>NC_138968.1:189115500-189560500 GCF_055761805.1 Camellia sinensis
ATCTTAAGACAGATTCGTTTTTGGTATCTTCATTGTATTTAATTTTCTGTGTTTTCAAACTAATATTCTGGTTGGAAAAACAAATAGTGATTTATGCTATTTGACAGATAGTAGTAATATACTGTCTCTTTTCTTTGACAACTAGTAGTAATATACTGGTGTCATTAACAATTGCAGAATATTATTTGGTGTTACAGAAAATTATTTTGGTATTTTATTTTTCTAGTTTTAGTAATAAGGAAAATAAAATTATATTATTTTCTAGTTTTAGTAACAAAGAAAATAAAATTATTTTGTGTTTTAATTTATTTTCTGATTTTGGTAACTAAAAAATTATTTTGTGTTTGTTCTGATTTTTGTAATCAGATAATTTTGTGGTATTTTATTTTCTAGTTTCAGTAACAAGGAAAATAAAATTACAGTATTTTCTAGTTTTAGTAACAAGAAAAATAAAATGATTTTGTGTTATAATTTATTTTCTGGTTTAAGTAACTAGAAAATTAAGTTGTGGTTTGGTTTTCTGATTTTTGTAATCAGATATTATTTCGGTATTTTATTTTACTAGTTTTAGTAACAGGAAAAATAAAATTATTTTGTATTGTAATTTATTTTCTGGTTTTAGTAACTAGAAAATTAATTTTGTTAATCAATCATGTAATTTTGTGACTCGGTCACAATCTGTTAATTTTGTAAGTAACTTATGGTTTCGTTTAGTACACCACTTATTTTTGAACCCTTTGTGAAAAGGTGTTAATTATTTTGACTTTATCATAGTTCATCGTGAGTATACTTGGAAGAATTTGTTTCTAGAGTAAAATATTAGTTTTACAAACTAATTTTATTTTTATTACAATGTGGATTCATAGTCTTGAATTGTTTCTGCACTTGAGTCGGAAAATATATATATATATATATATATTCACAAGAACATTTTAATGCATATCTAATTTGTTTATTTATGTACAAATCAAACTTATTAAATGAAGGTATGTTTTGTCATTTTGAAGTTTAAAATTTAAATGCGTTGGATTTTATTTATGAGTTGAGAATCCTTTTATTTCATGATGCAAGTGATGGGATCATGCATGATTAATTTATTTTGTTAATTCATTATTTTTAGTTGATGCGTCTGATATGCATGTATGATATCAACTCAAGTTATTTCTTAACAATAATTTCAAGTGATTTCGAATGATAAATTGTTATGTCGACTTTGGACATAAGCAGGTTAATTTGAATATTTCTAATCAATTTTGAATGGGTGTTTAAACACCAGAGAAATTTAAACATGAAGATGTATGTAATTATATCGGTCCGTTTAATTGGGAAGTAATTTAAGAAATATTTTATGTTGATTATTGAATTATGTGACATGAGATGTCATTAATAATTATTTTACTTGCGTAGTAGAATTTGTTAAACCATGAACCATTTTATTAATATGGGAGTGTATCTCTTGCATTAGTTGAGATAATTTAATTTTCTTCTGTCACAAATATTTTTATGACAGTGACATTTATTTGTTGTTGAGTTGCAAGAATGTATACAATCAAATGGGTTTTTAAATTGTTTGATTCTTTGGCAAATTTTTTTATGAGGATATGATTTTGTCAAAACATTAATTCTGACTTGAGTAGTCATAATTATTTTGGTTTTTTCTTGAATTTGTTTTAAAATTCATTGATTTATATTAGAAGTGATAGGGGTGGTGAATATGATGCACCATTAAATGAATTTTGTGCACAACATGGCATTATTCACCAAATTACAGCTCCTTATTCTCCACAGCAAAATGGAATTGCTGAAAAGAAGAATAGAACCCTCAAAGAAATGATGAATGTCATGTTACTAAGTTCAGGCTTACCACAGAACTTGTGGGGGGAAGCAATATTGTCTGCTAATTATGTTCTTAATAGAATACCCCACAAGAAAACCAACAACGCTCCTTATGAATTGTGGAAAGGTCGACCGCCTTCCTACAAATACTTAAAAGTGTGGGGTGTTTGGAAAAAGTTGAAGTTCCTGTTCCTAAAAAGACTAAGATTGGACCAAAAACAGTAGACTGTGTGTTTATTGGTTATGCTCAGAATAGTAGTGCATATCGGTTTCTGACTTATAAATCAGAAATACCTGATATAAATGTGAACACTATTATAGAGTCAAGGAATGCTATGTTTTTTGAACATGTCTTTCCTTACAAGAAAGGACAGGAATTAAGTTCACAAAAAAGAACTTATGATTGTACACAAAGTCAAGAGACTAATGATAATCAAACACAAGAGACTAGTAATAGTCTCGACCTACAGGATTTAACTGATGATGAACCAAGACGAAGTAAGAGAGTGAGAACATCAAAATCTTTTGGTCCAGATTTTCTGACATACCTGTTAGAAAATGAACCTCAAAGCTTTAAGGCAGCAATGACAGGTCTTGAAGCACCTTTGTGGAAAGAGGTTGTTAATAATGAAATTGAATCCATTATGCAAAATCATACTTGGGAATTGGTGGATCTTCCACCAGGTTCTAAACCTCTTGGATATAAATGGATATTCAAGAAAAAAATGAAAGCAGATGGTTCAATTGACAAGTATAAAGCTAGACTTGTTGTTAAAGGTTACAGACAAAAGGAAGGTCTGGACTATTTTGACACATATTCCCCTGTGACAAGAATAACATCCATTCGCATGCTTATTTCTATAGCAACGTTCTTTAATTTAGAAATACATCAAATGGATGTTAAGACAGCTTTCTTAAACGGTGATCTAAATGAAGAGATCTATATGGAGCATCCCGAAGGGTTTGTAATATCAGGACAAGAAAAGAAAGTTTGTCGACTTGTAAAATCCCTTTATGGATTAAAACAAGCACCTAAGTAATGGCATGAAAAATTTGATCATGCAATGCTTACTAATGGGTTTAAGATAAACGAATGTAACAAATGCGTCTATGTTAAAAACACTGACCAAGGATATGTCATAGTTTGTCTTCATGTGGATGACATGCTTATCATTGGAAGCAGTCAAAACATGATCAAATCAACTAAGCAGATGCTTAACAAAAGATTTGATATGAAAGATATGGGGGTCGCAGATGTTATATTAGGAATGAAAATTACTAAAACATCTGACGGATATGCATTATCTCAATCTCATTATATTGAGAAAATTCTTGATAAATTTATCAAGGATGATTTGAATTTAGCTAGAACACCTGTAGACATCAGTCTTTATTTATCAAAAAATAAAGGTGATGCAGTGTCTCAGTTAAAATACTCCTAAATCATTGGAAGCCTAATGTACCTAATGAATTGTACTCGTCCTGATATAGCTTATGCTATCAGTAAATTGAGTAGGTACACTAGTAACCTTGGAGAAGACCGTTGGAAAGCGATCATTCGGGTTTTTAGATATCTAAGATTTACTCATGATCATGGTTTGAACTTTACTCGATATACAGTAGTACTCGAAGGTTATTGTGATGCCAATTGGATATCGGATACTAAAGATTCAAAATCCACTAGTGGATATGTCTTTACTCTAGGAGGCGCTGTTGTTTCTTGGAAGTCCACGAAACAAACTTGCATCGCATGATCCACAATGGAATCCAAGTTCATTGCTTTAGACAAAGCAGGTGAAGAAGCAGAATGGCTTCGTCACTTCTTAGAAGACATTCCAATGTGGCCAAAACCTGTGCCAGCTATTTGCATTCATTATGATAGTCAATCAGTAATAGGCAGGGCACAGAATCACATGTATAACGGTAAGTCACGACATATTCGTCGTCGACATAATACCGTAAGGCAATTGTTGTCAAACGGAATAATCTCAATAGATTATATAAAATCTAAAAAGAATATTGCGGATCCATTAACAAAAGGTTTGACAAAAGAGCTAGTGTATAGTTCATCAAAGGGGATGGGATTAAAGCCTATTACATAAGAGTCGTCATAATGGTAACCCTACTTATATGACTGGAGATCCCAAGAACTAAGTTCAAAGGGACAACTAAGTTATGTATGGCTCGCCAGAAATCACCAAGGGATTAAAATTCCTACCCATTCCTATGGTGAGAGTGATATCTGCAACATATGTTGTCTGCAGGAGTATAAGGATAAGCTTTGCTTTTAATGATTACTTATATCTTGATTAAGGCATAAAATCAAGACGAGTATAAGGAGATACTCACAATAAGAATCATCTATATGAGTGTTGAACAGGGGCCGGTTCTATGAGAATGAAGAGGCTAAATTCTCTAGAAACACTTATGAAAACCAGGCGCGTTCAAGGCCAAAATGAACACAACAGTGAGAACCACGATGTGTTAGAAGATATTTTGTGTGAAATCTATTGTCTTGGCTTACACAAACGGCTGAACAATTCAAGGCATCGCGTCCATTGGTTAGCCAGTAAGTCCGATAGGTTATCACTAAGGAAGGTTCAAGGCCGAAAACTACCTATCCTGATGCAAGATATTTTTGACTTATACTATTTCGATAAATCTGCATATTGTTGCATTTCCGTTGTCATCAAATTCCATTCATGTGGGGGATTGTTGGAAATGGTTATAAATTCTGGGTAAAACCAGAATTTTATCCTAAGTTCGGTCTATTTTTTAGGTGGGCCCCGTGTGTCGATTTTCATGGGTCAAAGTGGTAACGCGTTCTATGCCGCGTTGTGATTCACGTGGTATATTTGGTTGCTCAAAACTATTACCGAGTGAATGGAAAATTGAAGCCAAAGTGTGCTCCATGGAAATGGTGTTTTGGTGGAAATTCCTTAAAGTTGTAAAATGGCTTGTCCCACATTGATTTGGTGAGAAGTTTTGAAAGGGTTTATAAGGCATGGGTTTGGTACTTAGGGTGTGCCCCAAGGGGTACCCAAGTGTTTTAGAGGGAGAGGTTATGGGCAAAATGGGCTAGACTCATTGGACCCAAAAATCACCACACACGTCGGCCGTCCGGTTGGGTGGGCTGGGCTAGGCCTGGGCTTGGGCGCGGGTGCGTGGTGTGAGGTTGGGTTGGGCTTGTTCGGCCCAATACTAATCTTTTTGGGCCAAAGACATTTGAATTTAATTTTATTTTTGGTAAAATAAAATCCATAATTCAAATTAAACTGGTTTGGTTTTTCTGTACATCCAAACAGGGCCCTTCCCGTATTAAACCGGAAATAATCTGATCCGGATTTACTGTGCACCCAAACAAGGCCCTTCCCATTTTTGTTATCTATTTGAATTGTAACCCAACAGATTCAAATCTGTTTGAATTCAAAACCAACAGGTATCATACCTGTTCAATTCAAAAACCTAGAGCCATCATTCCATCTATAAATAGGACAGCCCTCATTTAGATTTTTAGAACTCTAACTTTCGTCCTTCATAATTCTGCAAACATCCTCTTCATTTTGCTGCATTATTTTCTTGTCAGAGAGAGTATAAACATTTTGTGTGTTCGTTAGACAAACAATTTGGAGTGCTGCTATTGTTTGTAGTAGATCATTTTATCCTGGGAGATAGACGTCCACATTCTGAAAGCACCGTGGAAATGACGAATCTGTCTTAAGGACACAGTGTCAAACACTGGACTTGATCAGATTATAATTCGAAGAAATTAAATCAAGTAAGTTAATTAATTAATTTTTGTGTTATTGTTATTTATTTAAATCAGATTTTAATTTTATTTTTGTAACAGAATAAAATCTGTTTTTATTTATTTATTTATTATTTCGAGTTTGATTTTTGTAATCAAACAAATTCTCTCCTTTTCTTTATTTCTTTAAATTCTAGTTTTTGTTTTGTACACAATAGAATTAAATCTTTTAAATACAGTGAAGATTGTCCAACAAACATCTGATCATTTTATTTAAACAAAAAAAAAATAAAATAATTATAGCTTTTACTATTAAAATAACACATTGATCTACTAAATATTTTCAACTGTTAATCGTACTCTTATCCCCTATTAATCCCACAATTAGACAAACTTCAAAATTTCCCATTTATTTTCTCTTCTTTTTTTTTCTTTTTTCTTTTTTTTTTAATTTTTATAAGTTGGGGGAGTGTTCCAGTTATGGTGTGAGGTCTGTAACAATCTTCAAACTACCACAAAAATTACCAGCAAATTAATAATCCTGCTTACTCCTTTAAGCACTGGCTTAGCATGCCATGAATTATTACATTATATTAGCAAAAATTAAACTACGATATCTGCATAAGTTAGGATGGAAAAAGATATTTAACACCTAATAATTTACAAACTAAACTACCCCCAAAGAATGACCAACACTGGCTAGCTGTTGTTCCAACCCACATGCATGAAAAACGTGGGAAGGCAACCAACCAAGTCAAGCTTGGCAGCCACCAACCCACATGCATGAAAAACGTGGGAAGGCAACCAACCAAGTCAAGCTTGGCAGCCACCAACCATAGCAAGGGTCAAGAATGGAGGCTACCCAAGTCAAGAATGAAGGCTCTCCCACCTACTCCTTTTGTGTATAAATAGAGACGGGAGGGAGAGGATGTTTCATATCAGAAATTGGAGAGTGAGAGCTGTGAGTTGAGTGAGTTTCATCTCCTCCTCTGTATTTGTATTTTGTTCCATTTTAGTGAAAATTCTCATTTATGTCCGTGGATGTAGGCATTGGGCCGAACCACGTAAATATTGTGTTCTTTGTGTGTGTGAGATAATTTTTTCTGGATGTGTTTGATCCTAACAAGTGGTATCAAAGCCGGTGTTGTACGTTTTTCGAAAAAACAGAGTGTTGTTCCAATAACTTACCCAGAAATCAAAGTGGTAGAAATCTACTTTTGATCACACCACATTGAAGTACTCGACGAGACGAGCACAAAGGTGAAAACCGCGTTAAAAACAGAGATCGGAAGGCCTCTCACGCGCCACACGCGCCTGTGACGCCGTTCCCACACGCGACCACGCGCCGCACGCGCGCGCACGCGCTTTCAGAGGAAGAAGATGCGTGAGTTCACGCGCAGACACACGCCGCACACGCGCGCACCAAGCCGCCCGAGGCGGAGCCGAGTTGACCAAGCTGAGTCAGAGCGTTGACTGAGCCGCTGACGTCAGGCTGACGTCAGCAGAACCAGAGGAATAATCTGGTGCTTCTCAGGCACACCAAACTCTGCCGATCTGAACCGTTAAAATTGTTTTGGCTTTATCTAACCCATTTGAGGTCCGATTTGGGTGTGCCAATAGTGTTTTCAAACTATTTGAAATATTTCGGACACATCCGAACGGTCAGATTTTGCAAATATGCTTTCAAAAATTTGCCGTCTTTCTTTTTGACAATCCGAAGTGTTTTTCCGGCTAATTTGACCAGTCCGGACTCCACAGAAAACTTGTTTTTCAGCCAAAGATCATTTTTGTATGATGGAGGAATCAACGTCGACTTCAGGTTCCATGATAAAGTTAAATGCTTCCAATTATGCCATTTGGAAGCCCAGAATGGAAGATGTCTTGTATTGCCGAGATTTGTTTGACCCCATTGAGCTTAATGGAGTTAAACCACCAACGGAAAAAAACGAAAACTGGAAGCGGAAGAACCGAAAGACCATTGGCCAGATCAGACAATGGATTGATCACAGTGTCTTCCACCATGTCGCCCAGGAGACTTATGCCTATGCTCTCTGGACAAAGTTAGAAGGCATGTACCAGTCGAAGACTGCTCGGAACAAAGCCCTCCTGATGAGAAGACTTGTGAATTTGAAGTTGAAAGGCGGTATCTCTGTTGCTGAACACGCCAGTGAGTTTCAAAATTTGGTGAACCAACTAACAACTGTCAAAATGGAGTTAGATGATGAGATGCAGGCCCTATTGCTGCTCAGTTCTTTGCCAGACAGTTGGGAGACATTGGTGGTGTCCCTC
Organism: Camellia sinensis; assembly: GCF_055761805.1. Taxonomy (NCBI): domain Eukaryota; kingdom Viridiplantae; phylum Streptophyta; class Magnoliopsida; order Ericales; family Theaceae; genus Camellia; species Camellia sinensis. The sequence continues at coordinate 189,123,374 of NC_138968.1, forward strand.
AGCAACTCTGCCCCAGAAGGGAAACTGACCATGAGCATGGTTACAGATGCTTTATTTAGTGAAGAGGCAAGAAAGAAAGAAATGGGTGGAGATCAATCCCATGCCCTCGTCACAGAAAATATAAGCAGAGGTAGAGGCAGGGGCAGGAGAAGAAGCAAAAGTAGAGGACATAACAGAGGAAGATCTCAAGACAGAGGGAAATTCAGAGAAGGTACGAGCCGGCCAAAGTTCAAATGTTACCATTGTGGCCAGGAGGGTCACATAAAGAAGTATTGCTATGCCTTGAAGGGAGAACAACAACAAGGCAATAGACAGCCAAAGACCGAAGATGGGACCACTGCAGTTACTGTCTCAGAGGATATTGCATTATTCTCTGTTGAAGAAGAAGAATGCCTCCATATGTTAGACAACGACACCGAGTGGGTGGTAGATACAGCAGCTTCCTACCACGCTACATCCCATAAGGAGTTCTTCAGTACGTACCAAGCTGGAGATTTTGGTACAGTGAAAATGGGTAACTCCAGTTTTTCAAAAATTGTGGGAATTGGTGATGTTCATATCCAAACCAAAGTTGGGTGCACGATGGTGCTGAAAGATGTCAGGCATGTTCTCGATTTACGCCTGAATCTTATTTCAGGGATAGCCTTAGATCGACAAGGCTATGAGAACTACTTTGGCAAAGGCATATGGAAGTTGAAAAAGGGATCTCTCGTGGTAGCCAAAGGACAGGCAATTGGCACACTATACAAGACTCATGTAGAGATGAATTCAAATAGCCTCAACGCAGCAGAAGATGAGACGTCACCAAATTTGTGGCACAAAAGGCTGGGTCACATGAGTGAGAAAGGGTTACAGATTTTGGCAAAGAAGTCACTTATTCCCTTTGCCAAAGATGCAAAATTAAATCCTTGTGACAACTGCTTGTTTGGGAAGTATCATAGAGTCGCTTCCCATTCATCATCCAGAAGACAATCAGAGTTGTTGAGCAGAGTATACTCTGATGTTTGCGGTCCCATTGAAGTGGAATCTTTGGGTGGTAGAAAATACTTTCTGTCATTCATTGATGATGCATCACGGAAGGTATGGGTTTATGTCTTAAAGACCAAAGCTGAGGTGTTCCAGCATTTTCAGACATTCCATGCTATGGTGGAAAGGGAGACTAGAAAGAAGCTGAAATGTCTCCGAACAGACAATGGAGGCGAGTACACGTCAAAGGAATTTGAAGCCTGCTGTGCTACTCACGGCACCCGGCATGAGAAGACTATTTCTGGAACCCCACAACACAATGGTGTAGCCGAGAGAATGAACCGAACCATTATGGAGAAGGTCAGATGTATGCTCAAAATGGCAAAGCTACCAAAGCCATTTTGGGGAGAAGCTGTTCGTGTTGCTTGCTATTTAATCAACAGATCGCCATCAGTTCCACTGAATTTTCAGATTCCAGAAGAAGTATGGTCTGGAAGGGAGATCTCTTACTCTCACTTGAAAGTGTTTGGGTGCAAAGCATTTGCACATATATCCAAGGAGCACAGACAGAAGCTGGATGACAAAGCCACTCCATGCATCTTTATTGGCTATGGAGATGAAGAATTTGGATACAGATTGTGGGATCCGAAACACAAAAAGGTCATTCGAAGCCGAGATGTGGTGTTTCAAGAAGGCCAGACCTTTGAAGACTTTGGGCAACCAGCCAAACCCAAAGTTGATGATGTTTCAGAAATTATTCCAAACCCTGCACCATCACAGCATGCCACTGATGAAGAAGAGTTACCACAGCATGCAGTCAATGATGTAGAATTGCAGGATGGTTTTCTAGAAGAAGAAGATCCAGAAGCAGAGGGTGTTGAGCAGGGAGAGCCACAACCCCCTCTACCAGAGACTGTTGGTCCACAGTTATGAAGATCAACAAGAGAATTTAAGCCGTCAACCAAATACCCTACTTCTGAGTATATTTTGCTTACCGATGAGGGGGAGCCAGAAAGTTTTCAAGAAGCTCAAAATCATAAGGAGAAGAGTAGCTGGCAGCAAGCTATGCAAGAAGAGATGCAATCCTTGCAGAAGAATCAGACTTATGATTTGGTGAAACTTCCCCAGGGTCGAAAAGCATTGCAGAACAAATGGGTGTTCAAGTTGAAGAAAGATGGCAGCGGAAAGCTAGTCAAGTATAAGGCTCGATTGGTTGTCAAAGGTTTTGGGCAGAAGAAAGGTATTGATTTTGATGAAATCTTCTCACCAGTTGTGAAAATGACATCCATTCGAGTAGTTTTAGGACTAGCAGCTAGTTTGAATTTGGAACTTGAACAAATGGATGTGAAGACAGCATTTCTCCATGGTGATCTGAATGAAGAAATTTACATGGAGCAGCCAGAAGGTTTTGAAGTCAAAGGGAAAGAAAACTTAGCCTGCAGATTGAAGAAGAGTCTCTACGGCCTCAAACAAGCGCCGAGACAGTGGTACAAGAAGTTTGACTCATTCATGGTAGGTCATGAGTACAAGAGAACTGCTGCAGACCAGTGTGTTTATGTCAGGACATTTCCCGGTGGAAACTTTATCATACTTCTGCTCTATGTTGATGACATGTTTATCGTTGAACAAGATGCCACAACAATCAGATCACTGAAGAAGGAGTTATTACAGTCCTTGGACATGAAGGACCTAGGCCCTGCACAGCAAATTTTGGGCATGAATATTGTGCGTGACAGGAAAGCCAAGAAGTTGTGGCTGTCACAGGAGAAGTACGTTGAACGAGTGATTGAGAAGTTCAACATGAAAGATGCCAAGCCAGTCAGTACTCCGCTGGCTAATCATTTCAAACTGAGCAAGAATTCTTGTCCCTCCTCTACGAAGGAAAGACAAGAGATGGAGGCGATTCCCTACTCATCCGCTGTAGGGAGTTTGATGTATGCAATGGTGTCCACCCGACCAGATATTGCTCATGCGGTTGGAGTTGTAAGCAGATTCCTTTCCAATCCAGGAAAAGAGCATTGGGAAGCAGTCAAGTGGATTCTGAGGTACCTCAAGGGTACAGCAAAAATGTGTTTGTGCTTTAGAGATGCTAAACCAGTCTTGGAAGGCTATACTGATTCAGATATGGCAGGCGATCTTGATGGTAGGAAATCTACATCAGGATTTCTGTTCACCTTCGCAGGGGGAGCTGTGTCTTGGCAGTCCAAGCTGTAGAAGTGTGTTGCTTTATCCACAACTGAGGCAGAGTATATTGCCGCAGCGGAAGCCGGGAAAGAAATGTTGTGGTTGAAACGGTTTCTCCAAGAGTTGGGATTAAAGCAAGAAAAGTTCACGGTACATTGTGATAGTTAGAGTGCCATAGACCTGAGCAAGAATTCGATGTACCATTCTCGCACAAAGCACATTGATGTTCGGTATCATTGGATACGCGAAGTGATGGACAAGTAGTTATTGGAACTGATCAAGATCCACACAGATAAGAATCCAGCTGACATGCTTACAAAGGTGGTCTCAAGAGACAAACTCGAAATTTGCAGAGACATTGCCAGGATGGACTTCAAGTGAGAAGTCAGTCATGCATATGGATATGGAGGGGGAGAATTGTTGTTCCAACCCACATGCATGAAAAACGTGGGAAGGCAACCAACCAAGTCAAGCTTGGCAGCCACCAACCCACATGCATGAAAAACGTGGGAAGGCAACCAACCAAGTCAAGCTTGGCAGCCACCAACCATAGCAAGGGTCAAGAATGGAGGCTACCCAAGTCAAGAATGAAGGCTCTCCCACCTACTCCTTTTGTGTATAAATAGAGACGGGAGGGAGAGGATGTTTCATATCAGAAATTGGAGAGTGAGAGCTGTGAGTTGAGTGAGTTTCATCTCCTCTTCTGTATTTGTATTTTGTTCCATTTTAGTGAAAATTCTCATTTCTGTCCGTAGATGTAGGCATTGGGCCGAACCACGTAAATATTGTGTTCTCTGTGTGTGTGAGATAATTTTTTCTGGGTGTGTTTGATCCTAACACTAGCCATTGATCAACACAACAAAATGTAATTTTGAATATTCAAACTTGGAACAATTGCAAAGCAAAGCTAAATCTCTTCCATTCATTCATTTCAACTGGAAAGGAACTCTGAAGAGGAAAAACAAAAAGGATGATTTTTTCCATATTTAAGAAAGAACTTTATGCAGCAGTCTGATCAAAAAGCGAAGCTGAATATGCTCATGAGAAGAAGAGACCTTTTTGTCTGAGAGCTCAACAATTTAATGCTTAATCAGATTCCGAATGACATATGGAAGGATGCCACCATGATCGAAATACGACAACTCAACCTGCAGATGCAACCAAAAACATGATTAAGCTTCATATGATCCAATCGGAAATATTTTGTCCAAATCTATGAACCTAACCTAATGGGCAAAACCACCTATAAAAAAAAATAATAATAATAATAATAAAAAACCCTAATGGGCAAAAATGTGATTTTCTAATTTGGACAACATAAATTATACAAGCAAACACTCATCTTCTTACTTGCACTATGTTAGACAACTTCCACACCCTACAACTAAACACGCATCTTCTTCTCCACCTCTCAATTTAAAATAGTGAATAAAAAAAATGTGTGTGGTTGTATGATTTAAGAAGTTCAAATTTTTGCCCATCAAATTAAGCTTTAGCGGTTATTGATTTGGACAATCTTCTCAAATTACATTAGCTGAAATTATGAAGTTTAGGGACTAATAGATGAAATTAATAGTTTAACGATGAAATAGAAAAAAAGGTCATAGTTTTAGGGGATAAAAGTGAAATTAACCCAATCAACTTAGAAAGGCATACCAAGAAATGAAAAAATAATATTGCCCGTACCTCTGTGTCAAAGCGGAGTGTACAGGTGAAAGACTTGCCAGTGTCAGCAGTCACATTAACATCTTGGCCAGGTCTTATCTCACTAACTTTACTTGGCAGGTCTATGGTGTAACGTTCATGACCCGTCAAGCCCAGTGTGTCTGCATCTTGACCAGGCTTGAAACAGAGAAGAATGACGTTCATACCAACGAGGTTACTACGATGGATTCTCTCAAAGCTCTTTGCAATCACTGCTTTCACTCCCTGGTAAAGATAGGTATTAGAAAATGAGGATGAATGCCAATTGCAGTATATCAACAAGAAGAAATTGAAATGTAAAGATCAAATACCTGTAGCATTGGGCCCTTAGCAGCCCAGTCTCGAGAACTGTCACTTCCATATTCTGCTCCTGCTAGGACAATGGTGTCTTGCCCAGTGGCCTTGTACCTCTGTAGCACCAAAATTACAACTCAATAATGAGGTTGCTAAACATGTACAGAATACAATTTCAAACAAACTTAAAGATGTTACAGTTCAAAACAAATGGTAAGGATTCCAATGTCACTCAATATTTAATTCCAGTCCACAGACTCCACTAAGGAAGACCTGTCAAGAATGCCAACAAAAATAATTTGCTAGTCTTTGCAATCATTCAAGTTTCAACTAGTTGTCTAGTGAGACTTCAATTCTCTCCCATTTTACTCTGCTATCTTACCACAGCTTAAATTAATTCCATTGAATCACTCTCACACAGAAATCTGCAACTTTATCAATTCTATTGTGATATGCATATAGAAGGGACAAAAATATTATAAGAACATGAGAGCAACGGGACAAATGGCATTGGTATCACATAAACTCATAAATATTATCATCTAGGATTGGAAAGGAATTTGTACATATATAGAAACATATATGGATACCATTAATAAGTATGCGTCCAAAATGTAGTCCCATGCTTCTCTCTCTTTCTTGTGTGTCTTTTTTTTCTTTTTTCTTTTTTCCTTGAAGTATGCATCAAATTTGGCTTGATTATTATGAAACTCACCATTGCTGTATCAAACACATGAAGCTTCTCGCCAGGCGGAATGCGAATGGTCTTTGGGCCAACTTCTCCATTCAAGAGCTTGTTGACAAGGCGGATATTGGCAAAGGTACCCCTTACCATCACCTCATCATTGCCACGGCGACTGCCATAAGAGTAGAAATCCTTGGGATGAACCCCACGCTCATGCAGGTATTTTGCAGCAAGGCTGTCCTTGTGGATACTCCCTGCTGGAGATATATGATCAGTTGTGATGTTGTCGCCAAACTTGAGCAAGCAGTAGGCATCCTTCACTCCATGAGGGCCTGGTGGGTCGATGGCCATGCCCTTTGAAAGATTAGTTTGAGAGAGTGAGAGAAGCTATAGAGCGAGAGAGAGACTCTGAAATGTTTGTATATGCATTAATTTACAAAGAGAATGAAGTCTCTCTTTATAGAGAGAAATATGGGCATTGGATACCAAAGAACCCACTACCACCGAAAGCATAAAGTAAAGCTATACAATTAATAATGATAAAGCTAAAGCTATTCTAACATAAAGCTATACAATTAATAATGATAAAGCTAAAGCTATTCTAACAGCCCCCCGCAAACTCAAGGAGGGAAAGCATCAACCAAGTTGAGTTTGGAAACAAGATCATTGAAGCGGCCAGGAGGATGAGCCTTAGTGAAGATATCAGCGGGTTGATCGACTGAAGCAATAGGAAGAAGATGAACAGTTCCACAGGTGACATGCTGGCGAATAAAATGACAATCAATCTCAATATGTTTGGTGCGATCATGAAAAACATCATTGTGAGCAATCTGAATGGCACTCTGATTGTCACAGTAGAGAGGGGTAGGAGCAGATGAAGAAACACCCATATCAGCAAGGAGCCAGCGAAGCCAGAGAAGTTCCTGAGTAGTATCAGCAAGAGCTCGGTATTCAGCTTCGGTGCTAGAGCGGGCAGTGAGGGATTGTTTTTTGCTACGCCAAGCAAGAAGAGAATCCCCTAAGAAGAAACAGAAGCCCGTGGTGGAGCGGCGATCCGTAGGATCCCCAGCCCAATCAGCATCGGAAAAGGCACGTAGGTCAAGAGAGGAAGAAGCCGAGAAGTGAAGACCATGGAACATAGTGCCCTTGAGGTAGCGAAGGATACGGAGTAGAGCAGTATAGTGGGGAGTGCGAGGAGCCGACATGTACTGACTGACAATGTGAACAGCATAGGCAAAAGATAAAGACCTCCAGGAAGACAGAACAACAGCAAACCTAATGCAAGGGGTACTGAATATGGACTAGGTTGCCTCCACACAGGCCAATCCGGACCCATGGGCCCACCACTGGCTCCACTCCGACGATTTGTTCCATTCATATTTTAATCCCTTGCGTGTGAACATTGCACAGAAAAAAATCCGATAATCGATCACATCACATGATTTCAAGTTTTCAACATATTTTTCTTTAAAAAAAAAAAAATGGTCAATCAATTTTCAAAGTCATACTTATCATTTTTTTTTTTTGACAGATATGATGAATCATGTGATTACAATTATCATATCAATTTTATTATTATTCTTTTATGGGTGATCTACATACATACAAATGCCGCTAAAATGAATAGATCATATCATCATTATAAGACCCATAATGAGTCCAAAGAGACTACATTGGTCCAGTCCAAAAAGGGCTGGCTTCTGTCCCATCCTCTAAGAGGACAGGATCAACTACTAAATGCTCCACTTTGATGATCCAATTTGTTGAACTTCTAGACCCCTACGTGTAAATCATCCAAAAAAAGATTGATTCAATAATTGTACCACGTGATTTAATCGTGTTTGTCTTAGAAAAAGTAGTCAATCTATTCTTAAAATCATACCTGTTGTCCCTTTTTTTTTATAAAGACAAATATGGTGAAATCATGTGGTCACGATTATTTTTTTCATGAATAATTTTCACATAGATCTATAAAATTAATAGATCAAATCACCACAGTTGGGCCCACAGTATCCAGCCCAGTCCACACAGTGGATTGGAGACAAGCTCAGCCCTTTCAGAAAAAAGATTGGCCGAGTAGGATCACTATATTGACTAAAAATTAAAAGCACCCACAACCTTTCACAGACTAAAAGCAAAAGAGTGCACCAACATCAGCTTTGTTAACTTATTAGATGAGGTTGACCAACCATGGTCATAATTGACAAGAAATAAAAGCACCAGAGTAGTGGAGTAAAAAACTGGATAGTTTGACAAAATCCTGCTCCGCTTGATCATCCTTGTTAACATCAGGAAGTAAAACACTAGTAATAAGCCATTTAAGGAAATCCTATTAAAATTTGTCTACCTACCGTACCAGCAAGTGCATACGCTACAACTAAGGGAGGCGAAGCAAGATAGGTTGCTCTTGTGAGTGGATGAACACGACCTTCAAAGTTTCGGTCTCCAGAAAGCACAGCAGCCGCAATAATATCTGTAGAATAAAGCACTAAGTCATTAGAGAAAAAATTCAGGGACATAACGAACAACTACGTATAAACAAGAATGATACCATTCTCTGAAATTGCAGAAGAAACTGATTCATCAAGTTCCCTGGAATTCCCAATACATGTTGTGCAGCCATAGCCAAAAATATGAAAGCCCTGTCGGTTTAAGTACTTTTGCAGGCCACTACAGACACCAAAGCCAGATACAAAATTCAGTACCTGATATGCACATGGTAGACATCCAAAAAAATAACTTGAACTAACTAATGTCTTCCAAAAAATGTAATTAGTACCTCTGCTGCAAATATTTTGTGACAACTCCAGAACCTGGGGCCAGGCTTGTTTTTATCCATTGCTTGATCTATTGATAATCACATATAAGACACTCATCATACACACTGATATACAGGTAAGGTTAAGGTGCAGATAACTGCTCCTTTTTCTCCCTATCTAGTTTGTTAATATTATTTATAGACATGCATTTCCACAGGATTAAAGTTAAAGAACATAAAGCATTTCAAGAAGCCAATACCTACCTCCAAGCCCAATTCACAAGCTGTCTTTGCAACAAGACCAGCTCCAAGCATCACACTAGGGTTTGATGTATTTGTGCAACTTGTGATGGCAGCTATGACCACGCTACCATGCTTGAGCTCAGCAGGCTGTCCATGGAATAAAAACTTTGCAACTTTGTCCTGCTCCTCCTTGGGTATGCCAAAGCCCTGAATGAATATAAAATATTACAGAATCAGAAAAAAACAGCTGAAGGTCCTCACATTGTGACTCGACCACAAATGTGACTGATAGTCCCATCCCATTTACACACTACACAATCAACTCATAGAATCAGACTATATAGACCAAAAGAGGATGAACTGTGCTAAGTTTGTATCAATTAATGAAATGATGGCAGAACCACAATCTGGAAAACCAAATTATAGCAAATCCAAGCAATAGCTGTTTTCATCTTACTTTGAATCCAACTTCACTATCGAGACATAAATGCCAGTCAGCCTTCATGTCTTTTAGAGGAACTCGATCATGAGGCCTGTTTAAAAATAAAATAAAAAAAGAACTATGCATATAAGCACACAACAATAACATGAAAGTGCAAAACATTTGGTGCCAGAGCTGAGAATAAAACATTACCTTTTTGGTCCTGAAACACAGGGTTCTACATCTGCTAGGTCCAACTCCAAATATGATGAGAATACTCCTTTTTGTAGAGGCTTTGAAATAATCCCATTAGCCTCAGATGTAAGAATGCCAAGAAGAAATGCATACATGTAGGAAAATAACAAAAAAGGGAATAAATTTTGTTTTCTACCTCATTGTAATCAACAAACATTTTGTTTGCACCCAAATAAGCTTCAATCATAGCCACCTATGAATTATTTTAGCAATAGCAGTCAGAAATTTATATGAGAAATCCATCAACCAAATATAGCGCACAACAAAAAATAAGGAAACAAAAAGAAAAGGAAAAGACAAACGCACAGTCTCATCACTCCTTCCAATTAATTTAAGGTACTGTAATGTGACATGATCTACAGGGAAGAAACCCATGGTTGCTCTATACTCGGGGGACATATTTACAATAGCGGCCCTATTGGCCAATGATAATTCGCATATACCTTCACCTATACCCACATAAAAATTAAAAATAAAAGGAATTAGAGCCATACACATACTCAAAATAGACGTGCAACAACCAAATTTGTTGTCCAAGTATAAAAATTTAAATTACCATAAAACTCAACAAACTTGCCAACAACACCATGCTTCCTCAACATTTGGGTCACAGTTAAAACCAAATCAGTTGCTGTGACACCATTGCGTAATTTTCCTGATAATTTTGAACCCAACAACACCAGGCAAAACCATGCTCATCGTCTGTCATATTGCAGAGTACAGCATTAGTGGAGGGGCTGGGAGACAAGAAGAAAAAATATAAAGATAAAACAACTACAGATTTAATGCATTTATGTCTACCTACAAGTAAATGCATACACTGCAACTCTGTAAGTGGAGGTGCAAATATACACAAAGGTAACTGTTTTCCGATAATGAATTAATTCAATCCAGTATTAGAATTTTTTCAGACAATTATTGTTAATCTCTGGTTGAAAAATTGCACTCTTACTGCCTCAGCTAACATAGCAGCATAATACCACCAGCAAGCAGCAATGACGCATCCCAGACAAAAGCCAACACAGATACACAGAACTAGTAAAACAATAGTGAAATCTAACATATTCAAAGACTTCCAAAAGGAAATCAGAAAATAAAGGTGATGCAACATCTATTACATGGTTAAACAAGGACGATAGGTTGTGGAAACCCAACACAAAATCTAAGGGTCCTATGTGTAAGATTCCTGAAGGCTTTTCTGTATATTCAATTGTGTTTTAAAGATTACAATCAGACCTTAGATTATATAGCCCTAAATCCTAAACCAAAAAAGGAAAATACAAATACAATTATGTCTCTAACAGGACTCTAACACAATCATGCCTCTAATAGGACTCTAATTTGTACAAAACACACAATAATATATTCTATATTCTCACACCCCCGCTCAAACTCAAGGTGTTTTAGCAGAAAATACTGAGAGTTTGCTAAGAAGAAATTGAAACCGAGCGGTAGTGTGAGTCTTGGTGAAGAAGTCCGCAAGTTGCAAAGTCGAAGGGATGAAAGGAAGTGAGATAGAGGCAGACTGCAGATGCTGGCGAACAAAGTGACAATCAATCTCAATATGTTTCGTCCGCTCATGAAAGACAGTATTGTGGGCAATCTGAACAGCACTGCGGTTGTCACAATAGAGAGATATCGGAGAAGACTGAGAGACACCCAAATCAGATAAGAGACAACGAAGCCAAGCAATCTCAGCAGTGGCATAAGCTATAGCACGATACTCAGCTTCGACAGTAGAGCGAGCAACGACTGATTGTTTCTTACTTTTCCAAGAGATCAAGGAATCTCTAAGAAACATACAGAAACCAGACGTAGACTTACGATCAGTAATATCACTGGCCCAATCAAAGTGAGCATAGGCCACCAAGTCCAAAGAGGAAGAAGAGGATAACAATAAGCCCTGAAAGATCGTACCCCTGAGATAGCGAAGAACGCGAACCAAAGCAGCCCAATGGGTAGAGCGAGGAGCAGAAACGAACTGACTAACCACATGAACAGCATAAACAAGATCAAGGCGAGTGATAGTCAAATAAACTAAACAACCCACAAGCTCGCGATATAAAGTGGAATCATCCAGAGGGACACCATTAATAGAGTTAAGCTTCACATTAAGCTCAACAGGTGTATCAGAAACCTTAGGATTAGCAAGACCAGCACGATGAATGACTTCATTAGCATACTTAGCCTGAGACAGAATGAAGGTGCGGAAGATGCTACTTGACCTCAGAGATAGCAGAAGAGTCCGAGCCAGTGATAATCATATCATCTACATAGAGTAAGAGAGCAACAAAACCAGCCGAGGTATGTCACAAAAATAAAGCAGAGTCGGAAGCAGAAGGATGAAACCCGAGTTCGGTAACAGCAGTCTGAAATCGATCATACCAAGCACGAAGAGACTGCTTTAGACCATACAGAGTACGCCGAAGACGACAAACCTGACCAGAGGGATGACGAAGACTAGGGGGGGATGCATGTAAACCTCTTCAGTGAGATAGTCATTAAGAAAAGCATTCTTAACATCCATCTGATAAAGAGGCCAAGAACGAACAGCAGCGACAGAGATCAAAGTACGGACAGTAGTCGTTTTGGCAACAGAAGCAAATGTCTCCTTATAATCAATACCATACTCTTGAGAGAAACCTTTGGCAACCAGGCGAGCTTTGTAACGCTCAAGAGAACCATCAGAATGAGTCTTGACTTTGTAGACTCATTTACAACCAACCAGGTTCTTATCAGCAGGCAAAGGAACCAACTCCCAAGTACTAGTTTTCTGTAAAGCAGACAACTCATCCTCCATAGCTTGAACCCAATGAGAATCCTGACAGGCCTCCTTGTAAGACTGAGGTTCTACAAAAGAGTGAATAGCAGACAAAAAGGTACGATAGGAAGCAGAAAAACAAGTATTAGACCAACCCAACCTGTTTGGAGGATGACGTGCTCGAGAAGGATATCGGTGTGCAGTAGGATCAGAGTTATCAGAAGCAGAGGGAGCAACAGCAGGGGCAGAGACAACCGGTGGTGGAGGAGGAGCCTTGCGACGAAAATAAACTAACAACGGAGGAGGAGAAGAAGTCGAAGGAAGAGAAGCAACTAGAGGTATAAGAGGAGAAGATGGAACAAGCTCAGGGGGAACAATGGAGATGTACTCATCAGACGAGACCTCAGAAGGAAATGGGTCAATGTGAACCAAATCCTCTTTGGAAACTGGAGCAGTGAGAGGGGGAAGCTGGAAGTAGGATAGACTTTCAAGAAGGGCAACATGACGGGAGACATAAAGATGACGGAAAACAGGGTCGTAACACCGATAACCTTTTTGAGTAGGACTATAACCCAAAAAGACACAGAGGACAAACCGGGAACTAAGTTTGGTCCTATCTTTGCGGGAAAGAAGAACAAAACAGGCAAACCCAAACATACGAAGGAAGGAGTAGTTAGGAATTTGGGAGAACAAAGCCTCATAAGGAGATCGACCAGAAAGAAGGGGAGTAGGCATGCGGTTGAGAAGAAAAGCAGCAGTAAGAACTGCCTCCCCCCAGAATGGAGCCAGAACTGAGGTAGAGAGAAAAAGAGACCTAGCGGTCTCAAGAAGATGACGGTGTTTACGCTCGGCTCGACCATTTTGGACAGGTGTATCTGTACAGGAAGTTTGGTTAATGGTACCCAAATTGGCCAAATACTCACAAAACTCATTTTTAAAATATTCCCCATACAAGTCAAACCGTAACACTTTAATTGTAGACCCAAATTGAATAGTAATCATAGACTGAAAGGTACGGTATATCTTATAGAAATCGGACTTATGAGTCATAAGATAAACCCAAGCATAACGGGTGCAGTCATCAACAAATGACACATAGTATGCAGAACCCTCTTTGGTGAGAACAGGAGAAGAGCCCCAAACATCAGTGTAAACTAAAGAAAACGGTGTATCAGATATAGAAGTACTTTTACGAAAAGGTAAGGCTGTCATTTTGAAAAGTTTACAACCCCAACATTCAGTAAGTTCACTAGGAGAAACTTTATCCAAAATACCTAACTGAGCTAAAGACCGTAAGCGGTCAGCAGACAAATTCCCTAATCGAGAATGCCATAAATAGAAAGGACTAGACAGAGAATCTAACTGAAAAGAGGAAAAGGCAGTCAAAGAGGTTGCTATAGGCAGATGCAAGCTCTCCACCACATAGAGGTCTCTAATTCTACGGCTGGTCCCAATCTGCTGCTTAGACATTCGATCCTGTACAGAACAGATAGCAGAAGAAAAGATAACATCAAAACCAACGGCATCAAGCTGACTGATAGATAATAAACTGACAGATAACTAAGGAACATAAAGGACAGATGGAATAGAGACAACAGGCATAGCAGACGGTAGGACAGACCCAACAGATACAACAGACATACCAGATCCATTAGCAGCATTGACAGTAATAGGAAAGGGAGGAGGAGTACAATTTCGAAGTAAGGAGAGATGGGGAGTCATATGATGAGAAGCACCAGAGTCAAAAATCCAAACAGACGAAGAAATACCTGAAAAAGAACTAAGCAAACCTGAATGAAGAGAGGAAATAATTAAGGCAAATGGGGATAGCTGGGAGGTAGACAATATATGCTGAAGCTGATTAATCTGAGCAGTTAAGGAAGCCAAGTCAGGATTAGGAGCTGGAGAGGATGTAGTATACGCAGCAGGATCAGGAGCTGGAGACGTTGTAATAACCAGAGAGAAAAGTGAAGGGGACTGATGGGGCAAAGCGTAAAATCTGAGGGGTCAAACTATAATAATATGGAACTTGTTTGGGCCAAACAAGAATAAACAACTGGGTCAAGATTCAAACCACACAGACAGAGACAAGAGTCGAAGTCGACTCTGGAGCAAACAAGAGTCGAAGTCGACTGAGAGACAAGAGTCGAAGTCGAAGCCGATCAAGAGGAACAAGGGCAGACAGCTCTTCAATCGTGCGAATCGAAGTAGGAAAGAAGTCGGGATGTTGACTGTAGAGGGGTTACGAACCAGACTGGAGGACCCACGACTCACGACTTCAGAGATGAAGCTGAGAGAGACCGAACCTGAGGTTGCAAATCAGAAGACGACTCGATCAGAGAGACTGAACGAACCAAACCCAATCTCAAACCAGATGGGTCGCATGAATTCAGAAGACTGAAACAAAGAACTCAACGAGGCAGAGAAGCTTTGACAATGGCTACTAGGGTTTCGAACCATGCTCTGATACCATGTAAGATTCCTGAAGGCTTTTCTGTATATTCAATTGTGTTTTAAAGATTACAATCAGACCTTAGATTATATAGCCCTAAATCCTAAGCCAAAAAAGGAAAATACAAATACAACTATGTCTCTAACAGGACTCTAACACAATCATGCCTCTAATAGGACTCTAATTTGTACAAAACACACAATAATATATTCTATATTCTCACACTATGTTCGTCAAGAAGCCTTTTTGGTCCAAAAAGAAGTGTCTATGGTAGTGTTTAGTAGTTAAAGGTATTATGGTAACTTCAGTTTTGTTGGACATGGGTTGTAGGGTTGCCCATGGGTTCTATTTTGGGTCAAGTTATTAAATGGGTTATTATATATGGGTTTTATTATGTCTAAAATAATCTTAGTGGTCAAAGTCCAAGTTTCCTATTTTGATATGAAGTAGAATTAGAAGTCATTAAAGTTTCCTATTATGATTGAAGTAGAATTGGAAGTCATAATTGGTCTAGAATATTAGTTGTTGTTAAATATTTTTAGTTTCTAAATTTGAGAAATAGTCCTTATAGAATTAGGAAAGTCTTTAACCTATAAATATATGTGTAATCTCAATGATTGAAGAGGAAAGTTAATATTATGAAAATTTGAGATTGTGTTTGTGTGATTGGCCTATCCCATGTGATGGTGAAGCACTTCTCTTTCTTTCTCTCTTCTTCTTCTTCTTCTTCTTCTTCTATCCAGCAGGGTTACTGTTCACAGTGTTTAGAACAACCACCCAACTGCCCCTAAACACTTGTGTTTTCATTCCCAAAACCCTACCCTTTTACAAACCCTTAAACTCTTATTCTTTTAAATATTTCTGCAGTCAAAAAATCCCACCAAATCAGCCCTATCAGTCTATTGTTGTTGCTGCCAATATACTTAAACTGGGCTCACTACTTGTAGGAAAGTAATCCCTACTCGTCCTACATCAAAAGGTCAGGTACATAACTTGGTTTGTATAAATGGCATTCTAGATAGGCAATTTTAGATACGTTACGCAAGGTATTTTCAACATCCAAATGTAATAGTAAGATGCACACTAACGCATGGCAAAGACTCCTGTGAGTCTTTACTACTCATGCAAGCATCACGCAATAATGTCAATGATGTAGGCCGAAGGTACCACATTGAGGCCACTTAAGTTACATTTTTAGTCTTTTAATTTTATTTATTTTGTGGAGATGATGTGTTTCGTGCACTTGTACAGATTTGGCAAAAAATATGAAAATTCAATCAAAAAGGGCACGAAAGCAGATCCTCCGAGCGAGAGGTGAAGAATCAGAGCCAGCCAGACCACCGCACGTGCATCCAAGCTTAACCGCACGTGCAGCCCACCACCGCTCGTGCGGCCCACCTAGGGACGCGTGCACAGAATTTTTGGTCTGTTTTGCTCCAAATAAAAGACAGAAAAATAGCCAAAATGAGGGTTCAAAAATTATTTCAGAGAAAAGGGAGGCTAGGGTTCTAAAGATGTGAGTATTCTCCTAAAACTTGAAGGACACTTCCCTGGGGGTTTTTTCATCATCTTCTTCCTCTTTCCACTCCTCCATGAGTGGCTAGTCGTCTTTTCTAGGGTTTTGATGAAAACCTAGCCATGTAATGGAATTTTTCATGAGCTTTAATTGTAAATTGATTTGAATGAATATATGGATGATTTAGAAGTTTTTAATAATTGTTTCATTCATCTCTTCAAGCATTTTACTCTCTGTGATTGTTTAATGATTTCCATACATTAGTATTCTTTGTATTTGTATTCAAAGTACGAGACGAGTCATGCTATGAGAGACGAGTCGTTTTGCTAACATAGTTTAGAGCAAACGACTCGTACTACTCGAGATGATTCGTGCTTATACGTTGAATGCGACAACTCTCTTGATTAATATTTCAAACTTGTAGTTATGAAATATTGGGTAGTTCAAACCGGATTGCGATTGATGACTGATGTTAAGTCTCATTCATGTGGTTACTGGTGAATTCTCTACCCTAGGATTTTTTTCGAAAATTAATATTTCCAACCCTAATTTTAATTGTCAATATAATTCTTCAATTTTATTTAATTGCTGTTTAGTTATAAAATCAATTTTATCTTTTTAATCAAAATTAATTTAGGACTTTTGTGATTGAATTAATCTAATTTCACATTTGTCCCTGTGGATCGATACCTGAACTGGCCATTATTTTAAAAGAATTTGGTATAGTTTAGTGATTTATTTTTGGTGTGTTCAACGTCCCATCAGTCAACAACCAAATTTATGCCAGCATCTAAGGCTGTTTTTTAAATAAAAAATAAACTAGATTCAAATGAGGATTTATACAGAAAATACATTTCAATCTCAAAATACCTCGCCAAGCATTGCTGCTTCTGCTTCAATTCCTCCAACTCCCCAGCCTGCAACTCCTAACCCATTGATCATCGTTGTATGGGAATCAGTTCCAACAACACTATTGTTGGACAATCTTCACTGTAATTAAATTAATTAATTTTGTTTGGGTACTAAACGACAAACAGAACATAAAAGAAAATAGGAAAGTAGAGAGAAAGTTTGATTACAAAAATCAAACTAGAAATAGAATTAAATCAATAAAAACAAATTTTATTTTGTTACAAAAACAAAATTAAAATCTGATTTAAATAAATAATAAAACAGAAAATAAATAAATAACTTACTTGATTAATATCTTGAATATTATTCTGATCAAGTCCAGTGTTCGACACTGTCTCCTTAAGACAGATTCGTCCTCTCCACGGTGCTTTCACAATATGGACGACTATCTCCCAGAATGAAATGATCAACTACAAATAAATGCAGCACTACAATTTATTTGTTCAACGAACACACTAAGTGTTTACACTCTTTCTCACAAAAATTAAATGCAACAAAATGAAGAATAAATTTGCAGAGGAGAAGTACGAAATTTCTGAATGTAAAACATCAAATGAGGGCTGTCTATTTATAAATGTAGTGGTGGCTATTGATTTTGAATTAAACATGTGCTAACCTGTTTTGAACAGGTATGAAACCTGTTTGGTTTTGAATTAAACAGATTTAAATCTGTTGGGTTTAAAATTCAAACATATAAAAACGGAAGGGACCTGTTTGGGTGTAGAGAAAAACCAGAACAGATTAATTCCGGAATTAATTTAAAGACAGTTGGACAGATTTTATTTCAAAAAATTAAATTAAATTCAAATGTTTCTGGCCCAAAAAGATTAGTATTGGGCCGAACAAATCCAACCCAACCACGCACCCGCGCCCAAGCCCAGCCCGACCAACCGACCGGACGGCGGCGCGCATGTAGTGATTTTTGGATCCAATGAGTCAAGCCCATTCTACCCATAACCTCCCTCTCTACAAAACTTAGGTACCCCTTGGGGCCCTCTCCAAGTTATAAGTCCAAGCTATATAAACCCATTCAAAACTTCCCACCAAATCAATGTGGGACAAGCCATTTACACAAACCTTAAAGAATTTCCACCAAAAACTCCATTTCTATGGAGCACACTTTGGCTTCAATTTTCCATTCACTCGATAATGGTTTTGAGCAACCAAATATATCACGTGAATCACAACGCGGCATAGAACACGTTACCACTTTGACCCGCGAAAATCGACGCACGGGGCTCACCTAAAAAATAGACCAAACTTAGAAAAAAAATTCTAGTTTTACCCAGAATTTTCCCAACCATTTCTAACAATCCCCCACATGAATGGTATTTAATGACAACGGAAATGCAACAATATGCAGGCTTTATCGAAAGAGTATAAGTCGAAAATATCTTGCATCAGAATAGGTAGCTTTCGGCCTTAAACCTTCCCTAGTGATAACCTATCGGACTTACTGACTAACCAATGGACGCGATGCCTTGAATTGTTCAGCCGTTTGTGTAAGCCAAGACAATAGATTTCACACAAAATATCTTCTAACACATCGTGGTTCTCACTGTTGTGTTCATTTTGGCCTTGAACACTCCTGATTTTCACGAGTGTTTCTAGAGAATTTAGTCTCTTCATTCTCATAGAACTGGCCCCAGTTCGACACTCATATAGGTGATTCTTATTGTGAGTATCTCCTTATACTCGTCTTGATTTTATTCCTAAATCAAGATATAAGTAATCATTAAAAGCAAAGCTTATCCTTATGCCTCTGCAGATAACATATGTTGCAGATATCACTCTCACCATAGGAATGGGTAGGGAATTTTAATCCCTTGGTGATTTCTGGCGAGCCACACATAACTTAGTTGTCCCTTTGAACTTAGTTCTTGGGATCTCCAGTCATATAAGTAGGGTTACCATTATGATGACTCTTATGTAATAAGTTTTAATCTCATCCCCTTCGATGAACTATACACTAGCTCTTTTATCAAACCTTTTGTTAACGGATCCGTAATAATCTCTTTAGATTTTATATAATCTATTGAGATTATTCCATTTGACAACAATTGCCTAACGGTATTATGTCGACGACGAATATGTCGTGACTTACCGTTATACATATGACTCTGTGCCCTGCCTATTGCAGATTGACTATCACAATGAATGCAAATAGCTGGCACATGTTTTGACCACATTGGAATGTCTTCTAAGAAGTGACGAAGCCATTCTGCTTCTTCTCCTTCTTTGTCTAAAGCAATGAACTCGGATTCCATTGTGGATCGTGCGATGCATGTTTGTTTCGTGGACTTCTAAGAAACAGCAGCGCCTCCCAGAGAAAAGACATATCCACTTGTGAATTTTGAATCTTTAGTATCCGATATCCAATTTGCATCACAATAACCTTCAAGTACTGCTGGATGTCAAGTAAAGTTCAAATCATAATCATGAGTAAATCTTAGATATCTAAGAACCCGAATGATCGCTTTCCAATGGTCTTCTCTGGGGTTACTAGTGTACCTACTCAATTTACTAATAGCATAAGTTATATCAGGATGAGTACAATTCATTAGGTACATTAGGCTTCAAATAATTTGGGAGTATTTTAACTGAGACACTGCATCACCTTTATTTTTCGATTAATAAAGATTGATGTCTAGTGGTGTTCTAGGTACATTCAAATCATCCTTGATAAATTTATCAAAAATTTTCTCAATATAATGAGATTGAGATAATGCATATCCGTCAGATGTTTTAGTAATTTTCATTCCTAATATAACATCTGCGACCCCCATATCTTTCATATCAAATCTTTTGTTAAGCATTTGCTTAGTTGATTTGATCATGTTTTGATTGCTTCCAATGATAAGCATGTCATCCACATAAAGACAAAATATGACATATCCTTGGTCAGTGTTTTTAACATAGACGCATTTGTCACATCCGTTTATCTTAAACCTATTAGTAAGCATTGCATGATCAAATTTTGCATGCCATTGCTTAGGTGCTTGTTTTAATCCATAAAGGGATTTTACAAGCCGACAAATTTTTTTTTCTTGTCCCGGTACTACAAACCCTTCAGGTTGCTCCATATAGATCTCTTCATTTAGATCACCATTTAAGAAAGCTGTCTTAACATCCATTTGATGTATTTCTAAATTAAATAGCGCTGCTATAGCAATAAGCATGCGAATGGATGTTATTTTTGCCACAGGGAAATATGTGTCAAAATAGTCCAGACTTTCCTTTTGTCTGTAACCTTTTACTACAAGTCTTACTTTATACTTGTCTATTGAACCATATACTTTCATTTTTCTCTTGAATATCCACTTATATCCAAGAGGTTTAGAACCTGGTGGAAGATCCACCAATTCCCAAGTATGATTTTGCATAATGGATTCAATTTTATTATTAACAGCCTCTTTTCACAAAGGTGCTTCAGGACCTGTCATTGCTTCCTTAATGCTTTGAGGTTCATTTTCTAACAGGTATGTCAGAAAATCTGGACCAAAAGATTTTGATGTTCTCGCTCTCTTACTTCTTGGTTCATCATCAGTTAAATCCTGTTGGTCGAGACCATTACTAGTCTCTTGTGTTTGATTGTCATTAGTCTCTTGACTTTGTGTACAATCATAAGTTCTTTTCTGTGAACTTAATTCATTTCCTTTCTTGTAAGGAAAGACATGTTCAAAAAACACAACATTCCTTGACTCTATAATAGTGTTCACATTTATATCAGGTATTTCTGATTTATAAGTCAGAAATCGATATGCACTACTATTCTGAGCATAGCCAATAAACACACAATCTACTGTTTTTTGTCCAATCTTAATCTTTTTAGGAACAGGAACTTCAACTTTTGCCAAACACCCCCACACTTCTAAGTATTTGTAGGAAGGCGGTCGACCTTTCCACAATTCATACGGAGTGCTGTTGGTTTTCTTGTGGGGTATTCTGTTAAGAACATAATTAGCAGACAATATTGCTTCCCCCCATAAGTTCTGTGGTAAGCCTGAACTTAGTAACATGGCATTCATCATTTCTTTTAGGGTTCTATTCTTTCTTTTAGCAATTCCATTTTGCTGAGAAAAATAGGGTGCTGTAGTTTGGTGAATAATGTCATGTTGTGCTCAAAATTCATTTAATGGTACATCATATTCACCACCCCTATCACTTCTAACCATTTTAATGGTTTTACCAAGTTGATTTTCAACTTTTGTTTTGTAGAGTTTAAACATTTCTAAGGCTTTATCTTTACTTCTAAGTAAATAAACATAACAATATCTTGTGCAATCATCGACAAATGTTATGAAATACTTTTTACCTCCTCTAGTTTGAACAAATTTTAGATCACATACATCAGTATTAATTAATTCCAGAGGTTCGGTTTTCCTTTCAACCGATTTAAATGGAGCCTTAGTTAATTTTGCTTCTACACAAACTTCACATTTATAATTAGGATTAATTTCAAACTTTGGTATATAATCTAAACTAATTAATCTACGTAAGACATCAAAATTCACATGTCCTAATCTACCATGCCATAAATTCGACTCAAGAATATAAGCAAAAGATATGTCATTCTTATTTATAGCATCTTTCGGTACAACTGTCATTACATTCAATTTAAAGAGATCATCACTCATGTATCCCTTACCAACATACATACCACTCTTTGTTAATACAAATTTATCAGACTAAAAAACAAGCCTAAAACCATTTTTACTTAATAAAGAACCAGAAACTAAATTCTTCCGGATGTCAGGTACATGCAGTACGTTGTTGAGGGTCAGTTCCTTCCCTGATGTCATCTTCAAGATCACCTTTCCTTGTCCGGCCACAGTAGAAGTAGAAGAATTTCTTATGAAAAGTTGTTCACCATTTACAACCTCATTGTAGGTAGTGAACATCTTCTTGTCCGCACATATGTGACGAGTTGCTCTAGTGTCAACCCACCACGCTTTGGGATTTCCAACCAGATTAGCCTCAAACACCACAGCAGAGAGGTTGATGTCATTCACTCCGTCAGAGATGTAATCTAGTTCAGTTACATTGGCCTGATTGGTAGTCTTCTTGTTCATACTTCCATGATCCTTCTTAGGGCGGCAGCAGTCAGAAGCTCGATGTCCAGTCTTACCACAGTAATAGCATTTTCCTTTGAACTTTTTGTTGCTATCGCTTTGTTTAGGACCATCTCCAGTAAACTTCATCTTTTTGTTATGTGGTTTATGAACTTGTTCAACCACATTAGCCTTGGACTCAATGGGATTTTTCTCATTCCTCTTTTCAGCCTTTCGGTTATCTTCTTCAATTCTTAATCTTACAATCAATTCATCCATGGTCATCTCTTTGCGTTTATGTTTTAAATAATTTTTGAAATATTTCCAAGCCGGTGGTAACTTTTCCACTAAAGCAGCGACTTGGAAAAACTCGCTAAGAGACATACCTTCTAAATGAATATCATGCAAAATTATTTGAAAATTTTGAACTTGAGAAATTACCGTTTGGTTCTACCATAACAAAGTCCAGAAATTTACCGACAACAAATTTCTCCGTGCCGGCATCCTCTGACTTGTACTTCTTCTCCAAAGAATCCCACAATTCTTTTGTTGACTTCAGAGGACTGTAAACATTATACAGCATGTTGTCAAGGCCATTGAGGATGTAGTTTTTGCACAGGAAATCTGAATGTTTCCAAGCATCTACAGCGGCAACAACTTGCCGGTCACTTTCACCCTCTTTAAGTGTTGGAGCCTCTTCATGGAGAAATCGGGCCAAATTAAGAGTTGTAAGATAGAACAGCATCTTCCGCTGCTATCTCTTAAACTCAGTACCGTTAAATTTTTCTAGTTTTTCTCCATGATTTATTGGTACTTGAACATGGTTTTGGATAGGGACCGGTGTTGGTGTAACAATTGGAGTACCACTTCCAGTTGCAGTAGCCATAAAATCTTATTACAAAAATCAGAAAAATAAACCACAAATTAATTATCTAGTTACTAAAACCAGAAAATAAATTATAACACAAAATAATTTTATTTTCCTTGTTACTAAAACTAGAAAAATAAAATACCACAATAATTTTCTATAACACCAAATAATATTCTGTAATTGTTAATGACACCAGTATATTACTACTAGTTGTCAAAGAAAATAGACAGTATATTACTACTATCTGTCAAATAGTTTATAATACTATTTGTATTTTCTAACCAGAATATCACTTTGAAAACACAGAAAATTAAATAGAATGAAGACACCAAAAATATTCTGTCTTAAGATTGTTGGACAATCTTCACTGTAATTAAATTAATTAATTCTGTTTAGGTACTAAACGACAAACAAAACATAAAAGAAAATAGGAAAGGAGAGAGAAAGTTTGATTACAAAAATCAAACTAGAAATAGAATTAAATCAATAAAAACATATTTTATTTTGTTACAAAAATAAAATTAAAATCTGATTTAAATAAATAATAAAACAGAAAATAAATAAATAACTTACTTGATTAATATCTTGAATATTATCCTGATCAAGTCCAGTGTTGACACTGTCTCCTTAAGACAGATTCGTCTTCTCCACGGTGCTTTCAGAATATGGACGTCTATCTCCCAGAATGAAATGATCAACTACAAATAAATGCAACACTACAATTTATTTGTTCAACGAACACACTAAGTGTTTACACTCTTTCTCACAAAAATTAAATGCAACAAAATGAAGAATAAATTTGCAGAGGAGAAGTACAAAATTTCTGAATGTAAAACATCAAATGAGGGCTGTCTATTTATAGATGTGGTGGTGGCTATTGATTTTGAATTAAACAGGTGCTAACCTGTTTTGAACAGGTATGAAACCTATTTGGTTTTGAATTAAACAGATTTAAATCTGTTGGGCTTAAAATTCAAACAGATAAAAACGGAAGGGACCTGTTTGGGTGTAGAGAAAAACCAGAACAAATTAATTCCGGAATTAATTTAAAGACAGTTGGACAGATTTTATTTCAAGAAATAAAATTAAATCCAAATGTTTCTGGCCCAAAAAGATTAGTATTGGGCCGAACAAGCCCAACCACACACCAGGCACCCGCGCTGAAGCCAAGCCCACCCGGATGGTGGTGCGTGGTGATTTTTGGATCCAATGGGTCAAGCCCATTTTGCCCATAACCTCCCTCTCTACAAAACTTGGGTACCCCTTGGGGCCCTCCCCAAGTTATAAGTCCAAGCTATATAAACTTATTCAAAACTTCCCACCAAATCAATGTGAGACAAGCCATTTAAACAAATCTTAAGGAATTTTCACCAAAAACTCCATTTCCATGGAGCACACTTTGGCTTCAATTTCTCATTCACTCGATAATGATTTTGAGCAACCAAATATATCACGTGAATCACAACGCGGCATAGAACGCGTTACCACTTTGACCCGCGAAAATCGACACACAGGACTCACCTAAAAAATAGACCAAACTTAGGAAAAAATTCAGATTTTACCCAGAATTTTCCCAACCATTTCTAACAGCTCTCTGGGTAAAGAATGCCATCTGTGTTGAAAACAACCCGTCCAAGATATTCAAGATTAACCTGAAAATTACCAGATTTACTTGTTAAAATGCCAAATCAGCCAAATAATACAGAGAACAAGGATCTTCTTTTCAACCATGATTTACAAAAGCTAGAGGTACACGTGGCATTCTTCCAGAAGGTTCACGATGAGTTGAAAATTGCAACCTTGTGTGACCATTCTTATGTTTTGGGAGTAGCCCACTTATACTAACTAAAGATAGAATCAAGCACCTTCCCGGGAGTGTTTGCCTTAAGAACACTATAACATCTAACTACAGAACTATCCTTGACGCAATTAATCATGCTAGAGTTTTACCTGGTGGACAATACCAGAACCAGGAGGAACGACGAGCATGTTACGGAAAGCAGTCGAACCCCACTTGAGAAAAGCAAACCTCTGTTTGTTTCTCTGAAATTCAAGCTCCATATTTAACAGCACTGCATTTTCATTTCTCGCTACATCGACCTGAACTGAATGATCAATGACAAGATCCACTGGAACCTGGACACAATATCTCTCTTCGAACATATCATATGAAGCACAAGGGTATGATAATTGGTAATAACGCTTACCGTAGGTTGGGAAATTAAATGTTCTGTTTATGGCGTGATGCATAAAATATTGGGAGTTGAACGCAAAGTCAGGCACTAGTATTTCAGACAAGTAAAAGCGAGTTCAAAAAACTAAACATGCTTATTGCAAAAAATGAAAAAACAATATGCATCATGAAACAAAAAGATTTCTAGGTGAATTCTAACCCAATGTTGTCAATCCCATACTGGCAGACACACTGGATTTGTCATTGGTATGGTTCATAACAGTACCATTGTGTACCATCATACTGTTTCGGATTTGTAACTATAAATATTATATATTTAAAAATTGCTTTTATTTACTTAAAAAATTGGTCTACATTCTGTTGTATTGGCATTAATTAAAATAAATAAATAAATAACAGTCAAATAATCAGGAAAATCACATACCAAGGGATTGATTTTGTTAGTGTCACTGCCAAGCTCGTTCATAGCATTCCGCATAGCAGCAAGATCAACCACTGCCAGAACTCCCTTGAAATCCTAACAAACAGACAAAAGCTTTAGAAATGGAGGATGCCACAAAAGACAGAATCATCACCAGGCTGATGTTATTAACCTGTAAGAGAACACGGGCAGGCTTAAAGGGAATTTCAACATGCTTTGGTGAAGTATTCTCCCAATCAATGATCTTCTCCACATCAGCCTTAGTAACTTGGAAATTGTCACAGTTTCGTATTGCAGATTCCAAAAGTATCCTGATAGAGTAGGGAAGCACATCTGCAATGTACCAGAAAATGAAAGGGGAGATTATTCATCAAGAAAAAGATACCAAAAAAACAGAAAGAAAGAAAGAAAGGAGGAAGTCTAATACACGAGGCTCCCACCATTGCAGATCTGATATGGTTAGATGTACGCAACCTTACCCCAACATGTACAGAGATTGTTTAAATATTTTGAACCCATAAACAAATTCTCCAGACGCTAAGTAATAGAAAACAACGAACGAAACCAGTGAGCCTCGGCAAAGAACAATAACAACATCGACAACAAACTATCTGCAGGATTCATTCTTCTATATGTGTGCTTAAGCCTTATCTAATAAAGCCACTTAAGAGGGAAACATCCCGTAATGACAACACTAAACGACCAAGTAACTTTTCCAAAATGAAAATAATAGACAATGAATTTCAGTTCTCAAATTTTATCAATGATTATTTTGCAGATTTTGTTATGCTATTTTCTTGCTCAAGTCATATCTGTTGGAAAGTTGGTTTTATATAGGCTTATTTGGGCCAACTTTGAGCCCAAAATTGAGTGGGCCTCAAATGTCTTTTGGGGTGAATCCGAAAAGGTGACATGTTCCTTGCCGCATGGCAAGTCACACGGTGAAGACGGTTCGTCAAAACCATTTATGAGTAAATGGGAACTTGACATTGTTTTCTGGTTCGTGAAATGGACATTTAAAGATTTAAATGTGGGTTTTTTGGTAAGGTTTGTCCCACATTGAAACTTGAAGAGAACTTATGTGTGTATATAAGTTCTAGGTGACAACACTTGGGTTAGGCCCCAAGGGACACCCCAAGTTTGTAGAACAGAGGAGTTATGGACAAAGTGAACCTTAGCTCAAACCACTACGCGGCGCCGCCCGTCTGGGGCCGGGTGTCGGTCAGGTCTAACATTAATTTTTTAGGCAAAATTTATTTGAATTTTTCCAAAAAAATTCTTGCCTATATTTCAAATTAAATTTGAATTCGAATTTTTGTCCAACCTCCGAATTCCACTAGATTCCAAACAGGTTAAACAATCCAAACATTTTTCAGAACTGTTGGAACCCGAACAGATTTAAAACTGCCAGACATATTCAAATCTGTCCAGCAGTTACCAACAGATATGTTCCGCAATTATCTGTTTCAAAACTGTCTAGACAGTTTCTGGACAAATTCAGTTATCTGTTCTAAATTGAAACAGCACTTGTTCATTCAAAAAACCACCTCTTCAAATTGTGTTTCATACCTATTCAAGAGAGAGAGAGATCAGCTTTTTCCCTTCGGTTTAAACCCCTTTTTCATTTTTTTAATTTATGTTCTGTTTTTTCCTTTATCACCCCACTCTCTTCTTTTCTTTGAACATATAAAACCCATGCATCACACACCCGACAAACACACCACAAACAGTTTTTTAATCCACACACTCCCACTTTCTCTATTTTAATAAGTTGAGTGCCTCACTTTTCCACCACACATACATGCACCCGGAGCCTTGCACATGATGGACAATAAAATATTTGATCTTAATGCCAAGCCCCACATGCATTGTCTCTCTCTCTCTCTTCCTTTTAATTAAGTGTTTTATATTCCACCGCTTGCACATCCTCTCCAAAAATATTCTCTGTTTTCTTTTTCTATTTTATTTTATTCTTATTATTATTTTTAAACAAAAAAAAACAAACAAACATCCACCGCCCAAACTTTTTTTTTATTATTATCACTTTCTTTTTTTCTAATCACGTTCTCTTGATTCGTCCTGTTCCCCACTCCTGATATCTATTTTATTATTATTATTATTATTATTCTTACAAAAAAAAAAAAAAAAAAAAACCAACCACTTTTCCCAATCTTGTCATTTTATTCATATCAGGGATCAACCCCGATCACCATTTTACACAAACAAAAAAAAAAAAAAAAAAAAAAAAAAAAAAAAAAAACAACACCACAAAACACACCCACACCCACAGTGGGATTTTTCTTCTCTACTCTGCTGCAGGCCTCTTCTTCTTGCCTCCGTCCTGGACGGCCCTTGCCGGTGTTGCCTCCGTGTTTCCTTGTCCACCGAGCACGTTCACTCCCCCATACTCCTCCACTGCAGCATATGGCGGCCCTCCAAATCGGAACATAACGGTGGCCTTCCGCTTAAGCTCCTTATTTTCTGCCTTCAGCACACTTATCTCTGCTCGCGCATCCTTATACATGCGTTGGAGCAGAGCCAGTTGGGCGTTTAAATGCTGCACTTCATTTGTCCTACTCTGCAGCCGGTTCGACAAATTTGTGACCGCTGTCATGCTTTCCACACATGCCTTCAAAGTATACTGATTGGCTTCCACATCTGACTGCCCTGCCATTCTTTGCTCCACAGACCGCATCGGAAAGTTCAACGGAGTAAACTCCGGGGCGCTTGGTTGAGTTTCCAGTGCCACCGCACCAGTTCTCTCTCTCGTTGACTCGTTGAGGTCGGGAAAGAGGGTGAGCAGCCCGCGGGAAGACGATGAAGCCATTTTCTAGGCCACAGAGTATTACAGAGTATCTCTCTCAGAAATCTCTCTCAGAAAACAGAGTGTTACAGAATCTCTCTCAGAACTCTCTCTCAGAATATCTCTCGCAGGTTTTTTGCCTCAGCCTCAGCCTCTGTCTTATAGCCGAGGCAGCCACGCGCATCGCGCGCCTCTTGCCACCAGCCGACAAACGGGCGCGCAAGCCAAGGCGCCCACGTGCCTCACCATCATGTCCGGCACGCCTTTTGATGAATTAGGCACGCCTTTTGATGGCACGCCTTTTGACAAACTTGGGCACACCTTTTGAGGGTGCAACCTCTCCAACGGTCCGACATGACCCTATAAACTGTCCCGACATTGATTCCGGTTAGCCTTTTTCAACGGTCCGACATGACCCCATAAACTGTCCCGACATTGATTCCGGTTAGCATACAGTGTCCTCTACAACGTTATGACACCACCATACAGTGTCCTCTACACCGTTATGACACCACCATCCAGTGTCCTCTACACCGTTATGGCACACCCATCCAGTGTCCTCTACCACGTTATGGCACCACCTTTCAGAGTCTTCACCAACGGTCTGACACGACCATACAGTGTCTCCTATCTTTTTTTTATTTTTCTGTATTTTCTTGTTTATTTTTATGTATTTTCTTGTTTTGTTCCTCTCTTCAAACTCAAGTTGGTTAGTTTCTATCCTCCTTGAGTTTGCGGGGGGCTGTTAGAATTTACCATTCACACTCACCTACTACACTCCACCTACCACCAATTTACCCTCACCTACTCCTCACCTACTACCCAAACCCTCTCCTATATAATGAGCCACTCTGATTTGTAATACAACAATCTTGTAGAACATCAATCAATAATACATCAATATAATACATATATTTTTACAGTTCTAGCATGTGCTTTGCTAAACTATTAAGACTACCTCGACGATTTGTCACAGCAAATTGAAAACATGTTAGACCCACAGGCCACAGCATTTTCTGGACGATCAGACATAGAAACGAGTGGAAATATTAGAAATATTAAATTTTTTATTAAACAAATAACTAAATATGAGATATTACAATAGTATGAATTTTATATTTTATATTTATATGAGATATTTAATTATTTATTTGATAAATAATTTAGGACTTATATAACATTTTTTCATAAACGAGAGGATAAATTACAATAGTATAGAAAATTGTAATAATTATATTTTTTTATGAAAAATACTTCTATAAAAATTATAAGAGTAAATTATCAATAGATCTTAATAATTGAACTTAAGTTTCATCAAGTTTACAGGCTATGTTTGGCTATTTTAGCAACAAAAAGACAAACGGTGGTGCTACATGTACCAATTAATGTATACATTACTGTACCAACTAGTGTTATGTCATTGTTAGCTAATTTTTGCTACGAAGGAAAATATCATAAATGCGAGCGTGCCAGTAAGAATTGAAAAATTCTTACAGATTAAATTTAAGTCAATTATCAAGTGATTGCGTTGACGGTTCTTTTGCCTCAATGAAGAGGACTTCAAAATTGCCAAGTGTAGAGAAAAGAAAAATTAAAAGAAGAAAGAGGGAAACAGAGAAAAATGATTGAGTGAACAATCAAAGTAACAATTACTTATCTCTACTCCTATGCTTTGAAAAGGAAATACCTAAAATGCTTTGAAAAGGAAGTGTTGAAAATAAATTATTCAAAAAGAAAGTGCGTAAAATAAAATGTAGGAAATATAAAGGAAAAATTATTTATAAGTCCTATTAGGGAGACTTATGTAATGTAAAGTCCTATGAAATTTCTTATTGAGTGTGAAGTCCTATTTAAATTAGAAAGTGTTCCATTAAGTCATATCTATTGTGTTTTAATATAATTAGTTTACTATTATACCCTTGATATATGTTGCAATGTTTTAACCGTTTTGTTTCCATATTGTTTGGTACCGTGATATGCGCTATGATCACGGAGTCTGTTAGGTTTTCAAAATTGTATTGGGTTGGATGGTTTGGTTGTTTTATCTTGCCGCTTTGGAGTCAGATTGTTTGAGGGAAGGAGATCAAGTTGTCTGCTTATTCAATTGGTGAGTGTTGCTCTGGTTTTTCCCGAATGTTTTGTTTTCAATGTCCTCATATATCATATGGATTTTGCAATCTGTCATAGCAATCCATTGGCACACTTTGTTATGGTAATCTTGCATCAACTTCCGTGGTAATGATATTGTGTTATAATGTTCACATACATGTCACATTACGTTTCGTAATAGTATTTTACGACAGCTTACTAGATTAGAAAGTGAGAATGTGATAATGTTGTTGGGTTCTGCGAAATGTTACAACCATACATTGGCGCAATTCTGTAGATTCGAAGGCTGTCACGTGCGTAATGGTCTGTGTTACATTCGTTTGTATTTAAATTGTGTTTTGCAGTCGTGCTACTTTTTCAAAACATATGTCACATTACAAATCACAAAATTATTGGGCTTCATTTTTTGTCCTTCTCAATGTCATATTTGCTTGTTTGTGGATACGATTGGAATGTATGTGAATGTAACTCACATACACATGGACATGAGCATGGTTTTTGTATTATGTTGTCTGATTCTTTTATTTACTGTGGACATATGTGTCACATTTCGTTTCGCAAACTCTTTGGTTTCTATTTTTTACAATTGTATCGGTTGATGGAATTTATTGGAATGTATATTAATGTTAATCTAACTTCTTTTTGTGATGTTATTTAATTTGGGTTGTCATTGTTCACATATGAAATTGAATGTAATTGATTGTGATTGAATGTGGGTTGGACCACGTTGTACGATGTCGATGTTACAGCGCTCACATTTGATTTCATGTCACATATCTTCCATGCTTTGTTATTTTGTTTTTTGTAGAATGTATGCCACGGTTAATGTTTTATTCATTTTGTTGTGCAGGAGATGGACATCATGCTTTTTTGCACCTTCGGTTCATCCACGGTTACTGTCAGGGGTGTTAATGGATTGACATTAAAACAATTGATACAAAATTTATGTGATAGGTGGGTGCATGTGACACCATCATCGATTTCAATATCTTACAAATTACCGTGTCACGAGAACCAAGTCATGATGTGTAATGATGTGGACATGGAAAACATGTTTTCTATTGCAAGGTCCATTGGTGTTACCCATATCAACATTGCGATTGACTCGCAAAATGAGGTGGATGATTTGAATCGAGGTACTCAATTCAGTGGGACTATGTCTGCAAATCAACTGGATCCTCACAGTGAACCATTTACAGGTCCCCAACCTAGCGTAAATTTGTTGCCCAATTATTGTCGCCATAGTGAGAAAATGTTGATGACAGTTGATTGGTCACACGGCATTAGTCATGTAGGCCAATGTTTCGAAGGGGGTGTTGCTGCTTTCCGTTTGGTTTTGTCTAACTATGCTATTGAGTGTGGGTTTTACTTCAAATTTGTTAAAAATGATTCAGTGCGGGTTACGGCAGTGTGCACGTTGCGTGAGCAAAAAGGGTGTTCATGGTTAATACATGGAAGGATTTAAACATGCAATGGTTATTTTTACTTGAAGAGGTTGAACAACTTGCATAGTTGCGGTGTTGTTATTCGCACTGGGAAGAATAACAGACTTAACTCTGAATTGGTTTGCAATGTTATTGGTGATCGGTTACGTGATAAGCCACTTACACGTCCCACTGATGTCGTGTTTGACCTTAAAAAGGAGTACGACCTTAATGTTAGTTACCACATAGCATGGTTAGGTGTGGAGAAGGCAAGAGGCGAAGTGTATGGTGACTATCGTGTTTCATTTGATCAACTTAGGTGGTACGCGGATGCAATTATGCATAGGGGTGTACGTAGTGCGGGTCGGTGCAGTTTGAGAGAAAAATAGAAACCGTATGGCGGGTGACGGATTGATAAAAGTGTCACTAGAATTTGTCATTTTCCTTATCAAAAACTGACAGTTCGGTTAGCAAATAATGGCGGATTTGCCTTGGCGGTTCGGGCAGATTGGCGGTTTATAAAAAATATAATTCAAATTACAAAACTTAAATCAAAGAGTAAAAAAAAGATGAGAGATATCGTGATGTTAAGCATCTTGCGAAGCTTTCTTCTGATGTAGCAAATGTAGCAATAACATGATAATATCAACAACTATGCCATAAGTTCATTACAAGCATCTGTGGAAGCTACAATGATCAAATACAATACATAAAATTAATATCATTCAGGGTTTACAATATATTGAAAATGTTTACTGTTGAAAAGTATTTAGATTGAAAAGTGAGCTGATGCAAGTTTGCAACATGGCTAGAAAAAAAAAAAGATTGAAAAGTGAATTGGAATCCAACTTTATTTTGGATTACTGACATCTTGAATTCCTCTCGAGTAGTAATGTAATACTATATTCTAAGGTATAGAACAACAAGCAAACTTAAGTAAAAAAGAATTTTTAGAATCTTATAAAATATGATTTAATAGCGGTGCGGGTCGTTGCGGTTTGGAAGAAAAATAGAAACCGGCAGATTGATAAAAGTGTCACTAGAATTTGTCATTTTTCTTACTAAAAACCGGCGGTTCGACTGGAAAATAATAACGAATTTGCCTTGGCGGTGCGGCTTGGTGCGGTTTTGGCGGTTTCGGCGGTATTATGCACACCTCTAGTTATGCATTACAACCCTAGGAGTTATGTCAACTTGGATTTTGAGCAGTCTACCGGCCGATTTAAGCGGTTCTTCATTTCATTCAAAGCTTGCATTGACGAATTCAACCATATCTGCCCAGTATTGTTTCTTGCCGGCAATTTTTCTAAAAGGGAGATTTAAAGGCAATTTGCTTACAGCGACGGGGAAGAATGGCAACAAAAGTATGTCTCTTACGATGATTTCTTCATACTTCCATATAGTAACGCATTACATTGTGGCTAACCTTTTTTTTTTAGTCCACTACTGTAGTGGGTGATCCCTAATTGGAAGATTGTTTTCAATTTAATGTTATTTTACTAATATTGTGTGGTGCAATTCGAATTGTGAACAATTGTTAATGTGGATGTAAATTTTGTTAAAAATATTTCATCTAACGGTAAACCTGTTGAATCTCCCAGGTTTATTCCCATTAGCTTTTGCTATTGTTGACTCTGAAACAACTGCAAATTGAACTTGGTTTTTACAGCAACTGACAAAGGTTGTTAGTAGTGCTCGCACATTAACTTTCATATCCGACCGTAATATTGGGCTACTTGAATCCTTGCCTGTTTTCCCATTTGCACACCATGCGTACTGCTTACAACATCTCCAAGCAAATTTGAGGGACAAATTACGATAGGTTGACAACCGTGTACATTTTGGTTTAATGGCCAAGTTGCGTGAATGTGCGTATGCTCCAACCGAGGCTTCGTTTCAGCAGCATTGGACGAAGCTAAAAGGAACAGGCCGATCTGGAATAAATAATTTCTTAGAAGATATGCCACCGAAGTATTGGGCCAACGCATATTTCAGGTTCGTACGAGACTTACACGTGCTAACATTGCAAGTACCCAATATGTGATAACATTTTCATTATGCTTTCATAATGTAAACAGGGGCAAACGGTATGGGGAGATGACCTTGAACGCTGCAGAATCGTTTAATAAATGGATACTTGATGCGCGTAATTATCCAATTACAAGGTTGGTTAATGCACTCAGAAATCAAATAATGACTATGAGGGCTGAGCGTAAAGTTTTGGCTACTAATTGAAATGGGTTACTTTATCCGAAAATGAAAAGCCGTGTTAGGGAGGCGTACTCTAATGGTTGCACATGGATTGTTAGCCAAGTCAAATGAAGACATATATGAGGTCCATTCATTTCCAACGGTGTTGGTAAACGTTGGCAAGCGTTCATGTTCTTGCTTCCAGTGGCAATTGAACGGATTCCCATGTGCACATGCGGTGGTTGCAATACAGAGTAGTAGAAAGGATTTCAGTACATTTGTTAAATAATTTTTCACTGTCGATCAGTATAAAGCCGCTTATTCTGGATACATTCAACCAATACCAACAGTTGACAAACCCTCCTTCGCAGAAGACGACTTCATTATATATAAACCGATAGTTAAACATCCTCCAGGGCGACCTAAGAAGAATCGAATACCATCTCAGGAAGAGAAACTAAGTCAGATTAGGTGCGGTCGATATGGCCGCATGGGCAGCCACAACCGAAAGACATGTAAAGAACCAATTTAGTAATAGGCATTTAGCAGGAACTTTTGTAATATGTTTTGAACAGCAGCATCGTATTAACGTAGTAGCATGTATCGAAGCCAATTGATGACAAATTTTAATAAGTGAAGACATTGTTTACAATTGATCATTCAGCTATTTTTTATTTCACACTGTCTCATTCATATGTTGGTGTTACATGTTTATTTATTTGGTCATGCAAACGTATGTTTCAAACCTGCAAAATACGTTAGACAAAATGTGTTGCACAATGGCCTTGTATGTGAGAAGACATTTATTTTGTGACATAGGTGGTGTTATTATTGTCTCCATCTGACAGGTTCTCGTGGAACCAGTTAGTCAATGTTAAATTACAGCAAATTCTTGACATATTAAATTGTCAAAGCCAACCAAGATTCCTTCTCACCTTCTCATTCACATTCACCTATACGTTCACATTCACATACAGCTACCCATTCGCAATCACATTAAATTTGGCGATATCATTTACACAAACACATTCACATTCCTATTTTCCCACTCAGTAAGAAAAGTGCACAAAACTGTTACACATTCAGCAACACAATCTTGCTATTAAATGTAGACAACCAAACATGTTCTAACAAATACAATCACATCGAATTCACATTCACTATCACATAAACATAACAATTCACATTCACACAACCACATTCACATTTGTATGTCACATTTGCAAAAGAGTGCAAAACACTGTCATAGATTCACATTTGCATTTTGGGTGATACAAGTATACAACCAAACCTGTTATGTCATTCACAATCACATCTAATTTCACATTCACCATCACATAAACGTAACACTTCACATTCACATAACTGCATTCACATTTGTATTTCACATTCGCAAAAAGGGACAAAACACTGTCATACATTTACATTTGCTTTTTGGGTGTTACAAATATACAACCTGACCTGTTCTGTCATTCACAATCACATCCAATTTCACATTCACCATCACATTTACATACAACTTCACACTCACTCAACCAGTTTCACATTTGCAATTTCACACGCTCTAATACAAGTACCCAACACTGCCATACATTCACAAACACAATCTATGTATTAGAAATGAACAAGCCACATTGTTTTATGGCATTACTATTCACATTAACCTCACATTATGAGTCACATTACCAATTACATTCACATTTACGCAACCACATTCAAGCCGACATTCCTACCTCCGTTAAATTCCTATTGACATTACTGAATGACACATAAAGCCATATTAACAAAATAAAGTGCATACCAAAAAAAATAATTAACCATTGTTGCCTATTCCCACAACAAAATACACTAATTAGTAATCCATATTGACAATGCAACCAAAAACATCAAAAACTTCCAATTTTTCCTGTACCAGCAAACTTTTTATACCATTCCAAAACAAAAAAAGTGTGATTATATACCCAATATATCAAATCTGCACCCATATACCACCATCAGAAGATAGTCAATTGCCAGCCACAAATGACCTTATCCTGTCATTCACAAATGACTTCACCATACCGGCTCGCATTGTTCTGCAGCTCTCCCCTTCCATTGACTTGTCAACATCTAGGTGACGCACAAGTTGCTTCATAATGAAGCATACTATAATTCCACAATCATTCCTATTACGAAAATTTAAGTCATTAGTAACAATGTCAAAACAAACCACGTGCAATGTACGGAAACATGAATGGCATACGTTGCAAAGAAACGTAACAAACTTACGAGTCTAGTTTTTGTTGTGGACAATAATCAACCACTAGAAGCTCCTTCACCAAGTCTTGTGTTTCAACTGTGCCCATCTTCAGTTTGCGATTTATGTAATCTTCAAAGTAGGATTTCTACATTATTGTCAAATTTACATTACAATAATTAGTATTGTTGTCCAAAATAAAATACAAATATCACTGCAAGAAAGTAATTGATGTTTACTAACCAGCAACGACGCTTCCCAGTAATGCTTGTCTTCTCTCCCACGTCTTGGTTCCATAGAGTTGTAATGCAACCAAAACCGCTCCTCAGTATCATAAACCATTAGTGTCCAATGGTTATCTAAGTGGATTAAGAATTGAATATATCTGGCCTTCAAGGCATGCGGGGCACGCAATGCCACGTACCTGTCACGTACATCTTTGGCCACATCTCTTATCGTAGGCTGCAGACATTCATTTTGGAAATTTAAAATGACAAACTAAAAATGACAATATTCATTTCATCAATTGCATGTCTTACCAAACATAATGTGCTGAAAATGTATAATTTTTCGTCATTCGCGGATTTAGGCGCCTTCATCTGCTGCTCGTACATCAGCATTTCCGCGTAGGCATCAATCACCTACGTGAAAAAGAAAATAATTTTTATTTTCCTTCCCTTGTATACATGTACGTAAATTGCATTCTATGTGAAGAAGCTTCAGAAGTTTGACGAATAATTATAAATACCATACTTACATTGCCTCGTAATGTCAGCCCCTTAACGATCGCCCGTATGTCATTGAAAGACACAGAGTTGGACACATGCGGTCCAGTCCAAACTTGCGCACTACAATACATTTTTTGAACAATAAATTCATGTGCAAATGCATAATGGTCAGAGCAAGTTGCATAACCTACCTGTCACCCCCTTTCTCATATGCTTTTTTAAGCTTGTCTTTCTCTTCCGTTGATAACAACTTCCAGATTGGTAAACGATTAGTCAAGTTAAACCAAGAAAATGTCCTATCTGGGTCTGCAATGTTGTCAACCTCAATGATCTCATCTTCCATTTCTTGTTTACTGTCACACTTACCCCTATGTGACACTTTAGCCGGGAGTCTTGGCCCATGTGACACTTCTAAACTCTTCTTACCACCCTGAATTCCAAATATTGGTTGCATATTGATGCGCGTCAACTCAATGTGTTTACCACCAACCATGAAAGCCGACTTCTCTGGAACAAATGTCTGAATGATCCTCATTACAATGTCATCGCATTTTTGGAATTCATGTTGGTTTAGATCGGTTTTTCGCATCGCATCTAACAACAACCAGAACGGTGTTTTCTGAAGATGTTGCAAATGCTCGTCTTTCAGTTTTGACACTGCCACCAGCTTCACAATTCCAGCAATGTTGGAACGATAGCAAAATGTTGGTTGTTTGTTCAGTCTTTGTTGAGGCTCATATTTCAACTTCTTTCCTTTTCGGGCACTGCTTTGCCCTAATGTGTTCACATTCTGTGACGGAGTTTGAGACTGCCGTCTTTTACCAGTTGTAGTGCCTTCAATGTTGCTCACTTTTGTCTTGCAGCCTTTCTGTGGTGTACCTTTAATTGTGCCTCCTGAAAAAAATGCCACCAAAAATTCACATTTCATATACAAGCAAGATCCCACTGATAACGTATGTGAATATGTAATTTAATAGCAATGCGTAACATTACATGTCAATATGTTCGTGATGTGACTAGTGTGACTGAAAAGTACTTGACGTAACTGTGACAAATTATGCGCCCATATTCACGGCCATGGTTTCAAATGTGACTGAGAAGTACTTGACGTAACTGTGACTAATGTCAAACATGCCGACTAATGAAAAGTACAAGCAAGATCCCAGTGAAAATTTCACATTTCATATACAAGCAAGATCCCACTGAAAACGTATGTGAATATGTAATTCAATAGCAATACGTAACGTTGCATGTCAGTATGTTCGTGATGTGACTAGTGTGTCTGAAAAGTACTTGACATAACTGTTACAACTTAGGCGCACACGTTCACGGCCATGGTTTCAAATGTGATTGAGATGTACTTGACGTAACTGTGACAAATTATGCGCACATATTCACGGCCATGTTTTCAAATGTGACTGAGAAGTACTTGACGTAACTGTGACAAATTACGTGCCCACATTCACGGCCATGGTTTCAAATGTGACTAAGAAGTACTTGACGTAACTGTGACTAATGTCAGACGTGCCGGCTAATGAAAAGTACAAGCAAGATCCCAGTGAAAATTTCACATTTCATATACAAGCAAGATCCTACTGAAAACGTATATGAATATGTAATTCAATAGCAATGCGTAACATTGCATGTCAGTATGTTCGTGATGTGACTGGTGCGTCTGAAAAGTACTTAACATAACCGTGACAAATTACGCGCACACATTCACGGCCATGGTTTCAAATGTGACTGAGAAGTACTTGACGTAACTGTGACAAATTACGCGCACACATTTACGGCCATGTTTTCAAATGTAACTGAGAAGTACTTGACGTAACTGTGACAAATTACGCGCACACATTCCTGGCCATGGTTTCAAATGTGACTGAGAAGTACTTGACGTAACTGTGGCAAATTACGTGCACACATTCGCGGCCATGGTTCTAAATGTGACTGAGAAGTACTTGACGTAACTGTGACTAATGTCACATTCACAGTTAAAACATGTAATATTCGCCCCGAAAATTCCCAAAAAACATTGTAACGAGATTTACTATCACACAACTCAGTAATTTAAAACTAATTTCGCACCCACAAGCACGACCATGATTCAAAAAATAAAGATGATATATTACGTGAAGCTTGTCAACAAAAACTACTATCAAAACAAACATAACCTCTTCATATGCTTACATCAAATCACAACCACACAACCCAAATCATGTTACATTTTTTGTTTCTCTCCATGCCACAAAATACAAACACTATCACTCAAATATTTGACAAATTCACAAACATGCAAGCAGATCAAAATACGACGTGGCACCAGCCACGTCCATCAACTTACTTGTATATCTGAGTGAAAACAACTATACGACATCGTACCACAACGTGGCACTGTACACACAGTCCAACTTATGTGTGCTTCCACTCACATCCAACACTAATTTCATATTGGGCCACAATCACATTCATTAATTGTACAACACACAACACCAAGATATGGTACCATTCACATTCAACAACTGGTTTTAAAAACTTTAGGCGCAAACCAAACGACATCGTATCACAACGAGAAACCACCAAAATAGTCTACCAAACCCAATACTATGCTCAGATCGAAAAAAAAAAACAAATAAAATCAATTAATGAATGTGGCTGTGGCCCCTAAAATAGTCTAGCAAACCCAATACAACAACGAATCAAGCATAAATCACCCACACTGGTCAACCCGCAGAACCTTCATCGTACAACCCCAACATACATATTATTTCCAATTCGGAAACTGTAAAATCAATTATTCATCACAATTCTCACAAAACATACAAATAACAAAGTAGATTACGACTGAAGGTCACATAAACCCTAGTTTTGGGTTGTTAATAAAAATCAAATAAATTAACATTGCGAAACAGGGGCAAATCCATACTTACGTTTCGGAGTCATCATTCTTCCTTCTTACAGTAAACGGTAACCATTATCACCTTCCCCTCGAACGTCTCCGTCGAATCGCGCCCCTTCTCCTGTTCGTGGTGAGTTTCGAAATGTTAACAACTAAATCAGCCGTTTACATTAGTGTAGAGGCACAAAACATATCTACTTCTTTTTAACCCCTACAATTTTGCCAAACTGATCCTCTGATTTCCACAAAGAACGTGTTTTTTGAATTTCAAAATTAATGTATATGGATATGATATTAACATCTACTATTAAGGGTAAATGTGTCAAGCAACTTCTCATAGGACTTATGAGAACATAAGTTTTTACTTAGGACTTAACATAGCATAAGTGTCCGAAATAGGACTTATAAATAAGTCTCCCAAATATAAATGACATGAAAAACATAAATAAATTATCTTTGATTTGAGTTTTGGATCATTTACAATGTAGCTATTGATGGCTATTTATAGAAGAAAAAATACAACAATAACTACTTAGTAACTATCCATTTCTCACATTTTCATCCTTGTCTTGCCATGTGTCTTTTTACTCATCGACTTTGTCCTTCATATTCTCTGTTATCTCCATAACTTCTTTTAACTTCCAAATGAATAAGACGATATCACTTGTCCTGAAAATAATAATAATAATAAGAATAAGAACAATATTTTATGGTGTCAACATTACCCCCCGTGGCCCTTAAAAATGATATTTACTTGAATTTTTTAAGGGCCGAACCAAGCACACATATTGTCATTTTTGTGCCTTAAAAAAAAAAACAACAACAATTGACCATCAATTTGAAAAGATAAGTCATTCTCAACCACTGATTTAAATGCATAGGCTTTTCCCAGCCAAGTGCAATATTTTAAATGGCTACGTTGTTCTTTAGTGCATTAAACTCATCAAAACAATGCTTAAAGATGATTGTTTTATTAGCCATTTCACCAAAAATAAATTTTGATGTGAACCACAAATCCAAAAAGGATTTTGAACACTAAGAACCATAGTACAAAATGACCTTAAAAATTTAAACAACTTGACATTTTGAATAATTTCAAAAAATTCAGATTTATGAACATTAAATTGTTCATCATTCTTAGCCATGTTTTGCTTGAGAATATGTTCTTCGACCAAATACTTTCATCATTCATTGACAAATGGGGTTGTTTTTCTATTTTATCCATTAATGGATTATGAAAATCCTCAATGTGAGTTTCATCATGTCTCGGTCTAATGGGTTGTTCCATTTTAGCCATTGATGGCTTATGAAAATCTTTTATAGATATTTTATGTCCATAGTTTAACTCTCTAAGAATGGGTTTTTCAACCCCCCGAGTCTTATATGGAACATTATTTTTAACGATGCTTGGCTCAACAACATGCTTTTTAGCCATGTTATTTTCATAAATTGGCTCTTTAAAAATGAGTTTTTTGACCTCTCGAGCTATTGATGAAATCAACTCATTACTTTTGCTATTTTCAACCATGGAAAAATTCTAAAAAAAATCCACCAATTCCGGCCATTAAAGCCTCGGTTAAAGATTTGGTAGTGAGAATTGACAACTCATCATTCCATTAGCAAATTTCTATATCAAGTTGATGAATTTCTCCAATTAATGGTCTCTTTTTTCTTCCATCAAATAATATTGGAAGGGATGGAAATTTATTTCATCAAGAAAATGGATCTCTTCTTGAAGATCCAAAGTTTTTTGTTTATGCCAATAAATTTCATTTAAGCTATTGGAAATGGACAAGTCCAATTTATTTTTTATTTCTTACACTTGATGTCCCACCAGGCGTGTCAAAAATTGTTGACTTATTTTTGCTACGAAGGAAAATATCATAAATGTGAGCGTACCAGTAAGGATTGAAAAATCCTTATAGATTAAATTCAAGTCCATTATCAAGTGATTGCATTGACGGTTCTTTTGCCTCAACGAAGAAGACTTTAAAATTGTCAAGTGTAGAAAAAATAAAAATTAAAAGAAGAAAGAGGGAAATAGAGAAAGATGATTGAGTGAACAATCAAAGTAACAATTACTTACCTCTACTCCTATACTTTGAAAATGAAATGCCTAAAATACTTCAAAAAGAAAGTGCTGAAAATAAATCATTCGAAAAGAAAGTGCGCAAAATAAAATGCAAGAAATATGAATGACAAGGAAAACATAAATCAATTGTCTTTGATTTGAGTTTTGAATCCTTTACAATGTAGCCATTGATGGGCTATTTATAGAAGAAAACATACAGCAATAACTACTTAGTAACTACCCATTTCTCTCATCTTCATCTTTGTCTT
The DNA here is from genome assembly GCF_055761805.1 of Camellia sinensis. Classification (NCBI taxonomy): domain Eukaryota; kingdom Viridiplantae; phylum Streptophyta; class Magnoliopsida; order Ericales; family Theaceae; genus Camellia; species Camellia sinensis. Next base: position 189,165,788 of record NC_138968.1, read on the forward strand.
GCCATGTGTCCTTTCACTCATCCACTTTGTCTTTCATATTCTCTATTATCTCCATAATTTTTTTTAACTTTCAAATGAATAAGAAGATGTCATTTGTCCTGAAAATAATAACAATAATATACTAATAATAAGAAGAAGAAGAAGAATATTTTATGGTGCCAACAGTCATGATTACTGACTTCACCTATTATACAAATTACAAATATGTAAAACCTCTAAAATTATGCCAAATTATCTGTTAGTATACTAGTTAATATATTAATTAGTACATATAGCATTGTTCAAAGAAAAAATAAGCTAAAAAAATAATAAGACAAAATATCACATCTAAACCATAATCATTTCACTTTTTCTCTCAAAAAAGAGAAAAAAAAAAAAAAAACTCATATGTGACGAGATTTTTTAGTCTCAAGCTAAAAAAAAGTCAAAAAGTCAGCTCACATCCCAAACGAAAGTTAGAAATAAATCTTAGTAAAATCTTCACTAAAAATAATCTTTATGACGATTTTTTGTATAAGTCGTTAAAAATTAACAATTAACAATTTTTTTGTCACAATTTTTATAAATTGTCACTAAAATTTATTATTAGTGACTTTTTTGTGATAAATTTTTTAAATTATCACTGAAAATTAAAAATTAGCAACTTTTTGTAACGATTTTTTTAAACTATCACTAAAACTTACCATTAGTGATTTTTTATGACAAATTTTAAACTGTCTTTGAAAATTAATAATTAATAATATTTTTTACTAATATTAATTATCATACGACCTATTGAATAATAATATTATCTATTAAAATTTACACGTAAATCTCCCAAATTATAATTATTTAAAAATTATTTCCATTAATTTGCATATCGTTAAAACAAATTTCACTCTGAAAATATGGAAAGTTAATAAGTAACACTATCCAATTCGTCACCGTGTAAATTTGACTATTTTGTTTGAAAATAAAACATGAAGTATGATTATGTTTTCTTTTATTACATATTAAAAATGCACAAGTTTCGTTTGGGAAGCCAAGTTTAAGATTTTTTTGATTATTTTAATCACAAAAAATAAAATAAACTGTTTAACCCAATAATACAAAACATCACATCCAACCCATAATCATTATATTCTTCTTCTGACAAAAAAACCAAAAGTCCTTCCTAAACGAGACTTTTTAATCTCAAGCTAAAATAATCAAAATAGCCAAAAAATCAAAAACTAGCCCACTTCCCAAACGAACCCATATTCTACTTGCATAAGTATTTTTTTAGTACACAGATAAATATGATATACATTTATTTTAGTTAGGTCACAAAATATGCAAAGTTATGATACAATATTCTCGAAATTAAGATCAAAATAAATCAAATACTGAGTAAGATGATGACACAATTCTACTTAACGTTGTCATCACTAGACAAAAAATCACAAATAAAATTATCAAGACCCCAGCCATTCCAAACACATTAATTGCTAGTATACCATTTTTTGTTTCTATTTTTCCTTTCCTTTTCCATCTCCCGCCAATTCCAAGATCCAAAAATATGATTAAAAAAGAGAAACTTAAATAACTGCTGAATTACATATTCAATATACAATAACCTCATCTTCTAGTAAAGTACAAATTCCAGAAGGAAAAAAACAAATCATCTCACCATAGAAATGGTATGCTTGAGAAGACATACCAAGCAGAATTTCGCGTATCTACTAGAAAACTCAACATCACCGTGTTCAAAACGTTGGTGACAAAAGAATATAATTGTATGTGTGGCACAACATAAGATTCATGTAACACTGTCAAGTATCATTGGCGAGTTGAATCCGATCAATTGGATTGGAGTTTAAAACAAAGAGCACAACACTGCAGCCTACAAGGGCCAATGCCAGTGAAGCCCATTAAAATGTGATAATAATCATGTTGGCGGTTGCCATGTTCCTGGTCTGAAGGACTGACCAGATCCGGTTGGCTCTGAAGATCTGAAAACAAGGTTGTGAAAACATCGTTTAGCCAGTTCTGATGAGCAGGGCTCTCTTTGCAAGTGAAATTACCACTAGGTCACTTCAAATACAAATATTTCTACATATATTTGGAATTTGAATTCAAGAAAGAGTACATACATATAGTGTTTGTGTGCAACAGTGCAAGTTTCTACAACCCCACAAGAATTAAAACCAGTGGACTTACTCTGGCTGTTGTTGATGTACCTTTTTGTCTCTCTCTGATTCGTCGGTGTTCCTATAGGCATATTAAATGTTATCAGGAATGGGATACATAGGCAGAATCAAGTCCATGTATGCACACACAAATGTACAAAGAAACCAAAATATTACAAGTTGAAATCAGATGGTAATTTGCAAAATGTGGGGAAATGACACCAAGTCAAGGTAAAGATACCGGATAAGCTGATGAGTTGAAGATTAATGTTAAAAGAGAACAAATCCTTTACCGTCTTACAAATATGATAAACTGTTTAATTCCTTACATGCTACAATTGCATTAATCGCTCTATAAACGTAATGCATTTCACCTGATTTTGTTCATATTAAAAATTTAGCTGTCTCACCTCATGCCATTCATTGCACCAGATGTCTCCCCAACTCTGTCACCTAAAACAAAAACAAACAGCCTGATGAAAAATAGTTGTAGTTGAAATTTTATTTTATTTTTTTAATTATTGCAGTAAGAGAAAGGGGGAAGGTGCAAGACCCATTAAAGTTTATAAATAGGGCATCAATTTCATGTGTTTTGGCATACACTACGCAGATAACTTACTATCTGGGAATAGGTACCTTCATCCTTGTGTTTTAAGGACGAGGCTTGAGTTTCTGTGGTTATCTATGTTGTGGAGCTATTTGCACATACCAAATGGCATGTTCATGGTTCTTTTAGGATCACTTCATACTCTACTTCATGTTGGAGCTGTTTGCGCAAACCAAACAGCATGTTCATTGATGTAGTCGGTAGATGGTTCTCAGAATGGGCTAATGGTTGCATAGTCCTACCAGTTCTAGTAGATGGGTCAGACTGTTATAAATTTCTTCAGATTGTTTGGTCGGAGAAACTAATTCAATCCACTTCAAGAGTACAAAATTCAATCAAATAAATACACATAGTATAAAAACTAATTCAGTCTTAGATTGTAACAAAAAGTTCTCATTCTGACTGAATAACCAATTCAGCCAGAAGGGATGGCTAATAAAACCAAACAGTAGTACCCTAGTTCCAGTACTGAAGTATGCTGGGAATGATTGATACTCCAGCAAACATTGTAAGATTGAGAAATTGGCTTGAAGGTGTTTAATTATAGGACTTTTAGTTATAAGTTTGACTTGGGCCTTAGGCCAGCTTTAAGGCTACTCTGAACAATGAACTACATTGCATACACAAGGCATGGAGTTGTTCTTATCCATTTTTCAGGATATGTTTAGAGGAGCAACCAAATATGAGTTTGTCATTATATGATAGAAAATAGGGATTTTTATTGATAAGTCCAATTTAGAAGTGTTTTAACCCAAGAAGTCCATGAAGGAATTTTTTAACCCATTTAGTCCCATGTATGTATAGTTTTATTCCATAAAGTCCATTTTCTTGATTTACACTATTTGCTTGGACACTTATGCCCTTATATTTAATTTTGATACCCTTATAAATATTTTTTGAACGATTAGCAATTTAATGATGTGAACATTCATATTTTAAAATTCACATTGGTAGGAATGTAAAATTGGCCCGTGGGCGGCCCGAAACCCGACCGCGAGCCGGGGCGGGCCCGGCCCGTTGACAATGTGAATATTCACATTGACATATTAACATTCACATTAATAGAAGTGTAAAATTGACCCCCGTCCCGTGGTGGCGCGAAACCCGCCCGCGACCCATGGCCGGCCGGGGCGGTCCCGGTCCGGCCCGTTGACAATGTGAATATTCACATTGACATGTTAACATTCACATTAATAGGAGTGTAAAATTGGCCCCCGTCCCGTGACGGCTCGAAACTTGCCTGCGGCCCGGGGCGGGCCCGGTCCGGCCCATTGACAATGTGAATATTCACATTGACATGTTAACATTCACATTGATAAGAGTATAAAATTGGGCCGCGGCCCATGGGCGGCCAAAAGCCCGCCCGCGGCCCGGGGCGGGCCCGGCCCGTTGACAATGTGAATATTCACATTGACATATTAACATTCACATTGATAGGAGTGTAAAATTAGCCCGCACCTCATGGCTGCCCGAAACCCGCCTACGGGCCATGGGCGGGCTCGGCCCTGCCTGTTGACAATGTGAATGTTCACATTGACATGTTAACATTCACATTGATAAGAGTATAAAACTGGACAGCAGTCCAGGGCGGGCCGACCCGGCCCAGCCCGTTGACAATGTGAATATTCACATTGACATGTTAACATTCACATTAATAGAAGTGTAAAATTGGCCCCCATTCCGTGGTGGTGCGAAACCCGCCCGCTGCCCATGGGCGGCCCGGGACGGGCCCGGTCCGGCCCGTTGACAATGTGAATATTCACATTGACATGTTAACATTCATATTGATAAGAGTATAAAATTGGCCCGCGGCCCGTGGACGGCCAAAAGCCCGCCCGCTGCCCGGAGCGGGCCCGGCCGGCCTGTTGACAATGTGAATATTCACATTGACATGTTAACATTCACATTGATAAGAGTGTAAAATTGGCTCGCAGCCCGTGGGCGGCCCGAAGCCCGATCGCAGCCCGAGGCGGGCTTGGCCCGACTCGTGACAATGTGAATATTCATATTGACATGTTAACATGCACATTGATCGGAGTGTAAAATTAGCCCGCGCCCCGTGGCTGTCCGAAACCCGCCCACGGCCCGTGGATGGCCTGGGGCGGGCCCGGCCCAGCCTGTTGACAATGTGAATATTCACATTGACATGTTAACATTCACATTGATAAGTGTGTACAATTGGCCCGTGACCCGTGTGCAGCCCGAAACCTGACCCCAGGCCGGGGCGGGCCCGGCTCGTTGGCAATGTGAATATTCACATTGACATGTTAACATTCACATTGATAGGAGTGTAAAATTGGCCCACAGCCCGTGGGCGGCTCGAAGCCTGATCGCAGCCCGAGGCGGGCTTGGCCCGACCTGTGACAATGTGAATATTCACATTGACATATTAACATTAACATTGATAGGAGTGTAAAATTTGACCACTGCCCGAAGCTCGCCCGCGGTCCGGGGTAGGCCCGGACCCAAACCCGGGCAGCCCACGGGCTTCGGGCTGCCCGTGGGACGCGAGTCAATTTTACACTCTTATCAATGTGAATGTTAACATGTCAATGTGAATATTCACATTGTCAACAGGCCGGGCCGGGCCCGCCTCGGGCCACCCACGGGCCATGGGCGTATTTCGGGTAGCCACGGGACACGGGCTAATGTTACACTCTTATCAATGTGAATGTTAATATGTCAATGTGAATATTCACGTTGTCAACGGGCCGGGGCGGGCCCGGCCCGGGGCCGGGCTTCGGGTTGCTCACGGGTCACGGGCCAATTTTACACTCTTATCAATGTTAATGTTAATATATCAATGTGAATATTCACATTGTCAACGAGCCGGGCCGGGCAGCGGCCGGGTTTCGGGCCGCCCACGGGCCACGGGCTAATTTTACACTCCTATCAATGTGAATGTTAATATGTCAGTGTGAATATTCACATTGTCAACAGGCCGGACCGGGCTCGCCCCGCGCCGCCCACGGGCTTCGTGCCGCCCATGGGACGCGAGTCAATTTTACACTCTTATCAATGTGAATGTTAACATGTCAATGTAAATATTCACATTGTCAACAGGCCGGGCCGGGCCCACCCCGGGCCGCCCACGGGCCGTGGGTTAGTTTCGAGCAGCCACGGGGCGCGGGCTAATTTTATACTCCTATCAATGTGAATGTTAACATGTCAATGTGAATATTCACATTATCAACGGGTCGGGCCGGGCCCACCCAGGGCAGCCCACGAGTCGCGGGCGGGTTTCGGGTCGGCCACAGGCCGCAGGCTAATTTTACGCTTCTATCAATGTGAATGTTAACATATCAATGTGAATATTCACATTGTCAACGGGCCGGGTCGAGCCCGCCCCGACCCGGGCCCGGGCTTCGGGCTGCCCACGGGTCATGGGCCAATTTTACACTCTTGTCAATGTTATTGTTAATGTTAATATGTCAATGTGAATATTCACATTGTGAACAGGCCGGTCCGGTCCCGCCCCGCCCCGGGCGGCGGGCTGGTTTCGGGCCGCAGGCCAATTTTACACTCCTATCAATGTGAATGTTAACTTGTCAATGTGAATATTCATATTATCAACAGGCCGAGCCGGGCCTATTTTTTTGGCCTGTGGGCCGGCCCGGCCCGACTCGAATTTTTCCGGGCACCCATGAGGATCGACATGGGCTGGGCCCCTACACATTGACGATATGAACATTTACGTTGATGGTGTGAACATTCACATTAAGGGTATTTTGGTAATTATGTCACCCATAGGACTTATTGAAATATAAGAAAATAATGTGAACTAAATGGAACATAAGTAGATGAAAAGGGTATTTTGGTCTTCTTATCTCAAATTGGACCTAATGGAATAGTCAAAAAGAATATGAGTTGGATGGAATAAAGCTCTTAGAAAATAGATTTATCAAAAAAGTTCCCTAGAAAATACTTAAATCTCAAACCCCATTAAGCTTTAAGGACTCCTGATGCATATTTTGATAGCCCAGAGACCATCCTCAACTCAATGCACTTTTGTTTGCAAAAATGTGGTACCTTCTGAAGCATCAGGAAACTGCTGAATGAAACTTTTCAAGTCTGGTCCTCCAACTTTGCCTATGCATAAAATAAAATGCAATCAATAATTGCAGTAATTAGAGTTATAACGCAACAAACAAATTTCTTTTAGTAAGCAGGTTACCAGTTCTGGTGGTGACTATGTGACTACTTCCTTCTTTGGCTCTCCTTTCCTCTTCTTCCTTCTTGAGAACTTCAAAACCAAGAGAATATTGGTTTAGGTCTTAATATAGAGCTTGGAATTTTGGCCAAAAAGTCAAATATGAAGGACCATGACAACAATTCTCCAAAAAAAATCTCAACTAAAAAAAAAAAATAATCTAGTAAGAACTTGTTTTGGCATTTCATGCATTGAATATTTTATAAAATAACTAAGTGTCAAAATTCTCCCCCATTAGAAGGTTACAACTTACAGGCATCATACTTCCATAAAGTCATTATTTACAGATTGCAGTTAGCTGAGAAAGCTCTTCTCTGAATTATGCACCCATTAGATTTAAGGTTATGGAAAAGTAAGTAAAATCATTAGCTGGAGACTATCAAAAGCAACAAATCCTAAATGAGTTCCAAGGGATAGTTCTAGTAACACATACAAGCAACATTAAGTTTAACACGTTCACGCCTCGCCTCCAGCTCCATCATTTCCTGAGGATGGAAATGAAATCAACATACTTGCCATGTCAGAATTACAAGAAAAAGAAGAAAGATTACATTAAGATTGATGTCTACCTATTATTATTCGCCTATTTATAGGCTTACAATAATGTGCTAACCAAATGACCTATCCTAGAGTGGTGAGCAAGAAATTACAAATAAGGGAACAGAAAAAAAAAAAAAAAAAAAAAGGAAACATAAGAAGTCTGCGAATATAAATTGACATTCCCTCTCAAACTTAAGTAGGTAGACCAACTTGACTTTCGAAAGAAAAACTAGAAAATAGAGAGAATTAAAAAATAGAGTGCCATGCAATGGAGATATGGCTGAGATGGTGATGTAGCAGCAAACACGAGACAGAGCTTTGACATTATTCTGATATAGTCTGAGGTAAAATCTGGTGTGAAGCCAAAGAGCGTGAGGATGTGAGATCTAAGAAAACCCACAGCAGAGAGATCGCAGAGCCTGGGAAGCTGGTACAAATGTGTAGAGTCCAACAGAGCAGGACACACAAGTAGCAAAGTCTGACAAAGATAGACAAGAGATCCGTGGGTAGCCAACAAACTGCGACAACAATTGTGGTAAGGCCCTGGTAATTGGAGTGGGACTGGCAATTTTGATGGGCAGCCGACAAATAAGGCCACACATGAGAAAATTTACGAATATAAGTCTGGGAAATTATACCCATCCCCTTCAATTCCTATGATAATTGTTTAAAATTCATTTCCACCTTTAGTATTCTAAGTGTTGACCATTCAAAACTACATTTACGGTATGACTATGATTATTTCCCTCATTAAGCTCCAACAAAATAGACAAATGCAAGATGCATCCAACTCAATAACTAGAGAGGTTGGGAACACACACATGACTGGACTCACAAACTACAAGTACATAAATTACGCAAAATTTGAATATAGATCGCTACAATCCAAAATTTGACCACTACTTTCATCATAAGCAATAACACACGCACACAAGTACCTAGAGACAATTCTTCGAATTCCATCTAACATGAGAAATTCACAATATCATATTCATATCTTAGGCACTAACATTGTGGTAAAAACAAATTTTGTTCAATTGTACACATTTTGAGCTCTCACGCATGGATATTGGGGGATGGTTCAAGAATGACAGGAAAGCTAATGAGAAGTTGTTCCTATTTACCTCTAGTGTTGGAGCTTTTTTCCGCTGCCCGTTAAGCCAACATATCCATTCAACTACAATGATCAAGCAAGCATAACAAACAAGGATTAACAAAACAACAAAGATTTTTTCAAATGGTTAACCTACCACAAGGGCACTCTCATCATTTTTGAAAACCCACTTTCTGTAGGCTCTATTTGTTTTGTTGGAGAAAGCGGGAAAAAAATAGTTATCAAGAAATTTGCAAGATAAGATTGTCTGTTAGTTTAGAATTCAAAAAATCTATGGAAAGATATCCAATTTAAGGAAAATGTAGGGAAATAACTTTCGAAACTTTGACCAGGATGTTATTTTCTAGATCGAGGCAAAAGTTACATAAGGAAGATGAAAACAAGAGTCTCACCTCTCTCTCTATATATATGTACATACCCCTCACAACTTGAATTGTTTTAACTTATAGATTATGGGTGTGTCACAATGTAAACTGGAAATGTAAGAAAGTTGTGTTTATCAAAAAAGCTTACCTGGAATGGACGTTGGATCCTCCTCTCCTTTGAATACCACCCATCTTTTCTCTTTCACTGGTAATTTTAAGATCGCAATGAAATAAAGAATTATTGTAGTACACCTTAATATATATATATATATATATATATATATTGTATCATCTGCTAACAATAATAAAATTAATCTACAATTGTTTCGTAGTACGTCACATGGACTTTATCATAAAACAGATTATAATCATTTGCATCAAATTTTAATGTTCACAAAGGGAAAGGATTTAATTTCTGATTTGCTCCACTCGATGCAGTGAAGCATGTCACACGAGATTAACATGATTTTGTCAATAATACTGTTGATTTTAAAAAGAATAAAGCTTCCGGACCCCCAGTGGGAGTGCTGGGGGTCGTGCGTGTCGCCCACTGATTGGCCAAAAAAAAAACTGCTTTTTTTTTTTTTTTTTTTGTGTTTCAGCGAATGGCGCAGCGCCACGTCACTGGGGGTCTGAAGCACGGCTCTTTTAAAAATACCCAAAATATAGAACACACACACCCAAAATAATAATAATAATAATAATAATAAATAAACAAATTGAAATTCTATTAATAATCCAAAAACTTTCATTAGGTGTGGCTTGCAAACCTTATTCATAGTACAAAAAGTCATAATTCGAATAGGAAACAACAAACTAGGCTAATTCCCCTAGAAACTGAAAATTACCAAAACAAAAAATAAATTTGAGGCTCAAATTTGGAAATTACAAAGTATTAGAAAAATGTCATAACTAACAGCAAAAAAATGAAACACCTAAATAAAGCTGTAACAGAAACAAAAAATTCTAAATATGGTGAAAACCCGAAATTGAAAGCTTGAACAATGGAATTTGGCCAAAAACCGCACTTTCAGATCTAACATGGGCTTTTCTAAGCAAATCTAAAACCTATCTGCATCATCCCCACCACACAAAAGAGGGGGGGGGGGGGGGGGGAATTGATGTTCTCTTGCTAAAACGAGCAAGTTCATATACTTGCAGCACAATTTCCCTACAATGCATCCAATGATTGCAAATTTAATTTTGTAAATAAAACTAGCAAATTGGCCATCTAAAGCACAACCAATCAAAGAAACATTCCCCTGGAAACTGGAACTATACTATAGGCATGAAGAGACACGAAAACCATATTGTCCCCAGCAAATGTATGACTCAAAATTCAATTCTACAAAACAGTAACAATGTAGCACTAACCAAATTCGAAACAAACGAAAGCTACAAAATTTAATGCCTCAGAATCAATAGTTTCCCCCAAATTTTCTGAACTCAAAACAAACGAATCAATGAATGGGTTTTGCAAGAATAGAAAGAAAGCGAGAAAAGGAGAGAGAGAGAGAGAGAGAGAGAGAGACCCACTTACTGAAACCATCGATTGCGTCTTTTCTGGTGAAGTATCGATTCCCTGCTTTGTCCATTCCCGCCAATGATCGATTGCGGAACAACCCTGCAATCTTCGTCCACAGCTTCGACATGTCTTCTCACCTCCTCTCTCTCTCTCTCTCTCTCTCTCTCTCTCTCTATATATATATATATATTTTCAAATTGGACTTGTCTTCTTCATCATAGAACTACAATCAGAAGATCTGAAAAAAGCTCTCCATGAATCGGAAAATCCGAAAACCGTTTACATTTGGAGAAGTAGCAAAGTGAGGGCATTTTTTGTGTCATTAATAGTTGGGCCGGACGGTCACATTCCGGTTCGGTTCTATCTAAACAAAATTTAGTAATGTCAAAAAAAAAAAAAAAAAAAATTTTCACTTCATGTATCATTTTAGAAAGTAATTATAAATTAGTGATAAATTTTGGGGAGATTTATTTATAAGTCTTTTTTCAGACAATTATATTAAGTTAAGTCCTGTGTAATTTCTTATAGAGTCTCAAGTCCTGTTTAAATAGGAATGTATTCCACAAAATCCTACATAAACGTAAGGCGACGTGACACTTACATAAACGTAACGTAACGTGACACCTATATAAACGTAACTTAACGTGACACCTACACAAACGTAACGTGACACCTATACGTAACGTGACACCTACATAAACGTAACATAACGTGTCACGTTACGTTTCACAAACTTAATGAGTTTTTATTTTTTTAAATTGAATGTGAAAATGTTGTTGGTTTATATTGGTGTCACGTTACGTTTCATATAGGTGTCACGTTACGTTTATGTAGATGTCACGTTACGTTATGTTTACGTAAATATGATCTATGACAACATTCAATTTTCTATATATGGTTTTATTATTATTTATGATATTAATAACTAATATTGAGGGTAAATATGTCAATAAACTTACCACAGAACTTATGGGAATATAAGTTTTTTAGTAGGACCATATGCAGCATAAGTCTCCCTAAGAGGACTTATAAATAATTTTCCTTAAATTGTATAATTGATAATTAAAAATATGAATTTTATCATGAATTAATAATAAGTTTTGGTTAATAAAGCCGGTCAAAATCAATAAATTGCTCTGATTATAATTCTGGTTATAATTTAAAAAATAATTAATTACAATTTGATTCACTAATTACAACTCAAAATATTTAAAGAAAATGAACGGAACTAATAAATAAAAAAAAAAGCTTTATATATATGTCATATATAGAAAAAATTAAGTTAATTTAATAATTATTATTATTTTATTTTGTTTTATGGCATTTATTTTTTAAAAAATGAATCACTAAGGTGACAAGTGTGTTTATAAAATATAACTTTTTTTTGAAAAGACAAATCTAATAAAATGGAAGGAGACGGTTGTTAAGGGTGTGTTTGGTAACGTTTACGTTTTCGGTTTATAGTTATAAAAATTTTATAAATTGATTTTTGTTTATTTTTAGAAAAACATAAACTACAAACGCGTTTAGTAATTGACAAAATGTTTAAAAAAATTTAAACATATAAAAAAGAGTGAGAAATGGCAAGTGACGGCGGAAGACGGCGGTGGAAAGTGCTGACGGTGGGTGGTGGGTGGTGGGTAGCTAGTGGTGGTGGGTGGGTGGGTGGGTGACGGTGGTGGGTGGTAGCGGGTTGTGGGCAGTGGTGGCAGGTGGTGGTGGCAGGTGGGTGGCGGATGGCGAGTGGTGGTAGGTGGTAGCGGGTGAGTGGCGAGTGGTGGTGGTGGTGGGTGTGTGGGTGGGTGACGGTGGCGGGTGGTGGATGGTAGCGAATGGGTGGCGGTAGCAGGTGGGTGGCGGATGACGGGTGGTGGCGAGTGGGTGGTGAGTGGTGATGATGGGTGGGTGGGTGACTGTGGCGGGTGGTGGGTGGTAGCGAGTGGGTAGTGGTAGTGTTGGTGGCGGGTGGTGGTGGGTGGTGGGAGGTAGGCGATGGGTGGTGGTGGTGGTGGGTGAGTGGGTGACGGTGGCGGGTGGTAGGTGGTAGCGAGTGGGTGAGTGGTGGTAGTGTTGGTGGAGGGTGGTAGGTGGTGGCGGCAGGTGGGTGATGGATGGCGAGGCGGATGGCGAGTAGTGGTGGGTGGTGGCAAGTAGGTAGCGGGTGGTGGTGGTGGTGGTGGGTGAGTGAGTGGGTGACGGTGGCGGGTAGTAGGTGGTAGCGAGTGGGTGGTGGTGGTAGATGGGTGTTGGGTGGTGAGGGCAGGTGGGTGGCTGGTGGCAGGTGGTGGTAGTGGTGGTGGTGGCGGTGAGTGGGTGGCTGGTGGTGGCAGGTGGTGGATGGTGGTGGCAGGTGAGTGGTGAGTGGTGGTGGCAAGTAGGTGGCGGGTGGTGGGTTGTGACAGGTGGACGGCAAGTGGGTGGTGGGTAGCGGCGGCGGCGGTGGTGGTGGTGGTGGCGGCGGCGAGAGGTGGGTGGTGGTGGCAAGTGAGTGGGTGGTGGTGGCAGGTGGTGGTGGGGGGTGGGTGGTGGTGGCGGAAGACGGTGGTAGAAAATGGTGGCGGGTGGTGTCTAGTGTTGAGTGGAAAAAAATATAAAAAAAATCAAAACTCAAAACAAAAACACATTTTTTGTATTTTCATTTTTTGGCCAAATTTATAAACTGAGACCACTGATTTATAAATCAAAAATTTTACCAAATAAGTTTTTATTTAAGTTTTTAAAATTTTTGTAAATATAAATAGAAAACTGAAAACGTAAGTGTTACCAAACGGTACCTAAATTAACTTAATTTATTCATAAAAAACATTTATGAATATCTTACAAATTGAACAATTTTACTAATTATTGAAATAAAACTCATGGTGAACTTCATGAATCCATTCACGAACCTGAACATGATTAGATTTAAGGGGATTTTTTTTAGAGTTCCTGATATTAAAATTTTGTAACATAAAGGATATCAAATATTGTCATAATATTTAAGGTCCCTCAATATCGATCTAGAGAAAATCCGATCCAGAGAATTTCTCTGGACTTTCCAGAAAAAATTCGATCCAGAAAAAATTCGATCAAAAGAATTTCTCTACAAAAATTCTAGGAAGGTCGGAGAATTTCTCTAGATTGCAGTCTAGATATTTTCTCAAGATTCCAGAGAATTTCTCTGGTTTTGCCAATAATTTCTTTGGGTTCAAACCAAAGAAAATTAAACATGCAAGATAAAATTACACATGGCAGAGAAAATTAAACATGGCAAAGAAAATTACAAATGACAGAGAAAATTAAGCATGTCAAAGAAAATTACACACACGAGAGTGTTAAGTGGCAGTTCTCTCTTTTCTTCCAACTTCATTTCTCATCTTTCCCAAACTTTCCGTTTTGACTCAACCATAGAAAATTAATAAAAAAGCCAACATAAAGCGATTTCAACACATAGAAAATTGTGTTGCACTAGTACTATAACTCTTGTTTGTTATAGTGATTCGTCAAAAATCAAAATTGTTGCTGAAATCAATGACTCACTTTGAACAAACTTCACATAAATCTATGGCATTGAACCACAAAATTAGTCCACTGGAATAGTCAAATTGAATATAATAACAAATTCATATAAACAAATATATATATATATATATAACTTTAGTTGAGATAATAACCAGAGTGTATATATATATTGTCACGACCCAAACCTGCCCTTATAAGTTGGCGTCGTAACCGGCCAGTAATTCAAGATTACCTAAGGCCTTCCTGTATAATAAAAAATAATCGAAGCTAGTGGAAGCAAAATACAAACATACCAATGGTCCAATGAATTATGCATCTATATGAACAAATATGTACATACATAATTGTTAATTTACCCACAAACATATACATATCTTATAACATAATCACTTATACAAAACATGTGCATGCATCGAAAATGTACATTATAATCAAAAGCTTGACAACGGCCTTCCAGGCCTAGCCTCAACTCAGAGGCACTCAAAACAACTCAGTAGACTTCAAAACAATGGCTCGGCTAAAGAACCCTTCTAAACTTGTCCTCTAGAACGCTCACCTATACATATATATAAAAACAGTGAGCTAAGATCTAGTGAATAACATTAAAGTAAAGGGGTTAGTGAACGAATTCCAAATATATCATATCCGTAAAACAAATCATGACACAATCTGTAACAACCCTGGCCCAAGATTAACAATAATTCGTGATTTAATGTGCCTATTAAGATATTAAGACCAGATTTTGAATTAATTACATATATGGTGCATTATTTATGTTTCCATCTGTTTATTGTAGGAATATTTATTTGAGTTTCTGCTATATTCTGCGAATTGAAGACCCTATCGGCATCTGACTCAAAAATTGATTTGATTTATGTGCTATTTGGAATTTATAGAATTTTATGGTAGGTTTAATTAAAAGTCGATTTGGAACGATTAAATTAGATTAAATTAATGCCTATTTATTTTAACTTCAATTAACTATACTTTAACCAAGCTTATATTAGGCACCAAATGAGCCCCACTCATCTCTTTCCTTTCATTTGAGTACATTTGAGCCTCTTCAAGGAAGAAAAACGTGACAAAGAGGGAGAGTAGGGAGAAATTGAGGTCAAACAAAGAATTGGCTAGGAAATTGAAGGAGAATTGGAGAATTGAGCTAGGATTCACCAAGAGCCCAAAGAATTGAAGACTTTAGGTAAGAAAACAAACCTTTGGTCTTGAAGTTGAGTTGATTCACCCATGAATTTAAATGAATTGAGCTAGGAAATGTGTGAACCAAGCTTAAGAAGTAGGAAGGGAGACCAATTCAAACATGCATGTACATTTCATCACATTTGGAGCATGTTTACTAAGAATTTTCTCATGCATGTCTTGACTTCACCTTGATTTTGTGAAATCATCAAGTTTCATGATGTTTTGTAGCATTTGATCATGTTTTGAGAAGTTGAAGTTTAAGGAAATTCATGTATGTTATGTTCATATAACATTTATAAAGTTTAAGTTGAATTTTTGATCAATTGGCATGCTTTTGGGCCTTGATTTCAAGAAATAATCTTCAACGCATGATGTTTTGTAAATCTTTAAGTGTTTTCCAGAATTTTGGCCCAGAGGATGAGTTTTGGAGTGTTTGGTTTGAGCTTGAAGCTTGAAGATCAAATCTGAAAATTCCAAAATATGAATCCACGCTCGAGCGTAGGAGTTCACGCTCGAGCAAAAAACTCTGAATACGTGCACTTTCGCTCGAGTGACATGATACCTGCTCGAGCGTGAAATGCATGTATCCAGAAGTTCATATGTTTGCAGCATGCTCAAGCGACGAAAGTCACGCTCGAGCGAAAGTTTGAGCCTCACGCTTAAGCGTGAATCGAGCGTGAAAAGTAAGCAACTAGTACTTTTTCCGAGTTTGCAGTCCGCTCGAGCGAGGAAAGTCACGCTCGAGCGAACCGTTACTTTTGGCATGTCCGTTCGAACGAGGAAAGACACGCTCAAGCGTGGACCTTGTTTTCAGCAAAATTTGAAAATTGTTTTCAAGTGCATTATTGCATCCTTAATCCATCATAGACATTCTAGGCCATGTTTAAGACACTATAATAAGGATAAAAGGCTAGAAACACACTTAAGACAAGAACGTGTGTTATGTGCAATTCGAGCGTGTGTTTCAATGTATGTCACTATCATGTTATGGAGGTCACACACCTCAGGATAAGTGAGTTGCCTACTCTACTTGTTTACTTGGAGCCATCTGTTAACTATGAGTAATAACTTTGTAAAGCTATGCTTAATTACATGTATTTTCTGACTGATATGATACGATCAGTTTCTGAAATGCTATTTTATGAATTATGAATGACTGTTCATTTTTCTGAAATGTATCTGTGGTATCCTTAGCTCACGTGGCCCTCGCCCGAGGGTAATAATACTGTGGCCAATATGCACGTGGCCCTTGCCCAGGGGTAACAATACTGTGGTTTATATTCACATGGCCCTTGCCCAGGGGTAACAATACTGAGGCCTATATTCACGTGCCCCTTGCTTGAAGGTAACAATACCTTGGCTACTTGCGCGCAAGATATGGACCTTTATGGTCGTCGGTACCGACTATACATGTGGGTCTCAGAACCAAGTGATACCATAGCTAATGGGTGTACCACGTGTGATCTTATGCAAAATCTGAATATGAATGCGAATATGAATATGTATCTGAATCTATTTCTGATTTGAAATCTGAATATGCATGAGACTCTGTTTTCGATAAGAATATATTTTTGATATAAGCTCTGACTTCTAACTCTATGCTGGACATCATTCATTAAAACACTTTACCTAGTTATTATTCACTGGGCTCTAACTCACTGTATTATTTGTATGTATATAGGTGACCAGGCACGTGACTAGGCCTGAGGTGCTGCCTAGCGAGTTTTGATGTCAACCAGCTATCATGCCTCCCATGGAGGTTCCCTTTTGAGATCTACCCAAGTTTTTGTGTCATTGGGACTTTTGTACTTTCTAAATGTTTGTGTCTGGTCTGAACACATTTGAAAGCTACTGTAGGTAGCTTGGGTGATGTAAGGCTACTGTATTTTTGTTGCCACATCTGTGTGTATGTATATATATGTATATGAAAAGTTTAAATTTTATGTCTCATGTATATCTGCACAGCTCTATGGACTATGTAAGTTTGTATATTTGCTCCCTTAGCCTCTGTTATATATATTATTCTGTTCAGAGGCCTTCGGTAATCCATGGATTACTGGCCAGTTACGATGCTAAACCCATAGGGGCAGGTTTGGGTCGTGACACAATCATTCCTATCAGTCTCATATCATAACATAACATAATGGTACATCCCACAGACCATATCACTTATCGTCTTTCGACTAGAGTAATCGGTTCCGGATACTGATTAAACACATATCATCACAATTAAGTGGCTAATGAGATCTTGTATCACATAAATGTCATGGACTCGCATTTACATGTCGTCTCCCATGACTTGGGACTATTTGTAGATGTCATAATATATTCGTAAATAGGACATTCGTTCACATGATCAAAATAACATTTTAGAAGTTATAACTTATCAATAACAGGTAAAATATGAGTCAAATCAATATATCTTTACAAAAATGTTACTTACAGTGGGCTTCCAAAACCGGTGGTTCAGTCTTCGAGTCTTGACCTAGGGCTTTTATAGTTACTTAATCTTGCATAATCTTGTTGAATACAAGCTTAGTCTTGAGCCTCTCCTTCAAATTCTACACATTCCTCTTGGTTTTCCTTTTTCTCTAGAACTCTCTCTCTTTCACTCTTTCTCCAGATTTTTCTTCTTTTTTGTTGACTCAAATGAGCTCACATCTCATATATACACAAATATCTATTTCTAAACTTAATCAAGTAGTGAGAGCCAAACATGACTTAGTGAATCAAACGAAATCAATTTTTAATTAAACTTCCCAAACGGCTCTAAAAATTCCCATTAGCATATCCAAGTACTCAATTTCGGTTTCTAAACCCATTAAGGTTGTCAATTTCAGTT
The DNA here is from genome assembly GCF_055761805.1 of Camellia sinensis. Taxonomy (NCBI): domain Eukaryota; kingdom Viridiplantae; phylum Streptophyta; class Magnoliopsida; order Ericales; family Theaceae; genus Camellia; species Camellia sinensis. The sequence continues at coordinate 189,183,836 of NC_138968.1, forward strand.
CCGAAGTCATAGCCTCAAAAGATATTATTCAAATTCAGACAGATATTCTCAAATTAATTCATATTAACGCATAATTAAATAAAGATAATTGTGATGCGTATTTTGGGGCCGTTACATATATATAGAAAGAGAACTGACCAACAAGGTTGCTATAAACATAAGAGCTAAGGTTTTCCATTGCATGACTCACACTAGTTGGAGCAGCCAAATACATTACATAGGTAAAAGCAACTATCTTAAAAAGCTGCTTCAAAAGAGCTATGTCATTGATATCTCCTTCAACAATGAGCATACTAGTGTGTTCGAGTTGAGCTTGTCGAGCTCGTTTCAATGAAGGTCATAGTAATCATTGAAGTTGTTGAGTCCGAGAACGTCATCACCATGGCGTTTTAGGGCAGTGAAGACATGGGTTTTGACAAAATCAACGGTGCTTGTAAACAGTATGGCAATTGCTAAGTACACTGACTCAAACACCTCGCGAATTTTCATCGGAGTCACCATTGACAGAGATCAAAAGATAAATAGAGAAGAGATGAGAGAGAATGAGAGAGTGGGTGTAATATATAGGCGTAGGTGAGATACATACTCATAAATAAGTGAGAGACGTTAAGTTACAAAAATAAATAAATATATATATGTATATATATATATTATGAACCCCTCTTATTACTAAAATTTGAAGAGAGATATTAGACCAATTTTCCCTAGATTTAAATTTGAGAAAAGTTTAACCCTAAAAATTTTACTATTAAATGGCTTTTAAATTTTTTGAAATGCCAGCTTGTTTAGTTTCACATTTCAGAAAATTAAAATTTGTTATTTTTAGTATTTTTTTGTTTTCACTTATTTTTTAATATTTTAAGTAATTTTTTTTTTTATAATTTTTGGATATACCTAACATAAATACACTTAAAAAGTATAATATTTATGAAAAAAATCTTTAAAAAATTCACTAAATACCAAAAATATATATATAAAAATATATATTAAAGTTCAGTACATTTTCGTATTCTTATATATATTGATTTTTTAAAATATTTTTTGTATAAATATTTTATTTTTTAAATATATCTAAGTAATGTCTATTTAAAAAAATAAAAAAAATTACTTAAAATTTTAAAAATATTTATTAAAAAAAAAACTCTTTCTAAAAAATTAAATTTAAAAAATTGAAATTAAACACGGTGAATAAGAATTAGCGTTTGGTAGAGTTTTGTAAATGTGATTTGAGAGTATGAGTTGTATTTTGAGTTTGTGTGCTGTGGAATTATGATTTGAGTGTAGAAAATTTGTTTGGTAAAGAGTTTTGAAAATAGTTTTGAAAAGAGTTTTGATTTGAGTGGGGAATTGTTGATATGACATTTGAAATTCGATACAAAAATTTACAACTCATACAACTCAAAATTATTTTAAAGCACATAAAAATTTTTAAAAATTTTAGTAAATATTTTTTTTGATTATATATCAATTGCAAAAAAAAAAAAAAAATCACTATTCCGGTCAACCGGGCGGACAGAGCGTTCCGCAGGGCTGTGAAAAATTAATTTCACAACTCCATCCAAACACCATACTCAAACTACCACGTTGAATCACAATTTAAAATCACAACCAATCACAACATTTTCTTAAATTTTGTTAAAAATAAAAATCAAATTAAACCGGCATAACCCTGACCCTAACCCTAACCCTAACCGTATTTGGCCGGCGACGATTCAAAATCGCCTCTCAACTCAAACCAAACCTCCGTTAAACCCTCTCAATGCCCAACTCTCAAATTTCGAGTTCATCCACCATTTCTCTCTCTTTTCCCACAATTTGATCTCCACACAAACCAGTCAAAAACCATGTCTTGCTCTAATTTATCAATGTGGGCCTCCTCAAACCCTTCGACTCATCATCATCTATCTTCACTGTCTTCACAATCTCAACCGAACCCATTTCACCTACTTCACTGTATATCATCCCCAGATAGTCTCACAGCCCCTTCAATTCGCTGCGGTCTCCGAGAACTTCGAGAACGAATCGATACTGTGAAAAACACCCAGAAAATCACCGAAGCCATGAAGCTAGTCTCCGCCGCGAAGGTCCGGCGAGCCCAAGAAGCTGTCATCAATAGCCGACCTTTTTCCGAAACCCTAGTTGAATTCTTGTATAGCATCAACGAACAGCTTCAATTAGAAGATGTAGATGTTCCTTTAACAAATGTTCGACCTGTCAAGAAAGTTGCCCTTGTTGTTGTCACTGGCGATCGGGGTCTCTGTGGCGGTTTCAACGCTGCAATTCTCAAAAAAGCCGAGACCCGGATCACTGAATTGAAGGAAATTGGGTTAGATTACACTGTAATTAGTGTTGGGAAAAAGGGTAATTCGTATTTTCGTCGTAGGCCTAATGTTCATGTAGATTGGTTCATTGAAGGGGGTAGTTTTCCCACAGCAAAAGAGGCTCAGCTGATAGCTGACGATGTTTTTTCGCTATTTGTGAGCGAAGAGGTCGATAAAGTTGAGCTTTTGTATACCAAATTTGTGTCTTTGATTAAGTCTGATCCGGTAATCCATACATTGCTTCCATTGTCAGCCAAGGGAGAGGTTTGTGATGTGAATGGGATTTGTGTTGATGCAAGTGACGATGAGTTCTTTAGGTTGACAACTAAAGAAGGGAAATTGATTGTGGAGAGGGATAGTTTGAGGTCTAAGAAAGATGAATTTTCACCTAATTTGCAGTTTGAACAAGACCCAGTTCAGATTCTTGATGCAATGATGCCTCTATATTTGAATAGTCAGATCCTGAGAGCATTGCAAGAATCGTTGGCGAGTGAGCTAGCAGCAAGGATGGGTGCAATGAGTAATGCAACAGACAATGCTGTCGAGTTGAAGAAGACCCTTTCCATTGCTTACAATAGGGAACGACAGGCAAAAATCACCAATGAGATATTGGAAATTGTTGCTGGAACCGAAGCACTTCGATAGTTTCCAATGGTTTTGGCTCGGTTTGATTGTTCTTTCTCTCTTTGTTTATTATACTGGCCCTTTTTTTAATTCATTCAACATGCTTGCTTGAAAAAACACCATGTTGAATTGGAACTGCGACTTATGTAATCTAGGTTACTAGACTAGAGTTAGGACTACATTTTGATTTAAAATGAAAATATTTGTTCCGTGCTTCTGGTTTTGTTCTTAATGTATGATCAACATTGCTCTGATCCATTACTGAGTTATTATTTACCTTTTTCCATTTGTTATTGGGATCAAAGCGGCTTTGAATTCACATATATGCCCGCTCATGCAAAGAATTTGCATTCCATTGCGTTTATGCATCCAAACTTTCTGTGAGGTGATTCTTAGTTTTGCAGCTCAAATAATTAGGCTCATCTTACCAAGTTGAAGCTTCCTGCTGTTAGAAAATAGTCAAAGTTTAATGATTTGGAATACCAAAAGTTTGGTTTGGAGTATTAGGCCAGTTGAACCTGTTAGAAGTAAAGTAATGTTGATTTTAAGAGTAAATTGAGAGTTAAATTCTCTTAGCAGTCACTAGGGATTGCAGTTTGTGGTGCTCCATTTTGGAAAGCTATCTCTATTTCAAAAGGCAATAATACTTTATATATGCAGATAGAGTAGTAGATCCGACTTTGGTTCAAAATTATGGCAGGATTAAAGACATCACCAAAGACTCTTAGCTTCATTTTGTCATATGAAACCTTGGCAGTTGAATGGGTTTGATGACCGCAAAAGAGTAGCTTTAAGCCTTTACTTGGTAACCATGATTTGTTCTGTATTTGCCAGTGTTGTCCCTCATAATGGCTTATGTGAAGGCATTGTGAAGACTAATCGCCTGAGAACTCATGCTGGCAGAACTCAGCAGGGCCGAGCAAAATTCAGAGAATGTATACAGAGCCTTGCCAGCTAGCACAATTGGGTTTTGTTAAAGGAGTTGAACTAGCAAGAGTAGCAGGATAGACAAGCAATTTTGGACTGTTACTGAATGGAATATTTCAGACCTAGATTCTCAATTATTTCGTATGATAAGAAGCTTCTGGGAAATGAACGGCACCAACAAAACCATTTATTGATTTGTCCATTTTCATCTTGTACCCTATGATGTTTACCAATCCATGGCTGTAAGTTTGGTACTGGCAAATTTGGCTAATTTATATGATGATTCAATTACTTGCACTGTTATTCATATAAACTTTGTTGATGTTGTTGAAGAAATTATTTATAATCGGTATTTCTGATATGTTCTAGAGTTTCTTGGCCTTTTGGACCTTTTCCTAGCTTTATGTTGTGATTCTTTTGGTTGGATTTTTATTTTTTGTATTCTCATGTGCCATCCCCTTTCCAATCAACTCTAAGCTCAACATTGAATGTTGGCTTTTACTTGTTGCTTAGTAAATAACATCACTTTTGATGCATGCAGGTAAGGTTCCTCTTGCCGCAAATGAAAAGTTTTATATAAGGAAAATTGCTGGTATGCAGTTAATTTGCATAGCTCTTGTTGGAAAATTTTGTGATAATCTTCTGGTTCTCACTTCGCGCTAGCTTTCAAAACTACACTAAACTAAACTTAAGATTGTCTGGGATTTAGTCACATATCTTTAGTAGTTTTTAACTATTAGTAGCTCCAATATCTTCTCATCATTTATCAAACAATACTTTCTGTTCATATGCTGAGATTGTGACTGTCAATCGGTCTATGTGGTTCAGTGAGGTTGGTTGAATAGCTCCTTTTTTCTTTTCTTTTTTTGGACTTTTTATTATTTAGTTCCAAAAATACAAAAAACCAAAAATAAGAACCACAACCAAAGAGGCCTTTGAAAGAAAATAAAAATGAAAAAAGATGAGAAGGGTTCTTTAATGAAACATAAGGGTAGTTTTTCATGTTCATTCATCTTGTATATGATGCCAAGACTCCAATAATATAGCATGCCAATGTAACAATCATAAAGGTGGATTGCCTCATCAATAGTACAAGAGCCCTTGTTTTTGTCATTTTTTTTCTTGCTGGAAGGAGGATGACATTACGACACTTATGAATTGAGTCACATGTAAACCATTTTCTTGATGAAATATGTACACACACACTAGAGGTGTAGGCACATAATACCTGTGTTAATTAGTTAGATTTGAATGGGAATTTTGGCAATTAAATAAGGTCAATGTTAGAAATAAATTTTTTTTGGGCCAAATTTTCATATTTTGAATTGGGTGTGAACGTAATGCATTTGTATTTTTTATTTAACTTTTTACAATTTTAAATAATTTGATTGATGAAAAAATACAATTATTGAATGTGATTAACAGTTACCTAGTAAGGACAAAATTCTTTAAAAAAATACAAAAATAAAAAATAAAAAAAGTGACCAGCCTCTGGTTTTGATGAGCCGCTGGTATTACTTTCTGATGTACCAAAAAAAAAGAAGAGCCGCTGGTAATTCATAGTTGCCTACGAAGGAATTCATGTGCTGTTTGTTTTTAGGAAAATGTTTGGTGGTTTAAAAATTTGTAGTTTAAATGGTTTAAATTTGTCAAAACGATGTCATTTTATTGTTAAAACGACATCGTTTTAAGTGATTTGAGGCATTTGAGCCACAAAATTTTAAACTACCTAACATTATTGTTGTTTTTATTGTGTATTTATTTATTTTGGTGTGTTTAGCCATGGTGTAAATGATATCTCTTTTATTTTTATTTTTAGTTTTTTTTCCACTACAAGATGCCAGATAAATTTATGGGGGATGCACCAATAAATCCCAAATTAATAACTTATGCACTATTTAGTCCTAAAAGTTTTCTTATAGACTGAAAGGTCCCATTACAATGTTTCAAACATCATATTAATGTTTCAAACATTAGATTTCGAACATCAGATTAATGTTTCGAACATTAGATTTCGAACATCAGATTAATGTTTCAAACATTAGATTGATGTGCAAATGGGACTAAATAGAGCATAAGAAAACTTTTAGGACTAAATGGTTCAACTTTTCAGAAACTAAGACTTATAGATAAATTTTCCTAAATTTATCATCATCACGGAAGAGATAGAGAACCAAATTCGCTACAACCCTGTTTGGGAAGGGTTATTTCAGTTAAAACAGTCAATAAAAATTAAATAAATTAAAATAATGGATAAATTACAAACACATCTTCTGTGGTTTAATTAAATTATAAATTGCCTTATGTGGTTTTAGAAATCACATTATGCCCTTTAAGATTTTTAATTTCGTAACAAATATGTCATTTTATAGATAAATTATCAAGTTAATTAACCGTTTTTAATAATGTTAAAATTTTATTACAATTAGCAATTCAGATAATTTTATTATTATATAGGTGAACAGTTAAAAATTTCAATTTTTTAATTAATTCTGTTAAATAAAAAATTCTAACAAAGAAGTATTTATAATTTTTCAAATCACAGGGGATAATTTATATTTTAAGCAAACCTCAGAGAGTGTATTTATAATTTATCTTAAAATAATTAATAAGATAAAATATCACATCCCACTTGTAATTATTTTATTTTTTCTTTCACAACTACATTAATTTGACAATACGTTTGGCAAGACTATTAGAAATGAATTATTATTTTTTTATTTCAAATTCTTGTCCAATTTTGGGTTTGACAAGAATTAAAATCCCAAAATTAAGTGAAGGCTAGGGTCTCATTTGGCATTCGCTTGTTTTAATCTAAAAATCAAAAAGTTATTAAAAAATTTAAAAAACCTATAACTTATATCAAAAAGTCAAAAATTCTCTTTTCTCTTTATTTTTTACATATATTTTCGTAAAAAGTTAAAAAGTTATCCTAACTAATTTTTTTTTACTTCATATTTTAATCAAAAAATTAAAAAGTTAGTAAAAAAATATGTTATTAGACGAGGCCTAAATATCTGTTTAGTAGCAACCAAACAAATCATTTTTTTCAAGCTTTTTTAAAATTTTTGATTTTTTTTTTAAAATTTGTATCAAAAGTTTTTGCTTTTCAGAGTCATTTAATTTAAAATGATCTAAAAAGTAAATTTATGTTTTTTTTAAAAAAAGTATTTTATTAAATTATTTTTTTTTACACCCATCTAATTCTATATGTAAAAAGAATAATACTTGAGGGCTCGAAATTTCGAGGCTCGATTGTCCCGAAATTCAAAACGACATCGTTTTGAATATATATATATATATATATATTTTTTCTCCTCTCTTTCTTCTCGCTAAAATAGGGAAGAGAGAAAAGGGAAGAGGGAAAAGAGAAGAAAGAGAGAAGAGGGAGGAAGAGAGGCGATGGGCTGGAGGGAGAAAGACGGAGACGATGGGCGATGACGGAGACAATGGGCTGGAGGGACGATGGGCTGAGTAGATCTGTATATACACAGATCTGTGTGTATGTATACACAGATCTCTATTTCTTCCTCCTCTCCTTCTTGCTTTGTTTTCTTCTTCTTTCTTCCTCCGCTCTTCTTTTTCTTTCTCTGTTTTTTACTTTGATTTTAGATTTTGATTTTGATTTGTGTATATTTGGAATACCTGTATAGATTTGGATATTTTATTTATTTTTTATTTATTGATTTTGATTTTGATTTTGATTTTGATTTTGGGATTGATTTTGGATCTTAATTTTGGATTGTGGAATTCAGTTTGAGAGAAAGAGAGAGGAAACTACATAGGAAGGTAAGGAAAAAATAGAAGAAATAAAATAAAAATTGGGCCATTCGAGTTCAGATATTTCAGATTTCGTAGCACAACTGTTATAAAAAAAAAAAAAAAAAAAAAAAACAGACAAAAAATATTAGTAAAAAAAATAATTGAGGACGTAAAAAAATGAGCACAGAATGGCAACATGGAATTAGAGAGGGAAGCCAATTGTGGGGACCCACATGAGAGCCGCCGCTGTAATATGATTGCAAACTGGGTGCCAAAGCCAAAGCCAAAGCCAAGGAAAACGAATCTCTATCTCCATCAACTTTGATGAGGCGATGAACCTGGGCCATCTTCTTCTATTTGAGAAATTCTTGGAAGATTACCTTAACACACTCACTCACTCTCTCTCTCTCTCTCTCTCTCTCTCTCTCTCTCTCGACATTCTCATGAATTTTTAGTCAACGTACATTAATTTTAGTGTTTTTAGTCAACGTACATTAATTTTAGTCATTTTAAAAAAAACGTGTGAAGAATATAAGAGATGATGGGTTTGTTTGGTTTGTTTTTAGAAGAGTTGTTTTTCAAAAAAAAAAAAATTTAAAATTTTGTTTTCTTTGTGATTTTTCTTAAAAAAATTTCAAAATCATTTTCTCTCTTTTATACATTAATCAATCACTTTTTTTTTTATTCTATCTTATTCTTAATCATTTTTTCTCTCACACACATTTACTCAATTACAACAAAAGGTTGTTTTAGGAAGTTGGTAGAAAACTGACTTTTGACTTTTTACCAAGCTTTTTAACTTTTTTGGAAGTGATTTGGGAAGTTGGTAAAAAGCTGGCTTTTTTATTTTTAGTTTATTATTTATTTATGGTATCAAATCAAATTAAAATGACCAAAATACCCTTACCCAACATAAGAGATTTAGGCCAAGTTTGGCAACACCAAAATAATCCATCTTTTTTATCTTTTTTCCATCACATCACCTCTCTACTTTTCTGCACATCTTTTCGTAAAAAGACAAAAAGTACACTTATTTAAGTCATTCCAAACAACCCCTTATTTTTTTTATTTTTTTTCATAGGCCCTAATTTGTAATTTTAGGGCTGCGTTTTTGGCACTTCCCAAAGGGATTTTGTTGTGTTTTTGGCAGCCACATTTTTGGACATTTTGTCAAAAAATGTGGCTTTTTACTATGTTCCCAAAATGGCACAAAATATCAAATCATTCCAAACTCTTAAATACGAAAATTACTTTCAAAATATATAACTAGACAAATCAAAAAAAATTATAAACTTTCTCCTCAATTTTTTTTTTTTTTAAATCACTCTCTCAGCCCTTCGTTTAGCAACTTGGGTTGGGTTAGATTGAGTTAGGTTTGGGGCTATTTTAGTCACAAAAAGACAAAATAGGCTTTTTAGCCAAATAAACAAAATGTTACCTCCAATCCATAATCCTTACATTCTTTCTCTCACAAAAAGTCAAAAAAACCAAAAAATCCTTTCAAAACGAAACTTTTTAGCCCCATACTAAAATAGCTAAAAAGCCAACTCACTTCCCAAAGGAACTCTCAAAAGCAAACCAAACACACTAGATATCAGTCAAAATTAATTAAAAGTTAGAAGATGATTTTTAACCATCTTTTCAAAATAATCCTTAATAATGCTACAATCTCATAAATTATACTTTAAATTTTATGTAGAAATAACTTTTTTGTGATTTAAGTCTCATTTGGAAACATGTTATTTTAGTAATTTTTTATTTTTTACGAAAAGATATGCAAAAAAGTAGAGAGAGTGATGTGATAACTTATAGTGACTTTTTAACTTTTTGACTAAAGCTGAAGGTTGTCAAACGAGACCTTAAATTCATTTCATATTAAAATTTATATTACATTAGTCTCGTTTGAGAAGTTAGCTATTTTAATAGGTTATTTTTGTTTTTGGTTATTTTAGTAGGTTACAATATTTGTATTTGGAAAGATAGTTAGATTTTTTCATAGTTTGACGTGCTGTTTGTAAGATAAAAAATAAAATAATTACGGATTTAATGTGACATTTTATCTTGTTTATTATTTTAATCTATTTTATATTTTTGTGAATTTTAGTCCAGAAAATTAAAAAAATCCTTTGCCAAACACCCCCATTAATTCAATTCTCAACCCATAAATACTTTTCTCAAAACAATCTGGGTGAATAACTTGAGTGCAAAGCATTATGGCTAACATATGTTAGTGTTTGAGAAGTTACTATTTTAATAAGTTATTTTAGTTTTTGGTTATTTTAATAGGTTAAAATTTTTGTATTCGGAAAGATAGTTTGATTTTTTTATAGTTTGATGTGATGTTTGTGAGAAAAAAAGTGAAATGGTTATGAGTTTGATATGATATTTTATCTTATTGACTATTTTAGTCTATTTTATCTTTTTTGTAAATTTTAACTCAAAAAGCCAAAAAATAACCTTTGTTAGTTTGAAATGGGTTAGAGCATCTCTAACGGTGAACCAAAATTTTCACCAAATCTGAGTAAAAAAATGATCATTTTCTCAATCTAATACAGAATGCTCCAATGGTTGATTTTTATCAAATCTGCTCCAGGGACAACCGATTGGTCGACCGGTAAGGCAAATTTTTATTTTTTTTTAATTGTTTGAACCTACCTATTTGAACTGCTTGAACCTTTTAGTGGTCGACCGGTAAGACAAAAATATATATATATATATATATATATTTTGAATTGTTTGAACCAACCCATTTGAACTGTTTGAACCTTTTAGTGGTCGACCAGTTGGTCAAGCGGCCGGGCAATCGGCTGGTTGACCGGTTTCTCTCCTCCAACGGTCACAAACAGTAATTTGCTGAAATCTGCAGCTTATTCTCAATTTGATGATTTTTTTGTTGAATTCTTATTTTGATATCAATTTGGTGAAACGGTTGGAGCACCAAAAAGTATTTTTTTCACCAAAATTTAAATTTGATGTCAAGTTTGATTCACCGTTAGAGATAGTCTTAAAATTTTCTCACCCAAAGTTAATTATGAAAAAAGCTATGAACCAAGACTTATCAATCCATAATTTGTTAACAATGTATTTGTGTTGTGAAAATTAATTTGATCAACTATGAAATCCATGCATACAATGAATTTCAATCATTGATTCTTTTTTTAAAATAAATTTTAAATTTGTAAATTTAAGTTTATAATCTTATTGATTAATTATTGGGATTGTGATGGTAATATAATAGTCCTGTTTGGTGAAATTATTATTTTTAACTAAAAATTAATAATTAGAAAGCCAAAACTTAAAAATGCATCTACCTTTACTTTTAAATTTTTTTTTTAAATTTTATTAAATTATTTCTACATAATAAATTATAAAACAAATTATATTAAATAATTTAATACAAACTTCTAAGGGTTATTTTGAGAAGATGGTTACAATCAATTTTTTAGCTAAACACTAATTATAATTAACTTTTTGTGAAAAAAAAAAATTATAATCTAAAAAGTGAATTATAACTCACTTCTCAAAAAACCTCTAAATTAAAATGAGTTATAACTAGTTGAAAAGATATAAGAGCATCTCCAACGGTTCACCTAATTTTTCACCAAATCTGCGTAAAAAAATGACCATTTTCTCAATTTGATACAGAATGCTCCAATGGTTGATTTTCATCAAATCTGCTCCAGGAACAACCAGTTGGTCGACCGGTTAGGCAAATTTTTTTTTGAATTGTTTGAACCTACCTATTTGAACTGTTTGAACCTTTTAGTGGTCGACCGGTTGGTTGACCGGTAAGGCAAAAAAAAAAAATATATATATATTTTTTTGAATTGTTTGAACTAATCAATTTAAACTGTTTGAACATTTTAGTGGTCGACCGGTTGGTCAACCGGCTGGTTGATCGGTTCCTCTTCTCCAACGGTCACAAATAGTAATTTACTGAAATCTGCAGCTTATTCTCAGTTTGATAATTTTTTTATTAAATTCTCATTTTGATATCAATTTAGTAAAATGATTAGAGTACCAAAAAATACCTTTTTCATCAAAATTTAAATTTGATGCTAAATTTAATTCACTGTTGCAGATCGTCTAACAACCGGCCCCAAATGCTGTGGTTTGTCTTTTTGAGGGTGTCAGTTGGGGAATTGGGATTTGTTTGGCCAGATACATTGTATGACGGCAACCCCATCCCCAAATTGGTGCATGTGGGTCTCATTTCCTTTTTTTTTACGAACGACAGCACAGCCTTCGCTTTCAATAGCGGCAGCTACTCTTTTATTCTTGTCCCCTCTATCTTGTCTCCCCTGTTTTTTCATCACCCATCTTCATAATCATAACACTTTCTCATTACTCTTCAGGTAAGTTTTTTTAACAGAATTGTCAATTTTCTGTTTAACTCCCTATTAGAATTCCTCTTTCCCAACTATTTCCTTCATTTTTCTTGTTTTTTCAACAATAAGAAGTTCCATCATTATTTGAGATTCAATGATCGCTGTGTTTGGTTAGAAAATTAAGAGAGAGATTTAGAAAGATAAAAAGAAAAAATATGTAAAATTAGGTGAAATACATGTATGTTTTATTCACATATCATTTATTTTTTTCATTTCTCATTTCAAATCTCTTCTCAAATCTCTTAACCAAATACAACGTTAATAAATCAAATAAATAAAAAGGGATTGGAACCATTATCAATAATGTGAAGAGTATAGCTATTTCTCAATTCAAATGACTTCTCATAAATATGTTTGTGTGTTAGCTTGATATATATTAGTATACCTATTGTTTTTTTAGAAGAGAAGGAACATAAGGGGTATTAATATCCTAAAAGAGAGATGGGTTAAGTAATACCACAATTTTATGGGATTCATAATTCAAAAGAGCTATTAATCTTGATTTGGCTAATTCAATGTGTGATCGATATATTGTAAAGAATATTTTCATATATGATAATTCTATGTAATTTTTAAGTAGAATCCCACCCTTAATCTTGGAAACAAATGCACCTTAACACTGTGTTTGATTAGGAGAATTAAAAAGGGATTTAGAAATGAAAAGAGAAAAGATATGTGAAATTAAATGAAATGTAGATATATTTTATTCACATTTCATTTATATTTTTTCTTTTCATTACAAATTTCTTTCCAAATCTTCCAAACAAACAGAATATAAAGGAAGGGCGGTGATTGAGGGCCCGAAAGCCGTGCCCCGAATTGCCCGAAATTTCCATTTCAGGTAAAAAAAAAAAAAAAAAAAAGGAAAAAAGAAAGAAAAAAAGAGAACAGTTTCCAAAACTGGAAATTAGGGGTATTAGGGCCAATTTTTTTAGGGCCACCAATCATTTTCCATAAAGGAAATGCCACCTAAAACGTGCCATGATTATAAAGCTTGAAAACTATGTATTAGTAAATGCTTTTCTCTTCTGTATGACACTCAAATGAGTTCGTAGAACTTGATTTAATGTGGGTGATAAGATCCTAAGCACCTTCCCCCATATATTATATTTTAATTTGCCTTTTGCTTGTCTATCGACACTAATAACATACTTTAGAATAATCACTAGCATTACCCCCCCCCCCCCCCCCCCAAAAAAAAAAAAAAAAAAAAACCTGTTGATTAAGTAAAAATGACTCATATTTAAGGTTTGTTTGGGATGTCCTAAATAAGTGTATTTTTTGACTATTTGAACTAAAAAGTTGAGGAAAAAGATATGATTGTTTGGATTAACTTTTTGATTTTTTATGAAAAAATGTGTATAAAAAAATTATATAAATTAGTGTGTAGGAAAATATCAGGATTGAGAGTAGTGCAGCCGTAATTTTTGATTTTTAGTGAATAATGATAACTTATTAACTTTTTAAATTATTTTTTGACATTTTAATTTTTTAAACATATGTCAAACTTGACCTTAGAAAAAATGTTAATCTTGAGCAGGAATGAGGAAAGTGTATAGTATATTTATTTATTCAACTCTTTTTTTATGTTGGCTCTAAACACGCTCAACTTTTATTTTATTTATTTATTTTGTAGAATCTATAGTAAAGTAAATTCTTTAATAATCTGGCATACAAATTTGGCAAGATTAAAATAAATATTTAATAAAATAATAAATTTAGCATATCAGCTGAATATTTTAGAGATGTCAAATGTATATATTACAATTTGTCATCTAAAGTCTTCAAAAAAATTTTTTAACATACTATTTTTTGAAAGTTTGGGTGAAAATAATTCAAAAGATTATATAAAATAATAAAATCACAATTTATGTTTGTTTAGATGGACTAAATAAGAGGGAATAGAATCTATCGGACTGTTAATCCTGAAATATATAGTCCTTGGATTATTTGGTTGGAAATGATATATATCCTATGTTTGTTTTTTATAGGATATCAGGGAAAATGCTATAGGCTCCAAATTTTCTATCAAATAAATGACTAAATGTCTCACATAGATATGTAGTCCACAAAATTGCGGACCCCACACCATATGAGACATTTGATCATTTGTTTAGTAGAAAATTTGGTATCCCTACCATTATTTTAGGATTAGATGTCATGAAAGGACCATCTTATTAAATTCAATATTTGATTCAAATATTATGAAGAACGGTAAATGCTCAATAGATTATTTTACGCTTTCCAATTGTTAGCAATACTAAATCTGTTTTTAATTTTTTTTTTTGGACTAGGTTAAATAAAATTTTATTTTATTTTATTTTTTAAAATTAAATAGTTTTTTTAATTAAATAAATAAAAATTAATAAAAAATTACGTTGTTAAAAATAATAAGTATTAAATAATGAAATTAAATAAAAATGAATAAAATTTTAATAGCGAAATTAAATAAAATATCAATAAAAATTTAAATTAAGAACATCAACAAAACATCTATAAAAATATATTTAAAAAAAAAAATAAATAAACATCAATAAAAATTAAATAATTTTATTTTTTAATTGAGATTTTTATATTTTATTTTATTTTACTTAGAGACAAGTGTGTCATTTTACAACTTAATCTCATAGAATTTCAATTCCTACCATTTTTATTCCACGTCTCTCCTAGGACACAATAATTCAACATTTATGAGATTCATAATCCAATGGAATTACTTGGAGGCAAATGTGTCATTTTGAGTTCGTTTGGAAAGTGGTTTGACTTTTTGATTTTTTAATTATTTTTAGTCTGGGGTTAAAAAGTCTCGTTTGTGATAGATTTTTTAAATTTTTGTAAGAAAAAGAATATAATAATTATTGATAAGATGTGACATTTTATTTTATTAAATTAAAAAATTTATTTTATGTTCTTGTGACTAAAATAATCCCAAATCCAACTCAACCCAAGTTGCCAGGCGAACCATGTACCACTTAATCCATTGGAATTCTAATTCCCACCATTTTTATCCCACATCTCTTCTAAGACACAATAATTTAACATTTATGAGATTCATAATCCAATAAAACTCTTAATCCAACCTACAAATTCTCAATCAAAATTAAACTCCATCTAGTCCAATCCCCCTCCAATCCTTCAAAGAAACTCCACCTTGGTTCCATTCTCAAAATTAAAAGAGAGCACACTACTCTGTTCTACGAATCTAATCAAAATCTCTAATTTCTCCCAAATTTGGTGGTTAATTTCTCTCTCCCATCTCGTCATTTAAATATTTTCTCAGTGAAGTTGATTAGATATACATAACATCATCATAAGATTAATTAGAGAAATCAGTAAAACAGAGCATACTCTTGACAACAGTATCACTGAGCTTTCTCTATCAAAAGGCAGGCATTAATTCTTTGAGATCAGACCCACCATTTTAGGCGCTCTCTCTATACGACAAAATAAAAGTCAGGTTTGTTTGTCTTTCTCTACCTGTTGCTCTGTTTTGTGGCCCTCTCTTTCTCTCTGGGTTTTATAAATCCTCCATAACAAAATCCACAAAATCACTAAAACCGAGTCAGAAACTAAGAATCTGAATCCCCTTTAATCTATGTCTACTCTCCCTCTTTGTCTATCTCTCTACATTTGAAGCTTTCCAATCCTAGAAAAGGTACATATTTTTTTTTTCTTTTTTCTAGGCCACTTCTTTTATTCCCATATATGGGTATTTTGCTCTGTTTGATTTGTGGGTTTTTTGTTTTGGGTTTTCAGAGCAATCAACATGGAGGGAAGGTATGGTTTTTACAGTGGTTGGACATCCATGAGGAATGAAGAGTTTCAAGAAGAAGATGTTTGGGATGTTGTTGTCAAGGAAAAAACAGGTTTTACTAATTCCAAGGTTGGTTCTTCATTTGAGTCCTTCTCCTCTGCTATTGCTCCCAAGCTTCTCCCCTCTGCTGCCAAAATGATCCAAACAGCCAATAATAATAATAATTACAATACAAACCAAGAACCCAAAATAGTTCACCAATCAGCCCCTCTGAACATACCTGATTGGTCAAAGTTGCATGGGAATAACAAGATCTCAAAGAAAGCTTCCAAAAATGTTTCAGCATGGCTTGATGATGATGACGATGACGATGATGATGATGATGATGGTGGTGGTGGTGATAGTGATGATGATGATGATGGTGGTGGTGGTGGTGGTGGTGTTGGTGGTGATAGTGATGATGATGATGGGGAAATGATGCCCCCACATGAGTGGATTGCTAGGCAGATGGCAAGGACTGAGATATCATCTTTCTCAGTGTGTGAAGGGGCTGGGAGGACTCTCAAAGGGAGAGATCTCAGTAGGGTGAGGAATGCTGTCTTAACTAGAACTGGTTTTCTTGAATAACATGATGGCCATCATCATCATCATCATCATCATCATTGTTATCATGATGGTGATACAATTTCATCAAAATGATTGATAATCTCATCATCATTCTTATCATGATGGTGATACAATTTCATCAAAATGATTGATAATCGATTGTCATCAGGTGGTATATATATAGATTGTTGTCATGCTATGTATATATATATGGTTGGTTTTTTAGTCTCTTGGATTGTCTTGTTGATTTTGTTTTCTGGGAAGGGAAAAAGCTCCAGTTAGTGTAATATCGGCATTCAATATATATAAACTTCATTTATCCAAGGGTTTAGTTTTGATTCCTTTTGTGTTTCTTGCAGCAGCAAATGCTGCAAAATACCCAGTATGAATTCTTAGAAAAAGTATTCAGAATCTGAGGATCAGATTCTTCGTAGGTGTGACCCAAGTTTTAATCTATCACACCAGACCAGACATACAAAATTCAAGCAATTTTTTTAAATATTTTTTCTGGGCACATAATATTTACATTCTTGCACTCTTCATTTATTAAAAAAAAAAAAGAAGAAGAAGAAAGCAATTCAACGCATGAGTCCCGAGAGAATAACACCAAACTGACCCTCATAAACTTTTTAACTTAGACAAAAATTGCACCAAACAGACCCTTATTTCTATAGACTATTTTTATGGCTCGGACATGCACCACAAAAGACGCTAACAACCAACCTTACTGTTGAGCGAAGAAGCCATTTCATTGTTCACTGCTGGAGTTTTTATGCATAGCGATTTTGATGGTTCCCAAAACAACCAAACTGATGAGCTTTTGTAAATCAGCCCAAGTTTTTAAGTGGAGATGATAGTGCCATTTTGCGAGCATGTTTTTTATAATATTTGAAGCTTATTAGCTTATTAGAAAAATATTTATAGATTACTGATAAATTTTGCAAATATTAAAATATAAAATGATAAACTTTTCCATCAATAGTAATTAATTTTTATCTTTTACACTGACATGTGTTTACCCTTAATTGAAACAGTTCATGGTTATCTCACTGACTTTGCTGTGGATATAAATCATAATAATTATGCTTACACTTCATTTAATAAATTAATAATAGTAAGATGTAACAAATGATGACAGGCTGTTTTGCTTCTTGGTGATGACAAAATATATTTGATGAAAGAATACAAAACCAAAATAAAAAACAGAGAAGCAATTATTTACTATTGTGTGTCATTAACGATAAAACAATGAGCTGTAATTTTAATTATTAACCGTTTACTAATTCCAAAAATGAAAAACGGAAAAGACAAGAAGAGGTCTATTCATACATTTTGAAAAGACAAGAAGAGGTCTATTCATACATACATTTTGTGTGGTGTGGGTCTAGCATGAATGCACAAAAATGTATGATTAGAGATGAATTATGGTATTATTACACCCGACGGTAAATAATTTTTCAAATTAGAGGGTCTTGTGAACAGTGATGACGAGGTTAATGACTATTTTTGAACAAAGTATAACTGTAAAATAGTAATATCTATCCATAACTAAGTTAATAATAAAAATAAACAAGAGCCCACAAAGGAAGAAGAATAAAAGCAGAACTAGCTTAGTTTTGCTAGTGGAATTGCAGAATTAATTAATGAATTAATTAAGACGAAAAAGAATGGAGAACGACATGCCACCAAACTTTATATTAATAAATTATAAAAAATAAAATAAATTTAAATGTGCATATAATTTTGGGTAAATTATACTTTGCCTTCTTAAAGTTTTACTTATTTTTTACTTTGATTCTTTAAGTTAGATTTTTCTCACTTTGGCCCTTTATATTTGCAATCCTTCTCACTTTGTCCCTTTATGTTTGCAATAATTTTCACTTTATTCCTAGACTAACTTTCATCCAAAAAAACTAACATAATTTGTCACATTATTAACACATCAACTCTATGTGTGATGTAAAAAATTCACCAAATATGTAAAAAAATAAAAAATATAAAACAAAAAAATTGAATTTTTTTTAGTCTTTAGTGAACTTTTTTTCTTCAAATTTATTCATAAGCATTATTATATTATAGATGCATCTAGATTAGATGCACCTAAGAAAATAAAAACAAATTTAACTGAAAAAGAAAAAAATTTACTAAAGACGAAAAAAATAAAAATATACTGAATCAAACACTTGTATTATCAATTTAAAAATGAAAAGTTTACTATCATTATTTTTTGTCTTTAGTATTTATTTTTTTTAGTTAATTTTTTTTAGTTGGTGCATCTAATCTAGATGCATCTATAATGTAATAATGTTTATGAATAAATTTGAAAAAAGTTCACTAAAGACTAAAAAAAAAAATTCAATTTTTTTGTTTTCTTTTTTTAATTTTTTGTATCTTTAATGAATTTTTTACATCACACATAGAGCTGATGTGTTGGTGATGTGGCAAATTCTGTTAATTTTTTTTGATGAAAGTTAGTTTAGGAATAAAGTGGGAAGAATTACAAATATGAAGGGCCAAAGTAAAAAAGATTGTAAACATGAAGGATCAAAATAAAAAAAATCAAACTTGAAGGACCAAATGAGTGAGATTTTAAGGAGACAAAGTGTAATTTATCCTATAATTTTTACATAATAAAATTAAATATGAGATAAAAGATGAATTTTAGGTATGATTTGAATCTCATATGTGAATTTTACTATTTATTTTATATTTGTGTCTCAAACATTTTATGAATATAGCCATAATACTTTTTTATTCAATTTTTTAATTCGGAGTGTTACTAGTCCTTTTCAATTGGGAAGGAAATAATAAATAATTTTAACGATCAGACAATGGTCACTCTAGACTAGAGAACTTCCATTTTGCTTTCCCTATTTCTGTGCAAGTTCCCAACTGACAACCTTGGAGTTTTTTAAGCACTCTACTTAATTTTGCATTTGTAAAGAGAGTTACGAGAACAAGTTTCTTAAACACTCTACTTAATCTCATTGTGTGTTGTTTTCTGATCACATTATCAGATAGGTATTCAGCTAGAGAACACCGACAAAATAGATTGCGCCCGAGCGACCTGTCATAGAAAGATTAGACTCCGGTGGTGGTTCGTCTACCCGGAGGTACTCCGACGATCAAGTCAGTAATCAATATCTCTCAAAAATAGCCAATTGTGCTTAATTCACAAGCCAGAATACCAAAAGCGTACCTTAGACCTACAATGGTGCCTTACTTTTATAGCCAATACTGACCTGATCCCTGTAGAAGCCTAACTTCAATGAACTCTGGCTCAATGCACTTTGGCTCAATGCTTATTCCAGACTCTTCAATAGATAAAGATAAACTCCCTAAGAGCTTTATCTTTATCCAGGCTGAAATCTTCCCCCATTCTAGGGCTCTTGTCCCTTATCCGTTCATCTCGAATTCTGGTATCTCCGCAGATAACTTCGGCCTAGTCGAGATCATCTCGGCGTCATGACCAAGACACGAGGCACCTTGGCTGGCACTTCGGTGCCACCTTGGCCACATGTTGTCATTCAAAAAATATGTCCCCACAACTACCCCTAATGTTCGATTACCTCGGCATCCTGAGGTGATGGAACCTATATTATTTAACGATATAGCACATCGGCTAAGCTTGCTCTACTCTTTATTACAAAGGTTATCACACATCGGCTTCCATATGAAAAAAACTTTTGTGTGTTTGCATCAATCCTTTAGAACCAAGAACCAAGTTTTTTTTCAAGTTCTTTAGCCGAGATCGTCCTCCTAGCCGAGGTCTTTGTTTCATTAAATCAGGAACTCCAAGAGTTTCTACACGCGTATGAGCTGTCACGCACAGTAATTCAACCGTTTTTGCTACGCGTCTCTTCCCCATTAAACTGTACCTGTCACACGTCATTTAAGTCGCATTGCACTTGCGTGCGCTGTCTAACAAGCACGTTGTCCTAGGCACACTAATTGCGATTTGCCGCTTTTTCGTGTTTTGACAAAATTACTTCCCTTTCTCTTCGTTTTTTCACTTTTGCAAACACGATTTCTCTCAAAACTCTTAACTTTCTCTCTCTCTAAAAATCCCTTACCTCCGTTGTTGCCTTCTTCAAGCTCCCTGCAACCACTCCGTTTACTTCCTCCGGCGAAGCATTTTGCTGCTCTTCTCTGCCCACTGCCACCATCTGACTCCGGCGATCTCCATGCCGGCCTCACATTCTTTCGTAAGCCACTACTTCTCCCTGTTTCGTTTTTTGATTCACTTCGAACTCTGTTACATTTGTACTCTGTTTTCATGAATGTACTTAGTCTTCACTTGCGTTTTAAATTTTATCATTCGTCTAATTGAGCATGTTTTGATTTTGCAATCTTGTGTTTGTCCACTCTGTTTTCTGGGTCTACCCATGCACACACATACTTGATGTTCTTGTAAATTACCATCATCTTCAACTTGTTTTACATTTTGTTCAATGTTCTTGAATCCCTTGTACACACTTTGTCACAGTGTTCTTGATAGTTCATCACTATTCTCGATTCTGAATCATGTTCTTGTTTATGTTTTCTTGTTGCATTTTGCCAGATTCTTGCCTCTAATTTCCTATTTTCACATAGTTTTTAGGCTTGGGTTTTGATAGGAGCCACTATCCCTAGGAAAATTGGAACAAATTTCCCTAAATCTTAAAAAGCCCTTGCCCTTGCTTCTGTTCTGAGTTTAAGCCGAGGTCCCTCAAACCTTAACAATCCACTTCCTTTTGAAATCCAACACCTTCCCATTTAGCCGACGTTATGGGTATGTTCAGGTGGACACCCCAACTAAGCTAGCATACTTTAGGCAAGAGTTTGCCATCCTTGTTGACGTTCACCTCAGGTTGGCTGGGGAGGAGGACTCCATTATGCCCAAAGACGACTCCATGCCATTCCCAATTGTAGCCTTCATAGAGTGTGGACTTAGGTTCCCTCTTGACATCCTATTCCGAGAAGTCCTTCACTATTATAAACTCAACCCAATGCAATTAGCCATTAACTCTTACAGAGTCATCAACGGTATCATTGCCTTAGCTAGCCGAGAAAATACTAGGGTAACTCTAGCCGACATCTAGTACTGCTACACCATGTGTGGCCTTAAGTCAGAAAAATGCTACATTTATTACCTTAAGCCGAGGTCGATGGAATACAAACTCATTGCCGACCTCCCTGATTCCAACAAGGGCGCCGGAGACGATTATTTCATCGTCTCGGGCAACTGGGAGTTCCTTCTAGATAATGACCTTCACCTCTACCCTTTAAGTCGTACATTGTTCAGAGAGGGAGATGGTAAGAGCCAAGTGTTACTTTTACTTGCTTCTTAGGTCTTTAATACTTTGTTCCTTCTAAATGTTCTAATGTCTACTTTTTTTACTTGCAGCTCTTCCTCAACCTCTAAAAGACTTCCGCAAAAACTTCTATCCCAGCAAGGATTTCAAGAAGCTGTTGGGTCTGCCAGTTGACCAGCGAAAAGCCCTTTTGCTGCTTAACTACATCCCGACTTACAAATCCGTACTCCCTGATGTCCCAAGAAAAAGCAAGTCTCCTCCTTCAGCAACAACTCCTCAAGCTGAATCATTAAGGCCTGACCAAGGATCAACATTTGATCCAGCAGAGCAGCCATCAACCTTTGCTCCACAACTGATTCCACTTTCTCAATGCCGATGCCGACGCCGATGCTGACGCCGAGCTCCAATGTTCGCAGCAGCAGGCAAAACTCGAAGCCGAAGACGCCGAAGTGACGAGGCGTTCTCATACGATCCAGGCAACCCACCAACAGCTCTACCAGCAATCCGCCTTGGTACTAAAGTTACCGTTGCCATCTCCTCCGACGAAATGGGTTGTAAAAAGGCTGTAACAGATGACCTTCTAGCCGACATCCCTAACACCGTCACCGTACAATCTTCACCATCGCAATCTCAGCCAAAACCAAAGCCAAAAAGGTTGGAGAAAGTCCAAGCAAAAGCAATGGTAACTCAGATCGATTCTGAGGATACCTTGCCGCTCTCAAAGATGGCCGATGCGGAAAAAAGTGCCTCTGCCGCTGAAAAAAGGCCCGCAGAGGCTGCTCCCTCTGGATCCACCTAGTCAAAGAAGTCGAGGTCAGAGTATGCCATAACCTCTGGGTCCCTAAAATCAGATGCATCCTGGGCCCCTCCAATCACCATTGAGGACAAGTCAGTTAGAGTCGACGACAGCGTGATTGATATTGAAGTTATCGTTGCCCTCTCTACTGCCTTGCTTCTCCTTAAAGACCTCGAATGCAACGCCGAGGTCAGCGAATACGAAAACTTCGCTCTGCAGTTGCAGCACTCCGTACAAGTAAGCCTTTAATACTTGGTACTTTCTATTTCTTCCATACTTAGAGAGTTTTACTAACTTTGTTTTTTCCCTTTCTTCTAGGCGATCCAGCACGCCCACTCCTTCGCGATGTAGGCCTTCGACATTAAGAAGGAGTTGACCCGCAAGACAAAGGAGGCTGCTGGCTTGCTCAGGACCATCAATAAGGCTGAGGCTAAGGTGAAGACTTTGATAGATCAGGCCAAGGAAGCACAATAAGCCCAAGACGAAGTTGAAGAAAGGGCGGGGGCTGCTGAGGCCGTTGCTAAGGTCCTTGAAGCCGAGAAGAAAGAGGCCGAAGCAAAGACCGCCGAAGCCCAAGATGAGCTCATTGCTGCCTTGGCCACAAAGGACGCCGAGATCAAAACGGCGGACAAGAAAGCATACGCCGAGGGGGCTGCCGACGTCCGCGAGGACTACAAGAAACAAGTGAAACAGGCATGCAACAAGGGTTTCACCCTTGGTTGGATGGCTGCCTTAAAGGAGTTGGCTATCCCTGAGGACTCAACTCTTCGAGATAACAGTCTCCTCATCCTGCCATTCCCCCCCACTCCAAGCCAATCTGAAGACGAGGCTGAGTCCGAGGAAGATGCCGAGGCTGACAAGTCTGAGAAGGCCGATGCTGCTGGGGCCAAGTTCCCAACTCTGAGTGAGCAGTTTTTAGACTTGACTTAGGATGAGGGGGGCGAGGTCTCAAAAGAGGATGCCTCCTGTGGGAAGTCAACATCCGAGGTGTCTATCGCCGAGAAGAGCCTCGACCAGACTCTTGAAGAGATCGATGCCGAATGCGCGGCTGAGAAGGTTGCCGAGAAAAGTTCCCAGATGTCTTCTGAGAACCAAACCCTTCCAGCTGATGATGCCAAATAGTCCTGCTATTAACTCTTTCTTTGTAAGTAATTTTCTGAACAATGTTTTCAGTTTTCATATTTGGCCGACGTGCCACTTTTGTAATCAGAACACGTAGTCTTTTTGTAGGTCGAAGTGCCCTTTTTCCTCTTTTAATGCAAGTACAACTTCTTCTTTGACTAAGTATTTGAATGCTTTTCTTTCCTTTACTGTCTTGTATGATTTCATACTTAGAATTTTTGGCATGTCTTCGAAGTACACCTTAATTGTGCAATCTACTCGGGGTGGAATACCTCGGTTATACCCACTAACGGTTTATCTCAGCCTTGGCTTAAGACTTGAAAATATTATAAAAAATATTTTCACAAGTGTTATTTACAACTTGCCACTTCACTCTTACTTATCAATACTTCTGTCTTTCATTACCTTGCAAGTCTTGGCAACATGGTAATCTCGGCAAGTACGTAGATACTTTTTTCAACATAACCTTGGCTTAACTTCAACTCGTAAATTTTTCTTAAAATTTCAGTAAGTGTTAAACCAATTTTCTCTTGTAAATTATTCTCCAACTCTCCGCCCCCTAATGTGAACTTAAGTTTCACTTATGTTCACATTAAGCATGTATCTATGATCTTGTCGCCGAGAACAGATTCAAACAGAGATTGGCCGAAGATATTAACCTCGCTCTCTATTAATCTAACATATGTATTTAGTGTCATTCAAAGTTTTCATTCTGTCGGCACAGCAAATCTAGGTTAATTCAACTTAGTTCAACTTGATTATATGCAAGTATAATTCAACTCTACCATATAATAAGTCTAAGTTATTCGTCATGTTTCAATCAGAAACATTGCCAACTTAGTTCAACTCTATTATATGCAAGTATAATTCAACTCTGTTATATAATAAGTCTAAGTTACTCGTCATGTTTCAATTAGAAACATCGCCAACTTAGTTCAATTCTATTATATGCAAGTATAATTCAACTCTGTCATATAATAAGTCTAAGTTATTCGTCATGTTTCAATCAGAAACATCGCTAAGTGACTGGTCAATTATTTTACACAAGTTTGAAATAAAAAATCGAGCTAAAATTTTATTAATTATTTCGGTTAGTAACAAAAGATTTTAAAGAAAGAAACAAAATGAAATCTTAATGATAGAAGAACTTCAGGTTGCAAGTATTCCAAGGTCTTGACAACTCTTTTCCTTCACTGTCTTCAAGCTGATATGCCCCATTGCCCAAGACCGAGATGATTCTATAAGGTCCCTCCCAATTTGGGCCAAGCTTGCCCTCTCTGGGATCCTTCTTGTTGCGGACGACCTTTCTCAGGACGAGGTCCCCAACTTGAAACTCTCGTGGGTTGACCTTTTTGTTGTAAGCCTTGGCAAGCTGCTGCTGGTATGCCTTCGGCTGAATTGCTGCCTTCTCATTTCTTTCTTCCAATAGATCTAGATCTCGGGCTAAAAATGCATCATTAGTCTCATTCTCCACTCCCTGGGTTCTGACCCCTGGGATGCCGACTTCTAATGGGATTGCTGCCTCTGTGCCATAAGCTATGGCAAATAGGGATTCTCCAATTGATCTTCTCGGCGTAGTCCGATATGTCCGGAGTACACTGGGCAACTCATCCACTCTCTTTCCCTTTGCTGCTTCCAGTCTCTTCTTAATCCCATCCAATATAGTTTTGTTGGATGCTTCTGCCTGTCCATTGCTTTGAGGGAAGCTTGGAGTGGAATAGTAGTTCTTGATCTGGTATTTTGCACAGAAGCTCTTGATTAGCTTACTGTCAGACTGCGTACCATTGTCTGCTATTATTGCCCTTCGGATCCCAAACCTGGTGATAATATTCTTCTGTATGAAGTTTTTTACATCAATGTCCTGAATCTTTGCAAGGGGTTCAACTTTAACCCACTTGGTAAAATAATCTATTACCACTAGCAGGAACTTCCTTTATCCAGTCGTTTGAGGCAGTTGTCCAACAAGGTCCATGCCCCATTGGGCAAATGGCTAAGGACTGGACACTGGGTTCAAATCTGCTGCTGGTTGGTGTATCAAAGGTGCAAACCTCTAACACTTCTCACATTTTCTAACATAAGCTTCAGCGTCTTTCTGCATATAGAGCCACTAGTATCCCTGAGTAATGGCCCTATGAGCAAGTGACATGCCCCCAGTGTGGCTTTCACATACTCCTTTATGTATCTCATACAAGAAGTCTTCAACTTGTGAAGGATGCATACACCTCGAAAGGGGTCCAGTAAAAGATCTTCTGTAGAGATGCCCTTCTACTGTCAGATTGAATCTTGCCGACTTAAGTCTGATCTTGTGTGCTTCTTTACGATCATCTGGCAGTTTCCTTTCTTTAAGGAATACTATTATTGCATTCATCCAGCTTGGTCTCATCTCCACATACATTGTTTCATGCTCTGTGTTCAGTGGCTTTACACTTGGACCTGACAAATAGTCAACCATTATTGTCCTTGCCTCTCCTGGTTTCATTGCACTAGCCAGGTTGGCCAAGGCATCGGCATGACTGTTGTTATCTCGGCGGACTTGCTGTAGTCAGCAATTTTGGAACAATGCCATCAGTCTGCCTACCTCCTTTACATAGGCCATCATTCTTTTATCTCAGGCTGTATATTCGTCTGTTACCTAGTTGATGAAAAGCTGAGAGTCACAAAAGACCATTACCTCATCGGCTTCCATTGCTACTGCAAACTTTAATCCTGCGATTAGTGCTTCATACTCTGCTTCGTTGTTTGAGGCCTTAAACCCCAAATGAATGGATTGTTCCAGCATCTGCCTATCCAGTGATACTAGCACTACTCTTGCCCTCGCTCATTGTCGGTTTGAACTTCCATTAACAAACAGGCAGAAGGAGTCGCCGATGTAAATACTACAGGGCCTGAGTTTCTTTTCTTTCCTCTGTTCTGCTATCCCCAACTGGGTTTCTCTTTTTTTCCCTGGACATCGTGTACCTCGGCTTAACGGAGCCTGATGTATGATGGCGCTTGGTGTGAACTCGGCCACGAAGTCGGCCAAAACTTGGCCTTTGATTGCTGTTATGGATTTGAATTTCAGGTCATATTGGCCTAACACCACTGCCCATCTGGCTATCCTGCCTGTCAAATCTCCTTGCTGCAACAGGGATTTCAGAGGATGCTCGGTTAGCACCACAATCTTGTGGACTTGAAAGTAATGATTCAGCTTCTTTGAGGCCATTACCAAAGCTAGTGTTAGCTTTTCTAAAGGTAGATATCTGGTCTCTACATCTGCCAGGGTTTTACTCACATAGTAGACTGCCCTCTGTTCTCCCTTATCTTTCCTGATTATTACTGCACTTACTGCATGCTCTGAGACCGCCAAGTATAAGAATAGCTCCTCTCCAGGTACTGGATTTAAGAGAACTGGAGCTGTGGTCAAGTATTTCTTCAAGTCGGCTAAGGCGACTTCGTACTCCTCTGTCCATAAGAAGTCTGTGGCTTTCTTTACTAAACTGAAGAAAGGTTTGCATTTATCAAAACTTCTGCTTATGAATCTATTTAGGGTTGCAGCCCTTCCAGTCAGCATCTGCACTTGTTTTGCCAACGTTGAGCTCTCTAACTCCAGAATGGCCTTGATTTGATCCGAGCTTGCCTCAATGCCCTTTTTGATGACCAAGTATCCTAGGAACTTCCCTGACCCAACTCCAAACGGGCATTTTGATGCATTGAGTCAGAGCCAAAATGTCTTTAAAATGTCAAAGACTGTCTTCAGGTCGGCCAGATGATCTTCAGGTTCTTTGGTCTTCACGACCATGTCATCAATGTATACCTCCACTATTTTGCCTATTAGATGTCTGAACATCTTAGTCACCAATCTCTAGTAAGTTTCTCCGGCAATTTTCAACCCAAAAAGCATCACTCTGTAGCAATACAGCCCTTTTGGGGTGATAAATGCAGTTTTCTCCTCATCTGGGGGGTACATGGCTATCTGATGGTGCCCCCTGTAAGCGTATAGGAAGCTCATCTTTCCATGCCCTGAAGTGACATCCATCAATTGGTCAATCTTGGATAGTGGGAAACTATCTTTGGGACAAGCCTTATTCAGGCTGGTAAAGTCCACCTAGACCCTTCATTTCCTATTCTTTTTCTTCACAACAACCGTGTTTGATAACCATGTCGAGTAGTTTACCTCTCGAATGGCTCTGGCCTCCAAAAGTTTATCCACTTCCTCTTCTACTGCCTCAACATGCATCAACGTCGGCCTCCTTGCTCGCTGAATGACAAGTTTAGCTGACCTGTCCACATTCAGTTTATGACAAGTGACCTCGGGCTCAATGCCAGGCATCTCGTATGGTGTCCAAGCAAACACCTCAAGGTTTGATCTCAAGAATGCTTCTAATTCCTTTTCCTTTTCCTCTGCCAAGCCTGAGTCGAGGAGGAAGAAGCACTCTTCATCCCCTTGATGGACTAAGATCTTCTTCAGGGTTTCCTCACTTTTCTCGGCTGGTTCTTTGCCGACGTCGTCAAGGACCTCCATGTCCTCATCTTCAATCTCTGTTGCTTCTGCTTCTCGTATGTTGCAGGTGGATTTTATTGCTGCCATGGAGCAATTTTTTGCCTGCACTTGATCCCCTCTGACCTCCTCAATTCCATGCTCTGTTGGGAATCGCAACAATTGATGCAATGTTGAGGAAACGACCCCCATTGCATGCAGCCATGGCCATCCCAAGATAGCATTGTAAGGAGAGGAAATGTCAATTATTGTGAACTCAGTTTTTACCTTTTTGGTGCCAGCCTGCACCTCCAAACTTAATGCTCCCAGGGGCCACGTCGACGTTCCATTGAACCCGACCATTGGACCGTTGGATTGTTCCAGATCATCTTTGTGAAGGCCAAGCTCCTTGTAACATCTGACATACATGATGTCATAAGAGCTTCCCTGGTCGATCAGAATTTGTTTTACCTGGCACTCTCTAATCTGGAGGGATATTACCAAGGCATCGTTGTGTGGATGCTGCATCATCTCTAGGTCGTCTTCAGTAAAGGAC
Source organism: Camellia sinensis (assembly GCF_055761805.1). Classification (NCBI taxonomy): domain Eukaryota; kingdom Viridiplantae; phylum Streptophyta; class Magnoliopsida; order Ericales; family Theaceae; genus Camellia; species Camellia sinensis. Next base: position 189,212,442 of record NC_138968.1, read on the forward strand.
ACCACTGGTCCCTAGCACTCGTCTGTCCTAGGTCTCTTCTGTCGGACCTGATACATATGTTGCAAGTGTTTTACGTTCTGAGTTTCCCCACGTATCTCGTTCTCATTGACTTTCGAGTGAATCACATTGATCACTCGAGGTCTACTTACTTACGGTTACGGTGCTAGGGGAGGTGGTGCTGCCGGTGCCTGAGACAGTCTCACTTGCTCTTCCCTTGTCCTGGTTTCATCTACCAAGTCCCGTAGATGACATTGTCTTACCAGGTCTTCCAGACGTGCCTTTAGGGCTCTGCACCCTTGAGTTAGATGCCCATCCTCGTTGTGGTAGGCACAGTGTTTCCCTAGACTTTTTTCCATAAATTCACCAGAAAGCTTCTCTGGTGCTCTATAATAGGGCTGATTCTGGATTCTCTCTAATACTTTGTAAACTGGAATTCGGAACATGATTGTGACTGCCTGGGTAGCCCTTAGTCCCGTCTCCTGTTTATTGTATCCTCCATTACCTCGACCTCGCTTGGGCGAGCTGTTTCTCTTCTCCTGTTTTGATGCCTTTGTCCCCTGCGTGTCCTCCTCGACCCTGGCATACTTTTCTATTCTGGCCATAAGTTTCTCTATACTTTTCGGTAGTGTTTTTGCCAGTGATTTTCGAAGCAGACAATCATCCTTCAGGCCGTTCTTAAAAGACACTACCGCCACCTCTTGGTTGCATCCTGGTATCCGATTGAATACCTCATAATACCTCTTGGCATAAGCCCTGAGGCTTTCATCCTCGCCTATCCTCAAAGCCATCAGGGAGTCCACCCTCAACGGTTGTAGTTTATTTGTCACAAACCTGGCCACGAACATCTCGGCCAGGCCTTCCCAGCTTTTCACCGTTCCTTTCGGCAACTTGTGAAACCAGTCTGATGTGATTTCCCTAAAGAATAAGGGAAACACTTTGCAAAACAACGGCTCGTTCCCGGTGTACAGTGCCATTGAGTTCAGGTATAAGCCAACGTGAAAGTTAGGGTCAGACTTACTGTCGTATATCTGGAACCTCGGCATGTGGAACCTCTTCGGGGCCTCAAATTTGTCCAACTCCACAGAGAACGGCGTTCTCGGCTTGACTGGTGATGTTACCTCGACATCTTGTCACTTCCTTTGGAGGCAATCCCTCAGATCCTCCTTGGTCCGTCCAAGACCTCGGCTATCAATGGATTTCAGCCTCTTTGGTGCGCTACTCCCAATATCGTTATGAGTCCTCTTGGACCTCTCTCTGTTCGTTGCGTCGAAACAAAGTTCCTTCCCTTGAACATGCCGATGTTCTTTGGGGTCAGCTTCTTTGGTATGATGCGTCCTCCGAGAATCTCCTTTCATTGACTCTTCCCGACCTCCCCTGAAGGCCGGTGAGAGTGTTCATTGGTCCTGGTGTGCTGGGGGACTACAGGGACTGTTTTCTGTCCTTCTTTCTGGGCATTGTTCTTGGCCGCTAGAATCGGCGTGTCTTGTAACGGGAATGGTGACTGCATGATGTTGTTCTGCATTATGAAATTGATGACCGATTGCAGGTTTGTCAATTTGTTCGCCATTCCCTTCATCTCTCCGTCCCTCTGCAGGCATCTATCTTTCCATACTTTGAGGTCGTTCTCGTTATAATACCCGCCTCGGTCTGCCTTCTTTGATACATCTCCCTCCTGGCCAACATCCTTCTCTCCGGGATTCTGATCCCGAGTTTCTTCGTTGCAGTTATCCTCCTTCACGTTGGGATCAAAGTGTTTACCACTTCCAGTAAGGATGTCGTCCCCAATCTTTTCTTTCTGTCCTTCATTGGCCATCTATTCTCTTTTATTTTCCATAGACGACACCAAATTGTGTGTGCTGTTTTCTGACCATACTGCCAGACAAGTACTTAGCTGGAGAACACCGGTAGAATAGATTGCGCTCGAACGACCTGTCATAGAAAGATGAGACTCCGGCGGTGGTTCGTCCACCCGGGGGCACTCCGACGATCAAGTTAGTAATCAATATCTCTCAAAGATAGCCAATTGTGCTTAACTCACAAGCCAGAATACAAAAAGCGTACCTTAGACCCACGATGGTGCCTTACTTTTATAGCCAACACTGACCTGATCCCTGTAGAAGCCTAGCTTCAATGGACTCTGGCTCAATGCTTATCCTGGACCCTTCAATAAATAAAGATAAATTCTCTAAGAGCTTTGTCCTTATCTAGACTGAAGTCTTTCCCCATTCTAGGACTCTTGTCCCTTATCCATTCATCTCGAATTCCGGTATCTCCGCAGATAATCTCGGCCTAGCCGAGATCATCTCGACGTCATGACCAAGACACGAGACACCTCGGCTGGCATTTCGATGCCACCTTGGCCACGTGTCGTTATTCAAAAAATATGTCCCCTCACTCATCATCATTGTTACCATGATGGTGATACAATTTCATCAAAATGATTGATAATCTAATTGTCATCAGGGTGGTATATATATAGATTTTTGTCATGTTACGTATATATATATGGTTGGTTTTTTAGTCTCTTGGATTGTCTTGTTGATTTTGTTTTGTGGGAAAGGAAAAAGCTCCAGTTAGTGTAATATTGGCATTCAATATATAAAAACTGTTGGGTTGGGTTTCCCTCATATGTGGAGGATGGCCCAAAATATTTAGTAAAGCCCAAGTGAGTCCCAAAGCCCATATGGAGAGGTTATGTTTTTGAAATGATCTGGCCCATGAGTGTATCATTACAAACCCTTCTCTGTAACTTAGAGAAGAGATGTAGCAGAAGCCACCAAAATAGAGAGGAAAGGAGAGGCCAAGGTTTTGGAAAAATTATGTCTAGCTTTGATCAAGTAATCCGATCGACATGCATTTGTGGTCCGATTGAGCTAAAATGTGGTAGGCAAGTTCACAACTTAAGACTCTAAATTTTGGATAGTGGAGATTAGATTTGGAGTATTCTACTGCTGTTTTTTGGCCCGTGAACAGTACCCATTTTGGTGAGATCTTTCCTAAACTTTGTATTTTGATCTTTGGTTGCCAAGAAAGCTTATTTGTAAGTTGTTCTTGATTGTTTGCTTCTAGTTCTATCCAGAGAGAACCCTTGTATACCCATTATTTGTTGATAGTGGAGATATTTTGTGGACTACGGTCCTGTGGTTTTTTTCTTTCCCACACTGGGAGGGTTTTTCACGTTAAAAATTGTTGTCACCTTGTTGTGTGATTGTTGGATCATCATTTGTAGATTATTTTCAGAATATATTGTGCTCTATTAAATTGTTTCCTAATAGGTTCACACAAAGAGGGAGAATAAACTACTTCCGCTATTTTTGTGCCGGATTCGGATATTTTGAATTGGACTTTTGTTTGTTTTTCACCCAACATAGTGGTATCAGAGCTTGGTTCATATTGTTGTGTATCTTGTGTTGAATAATGGAAGCAAATTTGAGTAGAATGGTTATGTTGAATGGTTCTAATTATCACACATGGAAAAGAAAAATGGAAGACCTCTTTTATGTGAAGTAATTTCATCTACCGGTATTTGCTACTGAAAAATCAGAAAATAAATTTGATGAAGAATGGACATTACTACATCGACAAGTGTGTAGGTACATTAGGCAATGGGTGGATGATAATGTTTTGAGTCATATTAGTAAGGAGACACATGCCCGTACACTCTGGAAAGTTTTGCACGCCGTTTATTATCCGGCACGAGGTATATTTTAGAGATGTAAAGCATATTCTTGATATTCGTATGAATTTGATTTTTCCAGGTAAACTTGATGATGAGGGATATTGCAACACTTTTGTAACAACCCCCATACTGTTTACTGATTAATGACTGATTGATTACCGATAATCACCGATTACTGTTAAACGAAACGGATAATGACTGATAACTGACTGATAATTGAACTGATTAAAAGTACTGAACTGACTGACTGAAACTGGAAACCGAATTGATTGAGTATATGTGAGTTAAATTGCATTATATCTGTTTGACTGTATGATTATCTGTTCATGTTCATATGTTTAAACTGCTAATTGAAAGCCTTATCGGCGGCCGAATCTGAAACCGATTAGTGTTCTGTGACCCTCGTAATTTATGTGATTTTATTGTACAATTATCTGAAAATTGATTAGGTATGATTAAATTGGATTAAAATAAGCCAATTAAAGAGTTTGCCATATTTACCATTTTGCCACTATCTCATATACACACACTTGAGCCTTATACTTGAATCAAAACACATTTGCTCAACCATTTTCTTGTGCTTAACCGACCAAGAGAGGGAGAGGGAGAGAAATTGAGTTCTACCTTGTGAATTGCTTGGAAATTGAAGGAATTGGAACATAGGTTGCAAATTTAACTTCCTCACCTTGTAACTAAAGCTCTAGGTAAGGAATTCAACCCCTCTTTGTTGTGTTTGAGCTCATTCATGTTAGATTCTTGAGCCTCTAGTGATTCAAGTCTAGAATTGGTTCATTGTGTTGATTTGGAACTCATTTCATGCATGCATGTTAGTATTGTTGCATTTTGAGGTTGATTGCATGGACATTAGTACATGCATGCTCACATTGTTGTTATAGACCATGTTTCCAACTGGTTTGAAAAGAAATGAGCTCATTTGATCAAGCTTTGAAGCTTTAATTTGGTTTAAAACTCATACATGACATGTTTGAATGTTATTCTTGAAAATGGGTTTGAATGTGGTTTTAATTGACTCACCTTTGGGGCTTAAATTCATAAATTGAGCTTTGAAACTTGTTATGCATTGAATTTAGTTTTTTTCCAGATTTTGGGCCCAAGAGGTCGAGTTTGGAGTGGTAGAATGCTTGGTTTGAGCTTGGGAGGCAGATCTGGAAATTCCAGATTTGGCTTCCTCGCTCGAGCGAAGGATTCCCCGCTCGAGCGAGCACCTTTGTCCAGGGCTCCGCTCGAGCGACCATCGCGCGTAAAATCTCAGCATCCAGTACTTTTACTGTTTTGCAGACCGCTCGAGCGAAGGATTCCTCGCTCGAGCGAAGCCTTTGATTTTGGACTTACGCTCGAGCGTAGAAAGTCTCGCTCGAGCGAGGCTCCTATTTTCAGCAAACTTTGCGAAATATTTTCTAAGTGTATTTTTGCATCCTCATCCCATCCTAGGCATTCTTAGGCCTAGTTTAAGACATTTAGATGAGGATATCATTGTAGAACACACCAAGGCAAATTAGGGATTAAGTTATGAGATTTCCCAACTGTGTAGCTTAGTGTGTTCAACCTGTGAACTGTGTAGGGTTGGCAACTGGGGAGACACGCTCTAGCATACTGTAGCCCAGAACTTTGTGAGTAACAATTGTGTAAAGATATGTTCAACTGATATCTTTTAAATACTGAACTGAACTGTTTACTGAACTGGTATTACTGAATGAATGTATGTCCTTTATTTCTGAACTGTACTGTGGCATCCTTAGTACCTACGGTTTACTGTTACTGTTACTGTTACAGAGATCTCTGTCGGTTCCCTCGTGGAGCCACTACTGTTTACTGACTGATGGCCATCATTACTGTTCGGTCTTTTAAGACCTACTGTTACTGTTATACTAATGGATGTACCACATATGACTGTTTACTGTACTGAACAACTGAAATACTGATTGAATTGAACTGTTTTCATTACTGTAAGGACATTCATTCTAAACCCCTTTACGCTTTATGTTATTCACTGGGCTTTAGCTCACTGCTCATATATATATGTAGGTGTACAGGCACCAGACCGGAGCTAGGAGCGCGGGTTAGACTCCAGTTTTGTCAAGCCAGCCTATGTGCCTCACTGCGAGGTTCCGAGCCTACCTGTTAAGGCTTAGGGGTCTTTTACAATTCCCCCTTCTGTACTGTTTCACTGTTTTGTATAGATCGTACTGTTTGTACAGACGGAATGTTTTCTGTACGGTTATGTAGGGTTGAGTCCCTAGTTTGAATGGATGTCAATATTGTACATACTGTTCCGTACTGTTTGTATATGTATGAATGCATGAAAAATCTTTTTGGCATACAGACTGTCACAGCTCATTGGGCATTGTTTAATTACTGTATTGGCTTCCGCCAGGCCCTGTACTCTGTTTTACTGTATTACTGTTAAGCAGGCCTTCGGTAATCTCGGATTACTGGCCGGTTACGGTGCTAAACCCATAGGGCCGGGTTTGGGTCGTGACAACTTTCAGTAATGGTCAGTGGAAACTCACTAGGGGTGCTATGGTTGTGGCTCGACACAAGAAGCATTTTACTTTGTACATAATGCAGGCAAGGCTCCCCAAAGAAGTTATTAATGCAGTGGATGATGAGTCTACAGTGGAATTGTGGCATAAAAGGCTTGCCCACATGGGTGAGAAAGGCCTGGCAACATTGGCTAAAAAGAATCTTCTATTTAGAATGAAGAATGTACTTTTGAAAAGGTGTACTCACTGTTTGGCAGGAAAGCAGAATAAAGTTTCCTTCAAGAGTTCCCCTCTTTCAAGAAAGCCAAATATACTTGATTTGGTATATTTAGATGTTTGTGGTCCTATGAAGATAAGAACACTTGGTGGCTTTCGTTACTTTGTGACCTTCATAGATGATCATTCAAGGAAATTGTGGGTCTACACTTTAAAAAGCAAAGATCAAGTGTTGGAGACTTTTAAACAATTCCAAGCCTTAGTTGAGAGACAGACTGGGAAGAAGCTCAGGTGCATCAGAACAGATAATGGGAGAGAGTATTGCGGTCCTATTGATGATTATTGTAGACAACAGGGTATTCGACATCAAAAGACACCCCCAAAGACTCCTCAATTGAATGGTTTAGCTTAGAGAATGAACAAGACACTGGTTGAAAGAGTTAGATGCTTGCTTTCACAAGCACGGTTGCCAAGATCCTTTTTGGGTGAGGCTTTGAGCACAGTTGTACATGTTCTTAATCTCACACCATGTGTTCCTCTTCAGTTCAATGTACCAGATAGAGTTTGGACTGGCAATGATGTTTCCTATGATCACCTGCGTGTCTTTGGATGTAAAGCATTTGTTCATATTCCCAAAGATGAGAGGTCTAAGCTCAATGTGAAGACCCGATAGTGCATTTTTCTAGGCTATGGCCTAGATGAGTTTGGTTACAGGTTACATGATCTAGTTGACAAGAAACTAGTGAGAAGCTGTCACGACCCAAACCCGCCCCTATGGGTTTAGCACCGTAACCGGCTAGTAATCCGTGATTACCGAAGACCTGCTTAACAGTAAAGACAGTAATATAGAGTACAAGGGCTGGCGGAAGCCAAAACAGTAATAAAAGATGTCAAATGAGCTGTGACCGTCTATATACAAAAAGACTTTTTCGAACATATTCACATTCATAAGCAAAACATATATACATACATATACAATCATCCAGGACAAGGACCTAATCCCTATTAGAACGGTACAATATAGGTACAATCAGTCTATACAAAAATAGAGACAGAAATGATGAATCTAAAACACCCCAAAAAGCCCTAGCTTGAAGGACTTAGAACCTCTCAGTGAGGTATAGTGGTTGGCTTGACAAAAAGGGAGTTAAACCCAACGCTCCTAACTCCGATCCGGTGCCTGGACACCTACATATATATATAGACAGTAAGCTAAAGCCCAGTGAATAACAGTTATGTAAAGAGGTTAAGAATGAATGTCCTTTCAGTCAATAAGCAGTCATATCAGTCATTCAGTCTTAACAGTCATATGTGGTACATCTCATAGCAAAACAGTACAGTAGGTCTTAACAGAACGAACAGTCAATTGATGGCCATCATAACAGTAAACAGTAGTGGTTCCAACATGGGAACCGACAGAGATCTCTGTGACAGTAGCAGTACAGTAACAGTAAGTTGCTATGGATACCACAAATTTAGTTCATAAATAGGACAAACATTCATTCAGTAAGAAATATCATTTCAGAAAGCAGTATAGTTGATCATTCAGAAAATATTCATGATTGAACATATCTGTACAACATTGTTACTCACAGAGTTCTGGGCTACAGATAGGCTAGTGAGTGTCACCGGATGCTAACCCTACACAGTTGCAGGATGAACACACACTAAGTTGCACGTTTGGGAAACAATGACTTAGTCCCTATCTTGACTCGGTGTGGTTCTATAGCATTATCCTCATTAAGATGCCTTAAACTAGGCCTAGGAATGCCTAGGATGGAATGAGGATACAAAGATACACTTTAAAACACTTTTCACAATTTTCAGAAAACAGGGGTCTCGCTCGAGCGTGGCTTTCTACGCTCGAGCGGACATGCATACAAAGGAGCTCCGCTCGAGCGTGACTTTCCTCGCTCGAACGGACTGCAAAAGTACTGGATGCATGAAATTCACGCTCGACGGGCGCTCGACCCCCGCTCGAGTGTGAGACACAAGCCCTCGCTCGAGCGTGCATTCCCTCGCTCGAGCAGACTATAAACACATGCAAAGTACTGGATACACGCATTTCACGCTCGAGCGTTACTTTACTCGCTCGAGCGGATTGCATGAACGCAGAGTGTACGCTCGAGCGAGGATCCAAAATCTGGAATTTCTAGATTTGTCTCCAAGCACAAAACTCAATCTTTAAAGCATCAAATTCGATCCTTTTGGGCTAATTTTCTGAAAAACATTTTAAAACTCATAATATGACATGTTTCAAAGATCAATTTGAAAAATCAAAGCCCAAAGGTAGTTCAATTGAACCCATTTCCAAACAAAATTTCAAGAACATGATGTACATGCAACATGCATGAATTTAATCAACTTCAAAGCTTCTAATACATGAACAAATGAGTCAATCCTTCCAAAAACATGTTGAATTCATGGACCAAACCTAGAATGTGGACATGCATGCAGCAATTTCCATGAAAACAACCTTAAAATGCTAAAACATGTACATGCATGCATGATTTAAGCTTCAATTCAACATTTTGAACCAATTCTAGACTCTAATCACCAAACTTCCATGAAACATGCAAGGTACAACTTAAATACAAGTTCAAGAAGATGATTCTCCTACCTTAGATCTTTAATTTCAAGTCTAGAAGCTCAATTATGCAATCTACTCTTCAATTCTTCTACTTTTCCAAGCAATTCTTGATGAAACCAAAGCTCTCGTAACTCTCTCTCTCTCTAGTCGGTTTGGTCTCTCAGAGATGAACAAAAGTGATGCCAACACATGTAAATCAAGACTAAACATTTGGTCTAGCAAAGTCCACTTAATGGCATTTTGGTAAATAAGCCAACTAATGTAATTTAACATTATTTAATTCAATTTAATCATACCAAATCAAATTTCAACTAAATTTATCATAAAATCACATTAATTCTAATTAACACAAAACACTAATCAGTTCCGGATTCGGCCGCCGATAAGGCCTTCAATTTACAGTTCGAAACTTAAAACATGAACAGATAAATCAATGACAAACAGATAGAAATGCATTTAACATAACACATTCATGCAATCAGTTTAGGATTTCATCCTAATCAGTTATTTATCATGCTCAGTCATAGTTTAGCAGTAATCAGTGGTGAGGGTTGTCACAGAAGCTGAGATGTTGTGTTTATTGAAGATCAAACTATACAAGATATTGAGAAAGCAGAGAACATAATGTCCTGGCATAGTGATGGTCTAGTTGACTTAGATCCGGTTCCTTTGACAGATTTGCCTGCACAGGTTGAACATGATGTTCAGGATGACCAACAAGGTCTAGGTGATGCAGATGATCCCTTACAAGTTGAGACAGGTGATGAGACTCTTGAGCAGTTGGCAACACCAGAGATACCACCAGATGTTCCAACCAGGAGGTCAGCTAGAGACCGACATCCTTCCACTTGGTATTCTGCAGATGACTATGTGTTAATGACTGATGGGGGAGAGCCCGAGTGTTATGCAGAAGCCATAGAAGATGACCATAAGCTGGAGTGGGTTGATGCGATACAAGATGAGATGCAATCATTGCATGACAATCACACTTTTGAGTTGGTGAAGTTGTCTAAGGGCAAAAGAGCTTTAAAGAACAAGTGGGTGTACAGGGCGAAACATGATGAACTCACTTCACAACCACGATACAAAGCTAGACTAGTTGTTAAAGGGTTCAGTCAAAGAAAAGGCATTGACTTTGATGAGATCTTCTCACCAGTTGTAAAAATGTCTTCTATTCGTGTGGTTCTTGGCTTAGCCGCTAGTCTAGACTTAGAGATTGAGCAAATGGATGTGAAAACTGCCTTTCTTCATGGTGACTTGGGGGAAGAGATTTGCATGGAACAACCAGAGGGTTTCAGGGTGAAAGGAAAAGAGGATTATGTGTGTCAGCTAAAGAAAAGTCTTTATGGTCTGAAGCAGGTACCCAGGCAGTGGTATAAGAAATTTGAGTCAGTTATGGGGGAGCAAGGCTACATGAAAACTACTTTTGACCATTGTGTATCTGTGCAGAAATTCTCTAATGATGATTTTATTATTTTACTGCTCTATGTTGATGACATGTTGATTGTTGGCAGGAATCCTTCAAAAATTGACAAATTGAAGAAGCAACTAAGCAAGTTCTTTGCCATGAAAGACTTAGGGCCAACAAAGCAAATTCTTGGTATTCGAATCCATTGAGACAGAAAAGAGAAGAAGTTGTACATGTCACAAGAGCAGTACATTGAAAAAGTGCTTGAAAGATTCAATATGAACAATGCTAAAGTAGTTAGCTTACCTCTTGCTACTCATTTTAAGTTCAGCACTAATCAAAGCCCTTCTACAAATAAAGAGAAGGAAGATATGGAAAGAGTTCCATATGCCTCAGCTGTAGGAAGCTTAATGTATGCAATGGTCTGCACAAGGCCAGATATAGCTCATTCAGTTGGTGTAGTTAGCTGATTTCTATCAAATCCAGGAAGAGAGCATTGGAATGTAGTAAAGTGGATAATGCGATATCTTAGAGGCACTTCCAGGTTGACACTCAGCTTTGGAAATGGACAACCAATTTTAGTTGGCTACATTGATGCAGATATGGCAGAAGATGTGGATACCCGTAAGTTTACTTCGAGTTATTTGATCACTTTCTCAGGTGGAGCCGTTTCTTGACAGTCGAGGTTGCAAAAATGTGTTGCACTCTCTACAACAGAGGCAGAGTTTATTGCGGCAACGGAAGCTTGCAAAGAGTTGCTATGGATGAAAAAGTTCTTGACGAAGCTTGGTTTCAAACAACAACAATATGTGTTGTTTTGTGATAACCAAAGTACTATTCACTTGGCTAAGAACTCTACATTCCATTCGAGTTCGAAGCTCATCGACGTGAGGTACCATTGGATAAAAGAAATTCTTAATCATAAGTTGTTGAAACTTAAAAAAATTCATACTGATGATAATGGTGCTGATATGTTGACAAAAGCTTTGGTAAGGGAGAAGCTTGAGACATGTTGCTCAATTGCCGGGATAGAGAATCCCTCCACCTAGTCGGAAAGGGGGAGATTTGTTGGGTTGGGTTTCCCTTCTATGTGGAGGATAGCCCAAAATATTTAGTAAAGCCCATGTGAGTCCCAAAGCCCACATGGAGAGGTTATGTTTTTGAAATGATCTGGCCCATGAGTGTATCATTACAAACCCTTCTCTGTAACTTAGAGAAGAGATGTAGCAGCAGCCACCAAAATAGAGAGGAAAGGGGAGGCCAAGGTTTTGGAAAAATTATGTCCAGCTTTGATCAAGCAAACCGATCGACATGCATTTGTGGTCCGATTGAGCTGAAATTTGGTAGGCGAGTTCACAACTCAAGACTCTAAATTATGGACGGTGGAGATCAGATTTGGAGTATTCTACTGCTATTTTTTGGCCCGTGAACAGTACCCATTTTGGTGAGATCTTTTATAAACTTTGTATTTTGATATTTGGTTGCCAAGAAAGCTTATTTGTAAGTTATTCTTGATTGTTTGCCTCTAGTTCTATTTATAGAGAATTCTTGTATACCCATTATTTGTTGATAGTGGAGATATTTGGTGGACTACGGTCCCGTGGTTTTTTTCTTTCCCACACCGGGAAGGTTTTCCACGTTAAAAATTGTTGTCGCCTTGTTGTGTGATTGTTGGATCATCATTTTTAGATTATTTTCAGAATATACTGTGCTCTATTAAATTGTTTCCTAATAGGTTCACACAAAGAGGGAGAATAAACTACTTCTGCTATTTTTGTGCCGGATTCGGATATTTCGAATTAGACTTTTGTTTGTTTTTCTCCCAACAAAAACCTCATTTATTCAAGGGTTTAGTTTTGACTTCTTTTGTGTTTCTTGCAGCAGCAAATGCTGCAAAATACCCAGTAAGAATTCTTAGAAAAAGTATTCAGAATCTGAGGATCAGATTCTTCTTAGGTGTGACCCAAGTTTTAATCTATCACCAGACATACAAAATTTGAGCAATTTTTTAAAATATTTTTCCTGGGCACATAATATTTACATTTTTGCACTCTTCATTTATTATTATAAAAAAAATTAAAAAAAACAATTCAATGCATGAGTCCCGAGAGAATAACACCAAACTGACCCTCGTAAACTTTTATCTTGACAAAAATTACATCAAACAGACTCTTATTTCTATGAAGGCTATTTTTATAGCTCCAATATGCACCACAAAGACGCTAGAGATCAACCTTACTGTTGAGCGGAGAAGCCATTTCATTGTTCAGTGCTAGAGTTTTTATACCTAGCAACTTTGATGGTTCCCAAAACAACCAAACTGATGAGCTTTTGTAAATCAGCCCAAGTTTTTAAGTGGGGATCATAGTGCCATTTTGCGAGCATTTTTTTTTATAATATTGGAAGCTTATTAGCCTAGCCCCATAATTGAAAGGAAAAATTAGGCGTCAATGGGAGGTTAAAAAAATATTCATAGATTACAGATAAATTTTACAAATATTAAAATATAAAATGATAAACTTTTCCATCAATAATTAATTAGCATATGACCCGTGTTATACACGGGATAAAATAATATATTATTTAATAAAAATATGATAATTATATTTAATTTTTTTATATTATATAAAATAAAAGTTAAATAGAAACTAGTCAATCGAAATTTTTTTAATTATTTAAAATTAAGAAAATAAAAAAAATTAGTGTAAGATATTAATCATAAGGCTTCTCACTATAAATCTCATTTTGTTTATATAAATAGAAGTATAAGATTCACTTCATGTAAGTGAAACAATTCACTTTTCTTTTTTTTTTTTTCTTCTCGATGTGGGATTATAAAATGAAAGTTAACTAATGGAGATTTTCTTAATTGTTTAAAAGATAACAATTGTTTAGGCGGGAAGTTTATTTCGAATTAAGCAATCTTAGCCGTTTAATCTTTAATTAAGTCAATCTTTAATTTATTTCGAATCAAACAAATTTAATCAATATATTTTGATAAAATCGCTAAAATTGCAATTAAACTAGTGAATCAGTCAAACCCAAAACGGTTTATCCTATTGGCTAGGTTAAAGGACCAACCAACTTACACAAAATTTAATCAATTAAAACTTTTAAATTTTATTTTAATTTTAAAATTTAAACTGTCTTGAACTTAACCACACACAACACTACATTATTAAATGGGAGCATAAGAGTTATATAGTGAAACAACTCATTTTTTCCTCATTTTCCTGATGTGGGATTGTAAAATAAAAGTTAACAGTTGTTTGAACAGGAAGTTCATTTCTAATCAAACAATCTCGGTCGTTCAATTTTTAATAAGGTCAATTTTAGTTTATTTTAAATCAAACAAATCTAAGCAATATATTTTGATAAAACAACTAAAACCGTGATTAAACCAGTGAATCAGTCAAACCGAAAACGATTCAGTCTAATTAGCTAAGTCAAAAGACCAACCGATTTACAAGAAAATTAATTAATTAAAATATTTAAATTTTATTTTAAAATTTATACCATCTTGAACTGAAACATGGACAATACTATAAAAGTAAATGAGAATATAAGATTCACTTTACGCAAGTGAAACAACTCACTTTTTATTTATTTTCTCGATGTGGGATTGTAATTATTTTAAAATTAAATATTATGAGAGTTTCAAAATCTTATACAAAATTATTTTTAAAATCAAAACGTTTATGTGGGATTGTACAATAATAGTGTCACGATCCAAACCCGCCCCTGTAGGTTTAGCATCGTAACCAGCCAGTAATCCTTTGATTATCGAAGGCCTCTGAACAAATTAACAAGATTAAGGGGCTAGCGGAAGCAAATACATAAATATAGTTGTCCAATGAGCTGTGCTGACGTATATGAAACAGAATATTTAAAACTTTATATACATAATCGGTAGTCAACCATACATTATACCCACACACATTACAGTATTTTAAGTACAGCCAACGACATCAAATCCAGTCTTATATAAACAGAAACCACAGAACTTAAACACAGGACATTTCGGGAACCTCCACGTGAGGCACAATGGTTGGCTGACAACGGAACGCAAATCCAGACAAAAGCCTTCAGACTCAAACTCCAAAATGCTCACCTATACATATATATACACAAACAGTGAGTTAAAGCCCAGTGAATAACATTAAAGTAAAGGGGTTAGTGAACGAAATCCGAACATATCATAAGCGAAAAACAGATCATAGCATAATCATTCTCATATCAGAACATAATAATGATACATCCCATAGAACACATCACAGAACATCTTCCGACTAGAGTAATCGGTTTCGGATATCGATTAAACACATATCACCACAATGAAGTGGCTAACGAGATCTCGTAATTAGTTGTATGTCATGGACCCGCATTTTCATGCCGTCCCCCATGACTTGGGACTATCTATGGATGCCATAATAGATTTCAACCTTGGGATATTCGTTTATGAAAACAGATATCAATTCAGAAATCAGAACTTATCATATTTCATTTGGAACGTAATTCATATGAATGATCTTTACAATAACGTTACTCACAGTGGTTCTCGTAGACGGTTAATCAATCTTCAGACGTTGACCTACAAACACAAAGGTACATAACACAACATATCTCATTATTACACATTCACATGGCCAACACAGCTTAGCTTTCTTATTACATAGGTTTCTTGCTTAACACAATGCTAAAACACACACACATTTGCAATTCCTTGACTTAGTACATTCATTCCTTAGTGTGTTTCTAATCCATAACCTCATTATCAAAGCTTAATTAGGTCTTAGGAATGCCTAAGATGCAATGAGGATGCCAAAATATGAATTGAAACACTTAGTCAAATTTTCTGAAAATGAGGTCTACGCTCGAGCGGACATGCTGACAATGAAGCTCTGCTCGAGCGTGACTTTCCCCGCTCGAGCGGACTGTAAACTCTAAAAAGTACTAGATGCAAGGTTTTCACACTCGACGGGCGCTCGATCCATGCTCAAGCGTGGTGCATGAATTCAGGGTTCACGCTCGAGCATGAAAGTTCCCGCTCGAGCGTGGGTCAAATTTCTGGAAAATCCAGATTGACCTCCCAAGCTCAAAACTCGAATTCAACCATCCAAAACACATCTCTTGGGCCCCAAAACTAAAGATGACGTAGTAAACTTGTAAAACATGAAGAATTTAGGATCAATTCATAAAATCATGGCCCAAGAGTTTGCCAAAAGCTCACAATTTCAACTTAAACTTTAAGAATGTTCATGAACACAACATGCATGGATTTTCTTGATCTTGAGCTTCTCAAAACATGATCAAATATTACAAAACAACTTGAAACTTGATGATTTCCCATAATTAAGATGAATTTCAAACATGCATGAGAAAATTCTTGGAAATCATGCTCAATTTGTAAAGGAATAGACATGCATGCAAAATTTTTCAATCTCTTTGCTCCAAAACTCATGAAACTTGTGAATTGAGCTCATAAGCTCCATGCATGTAAGAAATCCCTTTTCAAAACATGAAATCAAGGTTCAAAACATGATAATTCAAACATGGATGATATGAATCATGTTCAAAATGATGAAATTAAATTAAACTAAGCATGCATGTATGAATTAACTCTAAATTCATCATCTTTGGTCCAATTCTTGTACATAATCACAAATTCTTCTTGAAATGATCTACTTGATGGTTAAAAGTCATAATTAAGTCTCAAATCCTTACCTAGAGTCTTCAATTAACTAGGTACTTGCACAATCTTTGATCAATTCAAGCCATAGCCTTCAATTTCTCCTTAATCTCTTCTTATCTCTCTCTAGAATTGCACTCTCTCTCTCTCTCTAAAATGAATTCTCAGATTTTGGCACTAAGAGGTAAAAGAATTGAGCTAAAAAATGAGCTTAAGGGTTACATATATAGCTATGGTGCTAAAATACATTAATTAGAACATAAGGCTTGCCAAACGCAACTTAACGAATCAGACTGAATCAATTTTTAATAAAATTTGCCATATGGTTTTAAAAATTCCAAATAACACATTGATGTAATCAATTTCGGTTTCGGGCACTGATAAGGCTTCCAATTTTCATATTAAAGCGGAATACCAGATAGATATTTCTACAAGTAACAGATAGAAAGCCAAAATCATACAAAATCCAGAATAAACACGTAATTTATTTTAATCCTCTCATTAACATCATTAAATACGGATTAGTAGCTAATTACGGATAGGGGTTGTTACAAATAGTTAAACGGAAGCTAACCAATAGAAATTTCTTTAATTATTTAAAATTAAGAAAATAAAAAAAAATGATATTGATTATAGGATTTCTCCCTAAAAATATTATTTTGCTAATATAAATGGAAGTATAAGATTCACTTTATATAAGTGAAACAATTGTTTCACTTTTTTTTTCTTTTCCCGATGTGAGATTATAAAATAAAAATTAAATGGATATGCACATTGGATTGCAGATTGAAACTGTTTTTACAAAATCACCTTCACATTGCACCTTCAAAGCACGGGTGATATGTTAGGAGTATTGTATATGTTTCTTAGACACACAAAAAAAAAAATAAAAATGGTATTGATTATAGGACTTCTGACTAAAAATTTTCTTTTGTTTATATAAATGGGAGCATAAGATTTACTTTATATAAGTAAAATAATTCACTTTTTGTTTCTTTTCCCGATGTGGAATTATAAAATAAAATTTAAATGAAAGCTAACAAATGGGGATTTTTTTAATTGTTTAAAATTAGGAAATTTCAATGATTTATATAAATTGGAGTGTAAGATTCACTTTGCGTAAATAAAACAATTCACTTTCTCTTTTTTTTTCTCCCCCTATTTGGGAATGTAAAGTAAAAGATAAATAAAACGTAGCCAATGAGAGTTTTCTTAATTGTTTAAAATTAAGAAAATTTAATAATTTTAGAATGAGAGTTTGTGTCACGACCCGCTCCCCGTACCCAAGGGTTAAGCATCGTGATGGCCAGTAACCCTTGGGTACGGGGAGCGGGTCGTGACAAATGGTATCAGAGCAAAGGTTTTTTTTTTTTTTTTTTAAAAAAAAGGTCATCATTGGAGCATAGGATACATGCGCATTTAAGAAGTAGGATAGCGGGTAATTAATACCGAATTATTATATTTTGGTCGTCGATTTAATTATATTATAATTTTATATGATTATATATATATAATAAATTATATGTTTTCATAAATGAGATTAAATAATATTAGTATAAATTCTACAGAATAATTAAAAATCTGGGTTGTTACAGTTTGGACCTTCTAGAAGGCTTCTCCCTTAAAGCTCCATTTATAAGATTCATTTTATATAAGTGAAACAACTCAGTTTTTTTTTTCTTCTCCCAATGTCAGATTGTAACACTATATATAAATGAAACAACTCACTTTTTATTATTTTCTCGATGTGAGATTGTAATTATTTTAAAGTCAAATATTATAAGAGTTTCAAACAAAATTGTTTTTAAAATCAAAACTATGTGTTAAATGGAAGCTAACCAATGGGGATTTTCTTAATTATTTAAAATTGAGAAAATCAAAAAAAAAAAAAATGAGTATAAGATATTGATTATAGGGTTTCTCACTAATAATCTCATTTTGCTTATATAAATAGGAGTATAAGATTCACTTTATATAAGTGAAACAATTCATTTTTTCTTTTTTTCTTTTTTCGATGTGAGATTGTAAAATAAAAGGTAAATAGAAACTAACCAACGGGAATTAGAGAGACATAGTTTAAGTTGGTGAATTTATCATGTTCGATCATTTTGTAAACTCATATGCATATTTAAAAAAAAATTAAATTCATTTTAAACTCAGTTTCATGTGATTTCAACGTGTTTATCTTTAATAAAAATATATAATCTATTTATAAAATTATATATATTATTTATTTTTTAAAATTAAATATAATAAAATTACGTGATTATAAATGATAGTCTCATTCAAAGTAAATCGAACTTTAATTTGTTTAGAATGTTGCTAATAAAAACTGAAAATAAATTGAAGTCAAGTAACTGATCTCTTCCACTCTCCAATATATGCCTTGTTACATTGTCATCTATGTGGTCATAATCGTGAAATTAATTTTGCATCATTGCATTTGGAGCAAAATATTATTTTAAAAATATAATTAATTATATTCATGCAAGCAAGATGGATCTAATTGGAAGAGATGGGTGACGGCCTCCAAATTTCAAAACCCTTTTATTATAATAATAATAATATTAATTATTAAAAGAAGCCTTTAAATTATATAAGTTGGCCTCCTATTAGAGAGACATATTTTCACCATACAGTTTGTTGAACCATTAACCTAAACTATAGTAAAAGCTTTCAACCTAAATTATCCCAACCTGGACAATTCTGTTGGCTTTTTGGCTTTCGAATGTTATTTTTGTAATTATGAGCGTGTCAGTAAGGATCAATCAGTCCTTAAAGAACATTAATTGCCAACAAATTATCAGACGATTGTGCTTTAGTTCATTCAGCCTCAATGAAGAGGACTTTTACCGGTGGCTTTGTTTAGGAGAATTAAGCAGACAATGATTAAATGAAGAACAATTGTAGTATTTCATTAAGCAAAATGAAAGACTTACAAAGATCCAAATCAGTCTCGTAGAGGTTTACAACAACAAGCTACTTGAAAACTACTCCTATAAACGAAATGCAGTGCAGGAATTTGAAGTATAGAAATGTAAAGAACAAGAAATGTAAAACTGGAAAGGAAATAAAGTAGAATAAAACTGATTTTTTGGATCTGAGTCTGGGGGGATTTTCTGGGGCCTTCTCTGCTATTTATACTTCTCAGTGACAACTATCGAACTGTACTTTTAATCGTCGAACCGCTCCTCCATGATCGCTGATCATGTTGCCTTATAGTTAGCTCCACTATGCCAATACCTGCAGTTAGGCTTCCCTCCTGATTTTGAATTTAAATGTGAGTAACCGTTAAGGCCACGTCATCTTACATCTCTTTGTTGATTTAGTGTTACGTAGATCTACAACAAACCAATGCTGACTACCACATGTGTGATTATGATTGAAGATTTGAATTGTCTTCCTGTACTGCCCTTATTCTACCACGTGCTGAACTGTGATTGGCTTGTACAAAATATGTAGCCAACATTACCCCCTGCACTAATATACCCAATACTTGGTGATATTAGTGGAGCAAGGTATTTTACCCACGTCTTAGAACGTGCATGGGCTCTACATTTTTCAGAAATGCAACCGTCATTCCTTAATGAATCATTTGCATTAAATTCTCTTCTAACCCTTGACCACTCTCACTATTTCAGTATTCGAAAAGACTAGTTCAGCTCTTATGGCCAAGCAGACCTTTTCCCACCTCGATCAAGCGTACGAAAAGTTATTTGATAATGCTGTTCATCCTCGAAATAATCTTCATGCATCAATTAGCCACCTTTACCCACCTTCTTATATTCAAGTCATGGAAGCTTTTGCAAATTATCAACCTTTGGATTACGAACCTGTTATTCACAATTCCTTAACCCAAAATTTTGCAAACATGGATATTAGAGGCTCTTCTTCTGACCCAAAACCTTCTGCGTGGGATGAAGCTGTTGCTTCTTCTTCTTCTAGAGCTTCTGGTTGCAGAAGCTGGCCAGAACCTGAGGAGTCTAAGTTAAGGGAACGAATTAATCATCATTTTGTCGAATTCGTTGATCCTCTAACTTTCCCTCATTTTGCTTGGAGTTCAGTGGTTTACCCATATGTACCTATTGACCACCGACGCTGTTTGGAAGATAACTTACTCGAAGCATGGTACACGTCTTCCATGCCTACGAAGATAGTTCAAGCCACCCCTCGTCCAGAAGAGGCCCAAGGATACAGCCCGTCATTCTTAGCTCAAAGAGCTAAACTTTGCTCTTCTGACTGGCTTGATATTGTTAACAACCCTCAATTTCCTTCTTCTTTCGAGATGGAAGCTCCTGCGCATTCTCTTCCGCAAAATCCTCACTGGATGGAGGAACTGAGACTTATTCTCTTTGAGGACCAGTTTCTCCCCTCCTATCATCCTCCATCTCCACCTACCAAACAACAGCGACAACAAGCCCAACTTCTGCTTGCAGCCTTCTCTCACTTGCCCTTCAATGTTCTTGAGGACGATGTTTCCCTCAAGAACTTTCAATGGGCTTGTGATGTTATAACCCGGGGTCATGTCCTCAATAGGAATGGCAACGGGGCAGGGTGAGACCGGGGACTACAACCCCCTTCCCCGATCCCCGAAAGTAATGTATACCCCGTCCCCGTCCCCGCCCTCGATCCCCGACGGGGACCCATAGCTCAGCCCCATCCCCGCCCCCGATCGGGGATCGGGGATCCCCGACCCTAAAAAATCCCCGGTGGTTTTTTTTTTTAATTTTTATTATGTAAAAATTTGTAAATGGATTAAAATATATTTGTCATATTTGCCAATTAAAAAAATTATATAAACATCCAATTCAAACATATTTGTCTAGCAGCATCAATAAATCAATAAATATCTCCTAAACATCCTGTAGCAACATACAAAACATTCATTACATCCTGTAGCAACATCTTGAAAATTCAGCATCCATTACATCCTGAAAATTCAACATCCATTACATCCTGTAGCAACATCCTGAAAATTCAACATCCATTACATCCTGAAAATTCAGCAGTCCATACACAACCCACACACAAAACATCATGTAGCAACAAATAGCACAAACAAAACATCTGTTCAGCAGCCCACACACACAAGAAAATTCAACAAGTACCAAAGAGAATAATTAATCCCAAGCACAATCCGCAAGGGATAGGTTACCCAAAAATTGAAATTAAAAATAAAAAAAATATATCCATTACAACATAAAAAATCAAATCTATTGTTTCTCCAATACCCATACAAACCACACAACTTCCATCATATCCTTCAACTTGAATTCCTATTAAATAACAAAAGGAAAAAAAATAAATAATTAATACTAATAATAAAATGTAAAAAATGTTAACAATTAAAACAAAAAAGATGACAACTAATACAAAAGTGGCACATGACTGATCCGACTCGATCTCATCATCATCATATATAGTTGCACAGCCCACTGATTCCAATGTTGAATTTTCTAAAAAGTAAAGAATATAAATTCAATATTGAAATTATTCCATGGTAATATAAATAATAAAAAGTGAAATAATAATATGTAGATTGGATGAAATAATACCTTTCATCTCTGTACCCCACAACCAACTTTGTGCACACATTAATGTTTCTAATGTGTTTGGATGAAGTCTACTACGATGTGGACTCACCAACCTTCCACTAGTACTAAATGCTGACTCAGAAGCAACAGTGGATACATGAATAGCTAAAATGTCCCTATCTATTGCCTGTAAGGTCGGATACTTTGGTCCATTAGCCTTCCACCAATTCAAAACATAAAAACCTAAAGTTCTTGGCAAAACATCATCTTCTAGATAATGGTCCAACTCTAATCTTACATTCTTCATTTTTTTACTTCTCTTTCTACTAATAAACAAATCAAATTCTAAAGGGTCTCTGTAACAATTTCTGGATGAGTAGAAGAGTCACCAACAACATCGGTCTCCATACCAACTCGGTGCTGATACTCTTGCAACAAATCATAACAAATATGACGAACCTTATCAGCTTCATCTTTAGCTTTGTCTCCATAAAGTTTTTCAAAATAAAACTCCAATATACTCATCTTATACCTAGGATCAAGTACAATTGCAACTCTAATAACACCATGTATCACTAACCAATATTATCAAAATTTTTCACCATTTTTGATGCCATTGTTCTGATCACTTCAATTTTACAAGAGAGCCATTGAGACAGTGTCATCCTAATCTCACATAAAGCTAAGAAACAAACATTAGCTGTGGGATACTTTGTACTAGAAAACAACTCTGTGATAGAAAAAAAAATCTTAAACCTCCCACTAATCTCTCTAGCAAACTCTCATTCTTGCTCAGTTGGCATAGTCTTATATTGGGGCTCTCTAATTTTCAACCTAGAAAAGACATCCTTATACAATAAGGCTGTCTGAAGTATCAAGTAGGTTGAATTCCACCTAGTTGCACAATCAAGTCCTAATTTCTTAGTATGTGGAATACGCAATTGGTTGATTGTTTCTTCAAATTTTTCTAGTCTTTTTGGTGTTGCTGTCCAATAAGTTACACTCTCTCGAATTTTCTCCACACCCACTCGTATGACATCCAATCCATCTTTCACTATCAAATTCAAAATATGCGCACAACAACGCATATGAAACAAAGTACCACCCAACAAAAGCGATGTATTACTTAACTTATCCATCAACATGATAATCATGACGTCATTTGTGGAGCAATTATCAACAGTAACGGTAGAGATTTTTCTATCAATATTCCAGTCCATCATACACTCAAGCAAAGTATCACAAAGAACTTTTGTGTGTGGACATGGAACATAAATAAACCTAAAATATGATATTCATAAACAAGTATTAATAACATGCAAATTGAACTGAATAAGATAGAATTTTTAAATGATTTGCAAATTTATAAAAATATACCTCAAAATGCGACTTTGCAATGTCCATGAATCATCAATAAAGTGTGCGGTGACAGCCATGAATCCTTTCTTTTGATTGCTAACAGTCCACATATCAGTTGTGATTGCCACCCTACTTTTATTATGCTCCACCAAACTCAACGTCTTCACCCTTTCATAATCATAAATCTTTAAAATATCACTCTTTATCGTATTTCGAGAAGGCACTTTAAACAATGGTTGAAGTGTTGCTGACTATCGTTTAAAACCAACATAGTCTATGGTAGAGGGGATATTCATGCAAGATTATGGCATGTGACAACTCTTTCCTACCAAAATCTTGATAAAAAATATAAGAATTCATTTTTGGACTCTCTCTACTAAAATTGTTAGTTAACACTTTTTGCCTCAAGTCCATCACTTTTTTCCTAGCACAACTCTTATGGTGATCATGCAAATGCCTAGTTCCATTTTTTGAATCACCTCCAAGATGCTTATTATAATAATTGCATATTGCCTTCCACACCCCATTGACTTGTTGTTTTTTAAAATGTTCCCACACAACATTAGGTTTTCTTTTAGTTCCTCCACAAGTAGTATTAGACTCTTCTTCTAAATCAATAACATTTTGATTAGAGAGGGGAGACGGTAGAGGGGAGACGGTGAGTTCGTAGGTGAGTTTGTAGCTGGCGATGAATGTTGTGACGCGTCACTCTCAAATGGTACTTGAGAGTTAACGGGTACTTAAGAATTAACGGGTACTTTAGAGTTAATTAGTGCTTGAGAGTTAACATCTGACATTTTTAACCTTATAAAAATAATATGGATTGAATTAATATTAACAGAGGTGACATAAAAGTAGATTACTGGAACTAAGAAACAAATTAATAATAACTAATAACATCATCCAGTAAAAGAATCAACACATATCCAATAAAGCAAGCTAATAATCACCTCAATTTAGATTCTAATAAGAACTCAATGAATGATGAATAAGCAACTCACTCCTATCAAGAGCCCAAAAATAGTGTAAGCCCAAAAATAGACTGCACCATATGCTTGAGATCATGCCAAAAAGAACCAATAGCAATTTCCTAAACATTTGAAATTTCACATACTAAGATAATTTGGAAATTGGAAAACTTTTAAACTAGTGACACCTAAAGGAGAAAACACAAACTAAAAGCATGTTCACTCAAATTGAAAGGTTTTTTGATTCAATAAAAAGGTCTGATTTGTTCTAAAAATTCTAATGGGTCTTATTGGAAAAGCAATAACATCAGCCATACAACAACAAAATTAAATTTAGTAACCCAAGTAATCAAAAGAAGAAAAAAAAAGAAAAAGAAATATCCAACTAAACGTAGTTCCAATTGCATGCAGGTGTAGTTCTAATATTAAAATGACCCCCCTAACTAAAGGATAAATTGAGAAAACTCAACATAAATTTATTTTTCTAATATTAAAATGACCCCCCAAAAAAATCATAGAACAAACACTATCTTTCACCATTTCTCATGTTATCAATGGATTTTTTTTATACTAGGAAAAAGGTTTTAGAATTAAATTTATCGATTTATCCTTTAAATTAGTCCTATTTGATCAACTTAATTGCCAAAAGAGGATAGAATGTCACATAAGGGTAAAACTGAATCAATTTGAGAAGTTAGAGAATTATTTGAATGAAAATTTAGTCTATAGACTTAATATAAAAAATTAAAAAATTAAAAGAGATGGTAACAAAAATTAAACTACCTGACATTTTTTTAAAAAAAGTTACAACATTTATTTTAAATAAAAATTTAACAAAGCTATGTCCAGCAAACTAAGGGAAAAAAGATATCTTCTACTTTTTATTTCAACTTCAACTAAGGGAAAAAAGAAATAGCCAACAACAATATTGATAAGGAAAAGCAAATGTATATATATATATATATATATATGTATGTATGTATGCATGCATTTGAAGAAAATAACCAATCTAACTATTAAAAAATAAATAAATAAATAATAAATAATTATAATTTTTTTTTGAAAAAAAAGTCTACCACAAACAATATTGCTGGAATAGTGCAATGCATAACATTTTGTATTGAGATCAATTCATAGTTCCAATTTTTCTTTCTTTTCTTTCTTTTCCTTCATCTTTCTATCACCAACTCCCAATTTTGCCTTCCCGAATTAATCTTCACATAATTTCAACTTTCAACAAATTAACAAATTTCAACTTTCAACAAATTAATCTTCGCATAATTAACAAATTAATTATGTTAACTTTCAACTTTCAGCTTTCAACAAATTAACAAATTAACAATTCAACTACAAACAGATATCTTCACATAATTTCAACTTCAGAACACACTAGAAGAAGTAAAATACACTCAGAAGCCACAATCACTAAAGAGAAAATACCTGGATGAGCAAACCAAATGTCAGTAGTGAGTAAACCAACTGAACCTAATTTCTACACACAGAATAACATCATCATCTTCAATAGTATATAAAATAAATAGATCTAAACAGATCTTGAATAAAAATAATCCTTCAGATTCATAATAAAGGAATATATAAACAGATATATATATATATATATATAAAATAAATAAATTTAGAGAAAAAAAAAACCAGAGGTTGAAGAAACAGATCTATACACTCAGATATACAGATCTAAAATAAACAGATCTATACACTCAGATATATATATATATATATATAATATACATATATATACACCCTAGATCGAAATCCCTAGAGAGAAAGGTACCTAAACAGAGAGAGCAACGACGGAGGAGCGGCGGTGAGGGAGGATTGGAGGAACGCCGGTGAGAAGGGAGGCGCGGCAGTGACAGATGAAAGAGAGAGGGAGAGACAAGTGGCGAGCGAGAGAGAGAGAGAAGGGCCGTATGTGAATGAGGGGCAGAGGCTGAGTGTGTGTGTGTTTCTATGTCAAACCCTGAACAAATACAAGCATATATATATCCAGGGACAAAACGATAATTTTACCTCGGGGACTAAGTAGAGCTGGGCCGGGGGCGGGGCCGGGTCCAGGTTTGAAACACCTATCCCCGTCCCCGGCCCGGATATCATCTGGGATGAATTTTTGAATACCATCCCCGGCCCGTAGGGGATATTTTTCAGTGAATAACCACTGAATTCGGGGTCGGGGGGTCGGGTCACCGTCGGGCCGGTTTTAGATTTCCATCCATAGTCCTCAACCCTGTTGCCCAAGCAGAGCTTCAAATGTTTTTAGATCAGCTCTCATTACTTCTTCATTGGCACCACATTTTTGTGGCCCCCATTTGATCCTTGGATCAAATCTCAGCCCGTCGAGTTCATACCCAGTATGAAGCAGAGAACCTCATCGATGAGTATAATGATTTCAAGAATAAAGACTCTGCATACTGGGATGACTTGGACATGGATGAGATAGAACAAGGGTTGAAGGAAATAGAATTTGAAATAAAAATTAGAGCATATCAACTTCAGAAACACTGCCTAGAGAAAATAGAAGATAGAACAAAGAAAGAACAGAAGTTCATTGACCACAGTTGGAGCAAATTTCATGACCTTGTTATTTATTTTGTTCCCTATTTTTATGAGCTTGAATATGTAACCAAAGAAGGCCTATGATGTAATCGCTCTTATTTTAATAAGGCTAAGATCTTTCTTTTTATTTGGCATGGTCTGATTTTACCCTTTTTGTCGAAGTCAAACAATCTTAGGGCTTCAAAGTCAACAATTTCATCATTCGAATCTCAATTCGATCATTATCAGCGGCAGTACTAAAGAAACCAACTTGATCTTTTCCAACTTATGGAGTGTAATTAACAACTTTTTCCGGTTTCCTTTTAGAATCAGAGCTCCGAATTCGCCAATTTTGTCATTCGAAACTTGATTTGATCATATCCAATTCCTTATCATATGGTTAACACAACCAAGGACTTTCAAATCAATTTTGTTTCGAACAATTAGTCTATAAAGTACTGCACCGTTTTATTTGGAAAAAGTAATCTCTTCTGTGTACTATCAAACCAACTATTGGTTTGAAACAATTTCTAACTGAAAAATATTTCAAGTTTTGCTTCGAAGGATTTTACCCATTTAGAAACCAACAAACAGGTTCTTAATCCTTTTGAAGTAAACAAATATCTAAACACTCTTTCACCGTGAGGCATGGAATGTGCTTCGAAGTAAGCTTTCGACATTCGAAGCCGTTTGTCATTTTATTTTGGCACCAAAAATTGGCTTCGAAGCCAAATATTTTATTTCGAAGCTGACATTAGTATTTGATATGTGCTTCCCTCCATAATTATCAATATAGAAAGAAACTTTTTGCATCCGTAGCTTTAGTACTTCTTTGTGAATTTCGTTCGTGCAACACAACTGGGTATATTTTTTCAGACACAAAAGTTTTAAAACCCTTTTATTTCGTGCTTTGAATTCACCTTAACCCTTCATCTCTCCTGACCTTTCTTTTCCTCTACTCTCTTTCCCGACTTCGTCTTCTGAGACAAATCTATCAATGGCTTCTCCTTCTTTGAAAATACCGGTCGTGGAGCGTGCGAGTCCGTCTGTGACCCTGAAAAGGATTATTGACGCAAAGTGTGAGAAGTACAAGGCTGGTGAGAAAAGCACCATTGACAGACGCATATTTATTCCTCGTCGTCATAAGCCGCAAAAGTATGTGCTTGGGCCCATCTTCAAGGAGATTCCTACAGAGCTTCTAGCTCTATACCCACGTCTAGAGGACTATTGTCTCCTTTACGAAGGTGGTCTTGACTGGGGAAGCTGGAGGATGAACCGCCTCCATCGCTGTTGGCCCACGGTGAGACCAGAGTAGCAAGAGTGGTATGATCGGGTTGTCCCTGATAGGACTCTGGACCTTCAAGAGCTCTGCCTTTTCAACGCCCTCCAATTATCCAGGTTCACTATTTTAGAGGATCCTTTCTTAATACCGGCTGCCCTTTGCTTTTGGAATTCTGCTTTCAATTTCTTTCAATTCAGATGTGGGATGATGGCCCCTACTGTTCTTGACATTTGCCATTTATTAGGATTGTCCCCCACCGAAACCCCCATTGGACCAGATTATCCTGACCTACAAACCCCTTTTTCCCTCCCCTCTCTTAACTCATCCTATAGTGACTTTGTCAAGGTCGAGAATAAAAGGGAGGGCCCTGTGACTGATAGGGAATTCTTTTCTTTCATATTATATTGGCTTTGTAAATTCCTTTTCTGTACTTCTTCTCAGAGGATCATAATTGAATTCGCCCCCTCTTGCCAAAGCCCTTGTTTTACAAAAAAAGATGGCCTTAGCTCCATACGTTCTAGGTCACGTATATAGAGCATGTTCTCTTTTTTGTGAGAAACCTTTGGATGCCAATCAAGGAGGTCCATTTTGGATACTTTAGCTTTGGCTTTTCGCATATTTTACTGAACTACAATCTAAATGCCTTAAGTTTTTGAAGCCAAATCCTATTACTCATGGCATGAGGCTAGCCACCGTTTCACTCTATCCTTCTATCTTTGCTTTTTACTTCTTTTTCTTCCACCAACTCCCAGCTTCCTTTTCTTCCCATAACTTCCGTCCCTTCGAACCTACCACTATTGGCTCATCTTGGTTGAAAACCTTTCTGAGTGATAGGTTCTGCTCTTCACCCCAACACAAGAACCTATGGGCCTCTATTCTGATCCCTAGAGAGTTATTCATTGGGATTATGAACCCCAAAGCTTACAAGTGCATTGCTGAGCCTTATTGTCCTGCTCAATTTGCTAGGTAATTTGGCCTCTCACAAGGGGTGCCAATACCTCTCTGCAGCCAGACCAATTTAAGTCTTACCAGCAGGGACTTAAAGGTTCGAAGATCCAGATTAGAAGAAGCAAATTCTAAATTTATCCAGGACTTGATTGAGTTTGAGTATTTCCCTTTCATTCCTCAAAGTAACCTATTGAAAAGGTGCCAAAACTGGTGGGTGACCAATATGGAGGTATACTTGGCCATTCCTCCCCAAGACCTATTAATAGTATTGGATATACCTCAACCCAATTCGAAAGGGGCTGGAATTGTTACTTCTTCCACTGTTCTTGCTACCACAGTTCTTGCACCTGTCATTACAAAGCCTATTCCTGCTGCCTCAACTTCTCCTAAAGTTACTCGAGCTGCCTCGAAGAAAGGTATGTACCCTTGTTTCTTTTCTCTTTTTCTTTTTTATAATGCTTTTAGCCTTACTTCTAGTTCTTCTTTTGGTGAAGGTGGTGCGGGTGCCTCACAGGGAGATTCTCCCAAAAGGTCCAAGCTTTAAATCTTCTCAGGAGCAAACAGAAACAAAAGAAAAGAAAGCTTTTACTTGACCCTGAAGAGGAAGCACCTGGGGTTCAGGTAGCAGAAGAAGAAGAGGCGGAACAAGAGCAAGAAACACCCTTAAAAAAAAGAAAGAAGATGACTGTCTCTCTTGCTGATTTCACTAGAGATCCCATCCATGAAGCATCTGCTAAAGTAGTGTAAGCAGAGCATTCCAAAGAGCTTATTGTATTCCAAAGGGCTGAGAAGAGGAAGCAACAGCAAATGCTCAAGGATGAAGCCGCCGCCGCTGATGCACTCCAGAAAGAAGTTGCAAGAAAACAACAAGTTGCTGGACACTATACTCTTCGCAGCTTCCTAATCATAGCCATTACTTCTGAAACCAGTAAGCTCCTTCGTACTTCTATTCATCTTTCTCAAATTCCCAATACTAAGGCTTGACATTGTTTAGTATTTCTTCTTTTGTAGCAACAACTACTTTGTCTATTCTTTTAATAAAGATTCCTTCAGTTTCAGTTTCAGTTGAACAACCTCAAGATGTGAAGCCCATTCAAATAATTCTCCCACTTCCTGGCCCTATATTTTCCATACCCTTCTTGAGGCCAAGTATTCCTGCTTCTTTTTCTTTTGGCTTAACTCCATACCTCCCTCATTTGTCTTTCAATTTTACTCAATTTGATTCTCTTTCGAGCCTTACTTCTCCTCCCCCTCCTAAGGAAATTCCAGCTGTTACTTCATCTTTGATGGTAGCTGATTCCTATAGAGAAAGTACTGGTAGCTCTCCAATCCATCATCCATTATCTTTGCCTAGCTCCAGTCCTTTTTCTCTTGTCCAACTAGTAGCCATAACTATAGAGACTGCTAAGGATACTCCACCTTCTTCTCCTATTCCTATGCAGTCATTTCTTCCTTCTACTAGGGCTCTTTCTGCACCTTCCATGTCAATGGATGAGGTGGATATCTTTGAGGCTAGACTAGTTAGTCTTTTTGACATACATTCCACCTCTCCAATGACTAGCAATGAGATTGAGCCATTAGTTCTAGCTGATTCTTTGCTAGGAATTTTTGAGAGCTCTTCCTTCAGTTGTAAGACTTCCTTGCCTTCGATAGACTTGGATAGCTGTCTGGAGCTGCTGGCATCTTTTTCGAGGATTCCTTTCGAAGCCTTACAGAGGCCTATAATAAAAAATGGATTCCTCCAATGTTGCAAGATTGCTGAGCAATCCGGTATGGCTGTCTCCAGTTATTTGTCTCAGGCAGTAGTCACCATTGATTTTTACATCAACATTTGTCATGCTGCCAAGGTTGCAGAGGAGAAATTGATGAGGGATCAGAGCTTTGTTTCTAAAGTACATACTGAGGTGTCAAAATTGAAGGAACAATATTCCTATGTCTCCCAATTTCGAGCTCAACTATTGGAGAAGAAAACTCAACTTGAAGAGGAGGCTATCAGCAGTCAACCAAGCCTTAGATCGAACCACCACCAAATTGTAGATTACCAATCAAGAACTGGCTGATCGAAAGCAAGAGATGGCTACAGCCATCCAGTTGTTCCCATCACTTCAGAATAGAGCATCTATTGTAAAAGAACAACTGAGACATTGTACTGACTTCTGGGCCAATCTATGGCTACATGTACTCAATTCTTTATGAAATAAAAATTCTTATTTATCATTTAAATGTTCTCATGTTCTTTTATTTAACACTTATTCTATTCCTTGTGTTTCGCATACGGTTGGATAATAAGGCTTCAAATATCTGCCATTAATTTTCTTGGGATGTACATATCCATTCAAAATTTTCAAATAATATGCTCCATAGGCAAGACTCTATGAACTTGATACGGTCCTTCCCAGTTAGGTGACCATTTGCCAAACTTATGGCTTTTAATCCCTATTGGGAGTATTGTCTTCCATACCAAATTACCTTCGTCAAAACTAATGTGCTCGACTTTCTTATTATAGTTTTTGGTTGCTTTCCTCTTTTGGAAAAGAATGCTATTTAATGCTAAAATCCTAGCTTCATCTATACTTTCTAATTCCAAGCACATACTCTGATGGTATTGCTCAAGATCTAACTGGTCTTGGTATCTCACCCTCAAGGACTTAACATTAATTTCTACAGGTAGCATTGCATCATGCCCATTTACTAAGGCAAAAGGAGTGATTCCTGTGCTTGACCTTGGAGAAGTCCTATAAGCCCACAATACATCAAACAATAAGTTATGTCAATCCCTAGGATTGTCTTCCACAACTTTCTGTATTCCTTTTTTCAAAGACTTATGGATGATTCAGCTTGACCATTGGCTTATGCATAATAGGGGGTAAAATTAACAAGGCTAATCCCAAACTCCGCCACGAAAAACTTTACCATTTTTCTATCAAATACAGTCCCATTATCAACAATTATAGTCTGTGGGATGCCAAATCTGTGAATCAGTTCTTTAATGAATCCAATCACTTTGATCTGGTCTACAGTCTTGTATGGCTTAGCTTGGACCCACTTAGTGAAGTAATCTGTGGCCATTAAGATGAAACAATGATGCTTCGAAGAGGGTGGGTGTATTTTCCCCATCATATCCATGGCCCATCCTCTAAATGGCCAAGGCTTCACAACTGCATGCAGGTCAGTTATGGGCACGTGTCTTATTGTGCCATGCTTTTGGCATACCTGGTAGCCTCTTGCATATCCTATGCAGTCTTTAAGGATAGTTGGCCAATAGTAGGAGTGCCTTCGAAGCAGCCATTTCATCTTCACACTAGGCTGATAAGAACCATAGATGCCTTCATGAACCTCAGCCATAGCTGTCAATGCTTCCTTTGGGCCTAAACATTCCAATAATAATCCATCTCCCCCCCTTTTGTAGAGAGCATTACCATACATTATGTATTGCATAGATTGCAATTTAATTTTTTTACTGACTTTTGAAGATGGGCCAGCCAGATACTGCATTATTGGATGCCTCCAATCTTGTTCTTGTAAGTCATTATGATTGACTTCTAAGACCATATTCCTTTTATTCAAAGGTAGAATTACCTTGTGATATGTTGTTTGGCTTATATTCCTTTGAATGTTGTCTCTTCTCTTGAAATTCAAAAATTTTTGAGCCACATCATTAGCTTTACTATTCAAGAATCTGGGGACATAAGTTACATTTGCCCTCTGAAATTGAGACAGCAAATGCAATGCAACAACATAATATGGCAACATGCTTACACTTTGACATTTGAAAATCCCTTTCACTTGGTTAATTACCAATTGAGAATCTCCAAATACGTCAACTGCATGGGCTTGTAATCCAATAAGTATTTCCAGTCCCATTATTAAGGCTTCATATTCAACTTGATTATTGGAACAAGTAATTTCATCCACTCTGAAACCATGTGTGGTTTCTACTCCTTGTGGCGACTTAATTACTACACCAATTCCAGTTAGACCATTGGCTTTTGACCCATCGAACCATATTTGCCATGGTTCAACACTAACCATACCAAGTTCTATTATTTCTTGGCTCTCTGTTTGACATGGATGGTCTGCCAAAAAATTAGCTAACACTTGTCCTTTTACTGCCTTTTGGGGGATATATTTTAAATGAAATTCTGATAACGCTAGTATCCATTTACCAATTCTTCCCCTCAACATGGGTCTAGATAACATATATTTAACCAAATCTGTGGTTGCAATTACCAAGACAGTTGTAAGCAAAAAATAGTATCTTAATTTCATTGCAGCGAAATACAATGCAAGGCACAACTTTTCTACAGATGAGTATTTACATTCACAAGAATTTAGAAACCTACTAAGGTAATAAAATGCTTGCTCTTTGCCTTCTCCATTGTCCTGAGCTAAGAAAACTCCCAGTGAATCTTCTGCTGCAGCTATGTACAACTTCAAGGACTTATCACCCCTTGGTGGCATCAGCACTGGAGGTTTAGCGAAATAGGCTTTGATATCTTCGAAAGCAGTTTGATGCTGTGCCGTCCACACAAACTCCTCTTCATCTTTCAACCTTAATAAGGAAGAAAATACTTTAGTTTTCCCTGTAGTATTAGAAATAAATCTTCGAAGAAAATTAACTTGCCCAAGGAATTTTTGTACTTCTTTCTTATTTGATGGAGGCCTAGCTTCGATGATAGCTTTGGCTTTGTTTTGATCAATCTATATTCCCTTCTTGTGTACTACATAGCCCAAGAAGTTTCCAGCTGATACACCAAAAGCACATTTGAGAGGATTAAGTTTCAACTTGAATTTTCTCAGTCTTTCAAAAGCTGCTTCCAAGTGAAACAAATGTTCTTCCATGGATTGAGACTTTATTACAATATCATCAATATAGCATTCTAAGTATCCTCCAATGAGATCATGAAAGATAGTGTTAATAGCTTTTTGATATGTAGCCCCAGCATTCTTCAGACTAAATGACATTTTAACCCATTCGAAGGTGCCAATTTTCCCAGGACATCTGAATGCTGTCTTGTGGATATCCTCTTATGCAATGCAGATTTGGTTATAACTAGAGTGCCCATCCATCATTGATAAAATTTGATGCCCTGCTGAACTGTCTACCAATAAATCTACTATGGGCATAGGATACTCATCTTTCGAAGTTGCTAGATTTAGATTTCTGAAATCAATGCATACCCTCATTTTACCATTCTTCTTGACTACATGCACAATATTAGATAACCATTCAACATACCTGACTGTCCTAATAAAGCCTGCCTTGAGGAGCCTAAGGATTTCTTCATTGACCTTCTGGATCACTTCAGGACTTATCCTTCTTGGTTTTTGCTTGTATGGCTTGAAGTTAAGCCTCATAGGGAGCCTATGTTATACTAATGATCTATTCAATCCTGGTCGCTCATTATAAGACCATGCAAAACAATCTTTATATTTCTTCAAGACCACCAACAACTGGTCCCTGTCGAGAGCATTCAACCAGACACTTATATAGATGGGCTGCTGTATAGAACCTTCCCCTAAGTTCACTTATTCCAAAGGGTCTTGCATCTGAGGACACACTGATGCTTCTGTTTTGATTTCTTTTATCTTCGAAGCAATCTCATTGCTCTGTCCTGCTCCCAGCTTCTTTGTTTCAACATCTTTGCCCTCCTCCTCATAGACAAAGTCTGTCCACAAGGCCTCTTCTTCTTGTATCTCTTGGACTTTTGTTTCAATGTCCAATGCACAGTATTTTGCCAAGGCCAACACCTTGACTTGTTGCTACTCCTGTTTACAGCCAATTGCCATGGCCTTTTCCTTTTGCTCTTGTATCTTCTGGACTATTGATTTTATGTCCAATATTGAGAATTTAATTAAAGCCAAAGATCTGGCCTCTTGTGTGTCATCTTTTTGCCTACAACCAGGCATCATTGTCTTCTTTGGTGACAAACTCCTCATCAGCACTTTCTTGAACTAAATGTTTCAGGTGTGTTCCTCATCAGCCGTCACTTCGGCTGATCCATCAGGTTTTCTCAGTACACTGAGTGGTGTCACTCATTCAGTATAGAATTTGCCCTCTACAAAATCTGCACAAGCTATGAAAGGTTGAGGATCTGCATTAATCTCCTCTGTCTCTCCACTGCCCAAGGCCATTATTATTTTCTGATGTAGAGAGGAAGACACACACTTGTTTGTGTGAATCCAATCTCTACCAAGTAGAGCATTGTATTTAACATTGTTGTCAATAACGAAGAATGCAGTCATACAGTCCCTGGTTCCCACACTCAGGTTGATGGGCAAAATGCCTTGAGCCATCTGTTTGTCTCCAGTGAAACTAGCAATGGTTGTATTGGTTGGGATTAGTCTAGGGTTCCTCTTTCCTAGTTTCTTCAAAGAAGATTTTGGAAGCAGGTTTACTGTTGCCCCTTTATTTACCAACACTCGGTTCATCTGTATCCCATCGAAGAAGGCCTTGATATACAAGGGTTTGACATGTTGTGTCATGGATGTCGTGGGATACTCAAAAGGGTATGAGAGGTTAATGCTCACCACTTCCTCACTCTCATCTCCAGTTTCCATATGTGTGGCCACTTCAGATTCATCTTGCACCATACTCACTTGTGAGTCTTCACTGGAAACTGGAATTGCGTCAATTTCTTGACCTTTTTGGTTCTCATCTTCAGCTTGGAATTCTTGTGGTAGTATGTGTACCATATTCACTTATACTAGAGGAAACGAGCCAAATTGGATGACTGGTTGTACCTGTTTCTCTTCCTGGCCAACTTGTTTAATTATTTCAAAAGCATCTTCCATGCTGCATTCTGGTACTTCAGTACTTGTAAATTCCTTCGAATGATCTGTTTCTGCTGGTTTTTCAACCAAAAATATTTGTTCAGCCATGAAGGCTTCAAACATTTCTTTTTCAATCATCTCTTTCTTTTGGCCTAGGCCAATTTCTTCCTCTGTCTCACTTTCACTTTCCATCAAAGCCTTTCCAGTCTTGCCAAACTGGATCTCTCTTTGGCTTTCAGTTCAGAATGAACTTTGGTCAATTGCTCTCTGCTGCAACTCCTCTTGTCTTGAAGAGTTAACTTCAGATTATGATCTAACTTTAAACTTTTTCCTTCCTTTGCTTGGCTTTTTGGCTGGGCCAATAAAGAGCTTTCTCCACTTTCTTTTTGATCTTTCTAGTACTGAGTGTACCTTCGTTGGATCTTCCTCCTTTGGGATTTAGAGATCACTAGAACCATATCTGGTTCCTTTGTTTTTGGATGCTTTAATAACACCCAATTATTTGGAGCTACCAAAGGGGGTTTAACCATCCTGCTCTGATCTCGGACAACATTTCTTTGTATAGGTATTTCCCTAGGTTTGTTCTGCATGACAAACCAATCTGGAACTCCAGGTACCCATGAACCTACCGACCCAGTTGTCGAACTACCTCTTTCTTCCTTCGAAGCCAATTTTGAGGCTGGCTATGAGGACCACTGCTTGGCTCTAACCCCTTGTTTTGGGCCTAGTTCAGGCATTCCATGAAAGTGGCCATTTTCCTTTTTGTATGAGGCTGGTCTAGGGGGCCAATCTCTAGCTTTGATCCCATGATTCGAACCCACTTCAAGTCTCCTCTCAGGGTGTTTGCCTTCCGTTCTCTAATAGTTGAGTGGTCTGAATTCATGTAGAGGTCTCTTGCCCTTGGACTGCATTCTCGTAGCCGCTAGCTCAGTCATGAATGGCTACTGTATAGTACCAGTTGGATATGGTCTCTTATTATAGGCACTGGTTGGTTTAGGACGCCTCTGCACATCCTTGTAATATTGCTTCCCATCAATTGGAAGCCCCTTCAACCACTTATAGCTCAACCCACACCTAGGACACATTCTTTGCACGACAGCCGCCTCTAAAGAATCATCATCTAGTGCCTCTTCATCAGAGTCCTTCTTTTGACCTGCAAAGCCTTGCCCAACAGCTAGTAAACTTCTAGTATCTGTTTTGACAGTAGTTTGGCTGGCAACGTGCATTTGCACATTGACCTCTTCCAATTCTTTCAAGGACAAGTTCTGGAAGTCTGGCACAATAACATTGGCTGTCATTTCTTCAATTTCTGGGAATGGATTAGTGTCAATCCCCATGGCCGTTTCTACTTTAGCTGGGAATTTTAAACTCATTTTTCGAATCTGCTCTTAGATCCTGTCTCGAAAAACAATGCAGTTTTTAATTGAGTGAGACTAAGAATTATGCCATTTACAATACAATTTTCCATTAAGTTCCTCTGGAGATGAAATTTTGACTCCTTTTGGTAACTTCAAGATGTTTGCCATAAGCAAATGATCAAAAATGTCATCTGCCTTTGTTAAATCGAAAGAGTATTTCTTATGAAGGTCTTTCTTTTTAAACTGCTGGTATATTATTGTGTCTTTATAAATTAATGCTTCACAGATCACAGGTTCTTTTCCCAGAATCTCTGTCGCACCAATCTCATAATTAGGATCTTTATAATATGTCTTGTATGATGTATTACTTCGATCTTGCTCTTCCTCTAGTAATGTTTCATACCTAGACACCTTATAGGTTAGTTCTACCAAGTCTCTAAACTCAGTTGAGCCAAACTCTTTCGAAACCTAAACTCTAGACCATTTTGAGCCAACCTCATAAATTCAGGTTCTGGTAAGATGATCCTACATTTGTTTCGTGCTCTTTTGAATCTGGAAATAAACTGAGTAGCCTTTTCATCAAGCCTTTGACTCAATCTTGCCAAGTCTACCATAGATACTTCTGGCTCCGTTTGGAAGAATTGGGCATGAAATGCCTCCTCCATTTGTTGCCAAGTCCGGATAGAGCCAGGTGTAAGGTTAATATACCGTACAAAGGCTCCCCCAGTTGGAGAATTTGGGAATAATCTTAACTTTATATAGTCATTATTGGTAAATTCACCGCACTGAGCCGCGAACCTAGCAATATACTCAACCGTTGACTGGTTTCCATTCCCATAAAATGGGGCAAAGTCTGGTATCCTGAAATCTCTTGGGTATTTATGTACCCTATCTACCCATTCTGGGTACGATTTCCTGTACACAGGAGTCTAAACCCCCTGAGCCATTGGTCCACACATCTCTCTAACAATATCAACAATTTGGTCCCTAGGGACCATATTTTGTGCCTGTTGAACCACTACTGAAGGAACAAACACAGGATTTGGTGGACAACCTTGTGCCTGGGGTCCTCTTGGTCCATAGGGTGGTATGTTTGGGACTGGTTATCCCTGTGGTGCTGGCTGCTGTTGAGGGTATGGGTGACCCCTTTGAGCCTGTCCTGCGAAAGGACCTACGAAAGGTGCTGGAACAGGTGTTGTATCTCTTCTAATTACAGGAAAACCTTCTAACCCCCCGGGTATAAATTTGAATAAAGGATTAGTGAACCCCCTCGTACCAGGTATGGCTGCGAACATGGGATTTGGAAACATCCTTACGCCATTTTCCTGTGTTAGACCAGATCCACCAATTTGCATGGCTTCACTTTTGAGTAAGGAGGCATTTTGATTTGCCACAGGCCTCGAAAGAGGCTCATACCAAGACTGAGGTGATGGTTTTTCATTGTTTTGGTTACTAGTTTGACCATTAGTATGTTCATCATTCTGCGTATACTGTTTATCTCTAGCCAATCTTTGCTGAGGGACATTTGAATTTCCCTCTATATGTCTTGCGTTAGTTGGTTGATGAGTGTTCATTTGATCCAAAAAGGATGTTGCCCATCTTTCCATTGTATTTATTATCTGTTGTCTCATAGCATCTACTAGGCCACCCCATGGGTTCATTGGCTGAGTAGATGGAACAGTGGATGGTCCAATTCCTTGACCTCGTCCAATATTATGAACATGTGGTACTTGTTCTGAAGTGCTGGTCTGTTCGACCATAGGTTCTGATAAAATAGGTGTTTCCACAGGATGTGTTATCATATTATCCTCTCCTTCTTCCAAACGTTCATTTTCTCCTTGTCTCCTACGTCTAGCCATTTCAATTTATCCCACCGGGCGTGCCAAAAATATATGTTGGCTTTTTGGTTTTCGAAGGTTATTTTTGTAATTATGAGCGTGCCAACAAGGATCAATCAGTCCTTACAGAATATTAATTGTCAACCAATTATCAGACAATTGTGTTTTACTTCTTTCAGCCTCAATGAAGAGGACTTTTACTGGTGGCTTTGTTTAGGAGAATTAAACAGACAATGATTAAAAGAAGAACAATTGTAGTATTTCATTAAGCAAAATGAAAGACTTACAAAGATCCAAATTAGCGTCGTAGAGGTTTACAGTAACAAGCTACTTGAAAACTACTCCTATGAACGAAATGCAATGCAGGAATTTGAAGTACAGAAATGTAAAGAACAAGAAATGTAAAACTGGAAAGGAAATAAAGTAGAATAAAACTGATTTTTTTTATCTGAGTATGGGGAGATTTTCTGGGGCCTTCTCTGCTATTTATACTTCTCAGTGACAACCATCGAATTGTACTTCTAACTGTCGAACAGCTCCTCCATGATCGCTGATCATGTTGCCTTATAGTTAGCTTCATTATGCCAATACTTGCAGTTAGGTTTCCCTCCTGATTTTGAATTTAAATGTAAGTAACCATTAAGGCCATGCCATCTTGCATATCTTTGTTGATTCAGTGTTACGCAGATCTACAGCAAACCAATGCTGACTGCCACGTGTGTGATAATGATTGAAGATTTGAATTGTCTTCCTGTACTACCCTTATTCTGTCACGTGCCGAACTGTGATTGGCTTGTACAAAATATGTAGCCAACAAATTTACTTTTTCCTTCTTTTCTCGGTGTGGAATTATCAAATTAAGAAAATCAAGAAAATTAATATAAGATATTAAAACTCTCACAAAGCTCCTCGCTAAATAGAATGGGAATATAAGATTCTTTTTATATGAGTAAAATAACTAATTTTTTTTCATTATTCTTTTGATATGGGATTTTCAAATTCCAATGTAAGATTATCAAATACAAATAATTATTTAAAATTAAAAATATTAAAATGAAAATTTAGAGTTTCTAGAATGCTTCTCACTAAAAAAAAATTCTTTTCCTAATATAATATATAGAAAGATAGGTTGATTTTTAACTTTTATACTGACATGTATTTACCCTTAATTGAAACAGTTCTTGGTTATCTCACTGATTTTGCTGTGGCTATAAATCATAATAATTATGCTTACACTTCATTTAATAAATTAATAATAGTAAGATGTAACAAATGATAACAGGCTGTTTTGGTTCTTGGTGATGACAAAATATATTTGATGAAAGAATACAAAACCCAAATAAAAAAAATAAAAAAATAACAAACAGAGAAGCAATTATTTACTATTGTCATTAATAATAAAACAGTGAGCTGTATTGCATATCTTTTATTTCAATTAATAAGCGTTTACTAATTCCAAAAATTAAAAACAAGAAGAGGTCTATTCATACATTTTGTGTGGGTCTAGCATGAATGCACAAAAATGTATGATTAGAGATGAATTATGGTATTATTACACCCGACAGTAAATAATTTTTCAAATTACAGGGTCATGTGAACAGTGATGATGAGGTTAATGACTATTTTTTAACAAAGTATAGCAGTAAAATAGTAATATCTATAACTTAGTTAATAATGAAAATAAACAAGAGCCGGAAAAGGAAGAAGAGTAAAAACAAAACTAGCTTAGTTTTTGCTAGTGGAATTGCAGAATTAATTAATTAATTAAGACAAAAAATAATGGAGAACGACATGCCACCAAACTTTATATTAAATAAAATATTAAAAAATACAATAAATTTAAATGTGCATATAATTTTTACATAATAAAACTTAAATATGGGAAGATTTAGTCAAAAATCCTTCATAATAAAATTTTAATACATTGAGGATAATTATATAAAGTTTTGCTTGAAAGGTGCAACACATACCACTGTGGGAGCCGAATTACTTTTATATGTAGGAAAACCAACTGAATTTGAAGAAAATCAGGATATATACTATTTGGCTCTGTCATGGGGGACCCTGAAGCCAAATAGTTAAATCGGCGATAGAAGACGTACAAGAAGTCGAATGTGAATAGGCATACGACTTAATGGCCGAGTGAGCAGTTATGCGCTGGATTAAAAGTGGGCCCCACCCCCGAGACCAAGGACGAGTATAAAAGAGAAGAGTATCAACCAAAGAGAGGTATGTGTGAACAGATTAAAAAAACTTAAGCCACAAGCAAACGAGAGTATACTAACTTGTCCATTGGAGTGCTAATTCCGACACCCCCGACCGGAGTGTTAATCCCTTTTTCAGGTGGCAATCAAAGGATCAGGGACGTCCTTCAGGGTTTTAGAGGATCAGGGCCGTTGAGACGGTCACGTCGGGAATCATTCAGCTGATTAGCGTCGTGCCATCAAGAAGCCCCGAGCCGTGGAATCAAGCTAAACGAGACAAAATGCGTGACTCGCGCCGATCAAACGATCAATGTTCACATCGAGCTAATGAACAGTATTAAGTGGATAGTAGGCGCACCAGGTTCTCAGGTAAGAAATACATGGAGTTAACAGAGCCGATTAGAAAGATTATGTCGAAAGTTCAACACCTTCCGTTCTTCAAGTGGCCGCCCAAGATGACGGGACCTCCCGATGCAAGAAAACGGGATAAACAGTGTGAGTATCATAAAGGTCACGGTCACAACACCAATAGTTGTTATGCACTAAAGGATCACCTGGAGGAGTTGGTGCAAGACGGCCGTCTTACGCAACACGTCGGAAAGAACAATCCATCAAATACAGTAGCTCTACGGTCGGACTCACCTTCTCTTGGTGTCATTCATATGATATACAGCTTGCCGACGTCATCCGAGGTGCATATACTTCAGTTGCAGTCTAGCCCTCATAGCCCAATCATGCCAGTGAAACGGCCCCATGAAACTGGAAGGATCAATTTCGATGATAGTGACATAGTTGGAATAACTCACCGCCACACTGATCCCCTCATCATCGAGCTACACGTAAACAGATGCACCATTGAGTGTGTTCTCATTAACCAGTGCAGCACTTCGGAAATAATGTATTACAAAACTTTTGTCAAACTTGGCTTCACAGACTCAGATCTGTCTCCGGCTAATTACCCGTTTTTCGGCTTCAATGCTAACCCCGAGTATCTTTCGGGCAAAATCACACTATTAGTTCGGGTGGGCACCAGATCAGTAGATGTAGAATTTCTGGTTGTCAAACTTCCTTCGCCATATAATGTCATCATGGGAAGAACTTGGTTGCATACAATGCAAGCCGTGCCAAGCACCTACCATTAACTACTTCGTTTTTCGACTGAGTACGGTGTCGAACAAATTTGCAGTTCTCAGAAATCGGCACAGGCATGCTATCTTCTTATTGCAAGGAGACCAAGGGAGCTGGAAGTGCATTCAATTGAGGTACCGGATAGGGAGAGCCTCAAAGACATTGGGAAGATCCCAAGTGAAAGGCCACCGAAGCCCTAGATCGGGTCGAAATTGACGGGAATCCTGACAAGTTCTTCATGTTCAGCGCTTCCTTGGATAAAGTTGAAAGGCAAGAGTTAGTATCTTTCTTACTCGGCAATATCAATGTGTTTGCATGGTCACCATTATAGCGATCCCGATTTTGCCCCAGCCTTCATTGTGTTCCGGACTTGGATTCCGTGATTGAATATTGTATCCATGTCTTGTTTTTCTCCTTTGAGCCTTGATGTTTGAGTTTTAGAACTTGTTGGGCGAGTTTGGAACAGGTTAGTTGTAGTTGGGTTAGATTGTTATTGCCCAGGTTTTGGCCTCTTCGCTCGAGCGTACTTTTTGTAATTTGCTTCTTCGCTCGAGCGAAGTTTCTTGTGAGAATTAGGAGTTCTCAAGTTTCCTTCCAGACGCAGCATTTCTGGGGAAGATGAAGTTCTTCGCTCGAGCGAGGCTTCTTGTGCTCGAGCGAGCCTTGTGTTATTTATTCCTTCGCTCGAGCGAGGTTTCTTGCGCTCGAGCGAGCGTATGCATCTATGGCAGATTTAAAGCTTTGCATTGTGTGCTCGAGCGAGCCTTGTGTTATTTGTTCC
Organism: Camellia sinensis; assembly: GCF_055761805.1. Taxonomy (NCBI): domain Eukaryota; kingdom Viridiplantae; phylum Streptophyta; class Magnoliopsida; order Ericales; family Theaceae; genus Camellia; species Camellia sinensis. Next base: position 189,255,255 of record NC_138968.1, read on the forward strand.
TTCACTCGAGCGAGGTTTCATGCGCTCGAGCGAGCGTGTGCATCTGTGGCAGACTTAAAGCTTTGCATTGTGCGCTCGAGCAACGCTTCTTGCGCTCCAGCGAGGTCACTTGTTATGTCTGGTCGCTCGAGCGACAACTCCTTCACTCGAGTGAAGACCACGTCTATCAGTTCGCAGTAGAGGATTTTTGTATCATTTTTTTGTGTCCCTTTTCACTCAAAACCCTAATCCGACAGCCTCTCTCTCTAAAACTCTATCTCTCTCTATAAATACTCCTTGATCTAAACATCTCTCTACCTTACTCCCTTTGTTAAAAAGGTAGAGCACCTTGAGGGCTCCGTGTTGATCCGAATGGATCGTGGTTTTGGTTTGTTTGAAGTGTCTCCATCTTCTCCTTTGGTCTCTTAACGTTGAGGTAGGGATATTCTACACTTTGTTATGAATTTTAAATTAGTTATTTTTTGTTATGAATATATGGTGAGATTTGGGATGTTTGGAGGAAATCTAGGGTTTAGATTCAAATTTATAAAGAGGGGTCTTCATGTGTTGTTGCATATTTGATCATGGGGTTGCGTTATGAGGTTGTTTGGTATTAAAATGGTGGAATCTAGCTATTTGGTAGAATTTGAGAAAATGGAGAGAATTGCCCTAATTTGAGTTAAATAAATTATTTTGTATAAATGATAAAATTGATATGGGAAATATGAAATTGGGAGGGTGCATGAATGAATGGTGTAGTTGGATTTGTTAAATCACTAACCTATGAAAATCTGATAAATTATCTGTTTAAAAGATTGGATATCTGTTTAGAAAATATCCGTTTTGGGCTATCGGTGGAGGATAGCTATGATTGTTGTAGAAACTGCATGTGGATTAGGTGAATTGAAACCTATCGTTTAATTTACATCATTGAATGTGATGATATGATTGAGATATTAAATATGTGCCGTAGATAGTCATTGTATATGACACTTTTAAATACATTGTATATGTATCATTGTTTGGGAGAAGATAGGGGATGTACTCCATATGTGATTATGTGCTTTAATACATTGTATATTTATCATTATTTGGGAAGAGATAGGGGATGTACTCCATATGTGATTATGTGCTTTAATACATTGTATATGTATCATTGTTTGGGAAGAGATAAGGGATGTACTCCATTGTTTGGGAAGAGATAGGGGATGGACTCCATTTAAAATTAAGTTGGCCAGAGTGTCCAGGGTGAAAGTCCCAAAACCTTATATACATATGGGTGCCGATTCCCTCGGACGAAAATTCCGTAAAATGGAAAAATTGAAGTGTTTGAATAATAGTTGTATTGAATTGTAAATCATTGAGTTGTAGTCTCATTTAGGTTGTTTAGATAACAATGAACTTGTCTCATGAATTAACTTGGAATTAATTGAATTATAATGAAATGAATAATTGAAAATGGATCGAGATATGGGTACTAGTATTGAAAGATCATGGAAAGAAGTAAGTTGGTTATGAATGTGGAGCATTTATCTAGTGCTTATATCTTAGTTGAACTTCATATATTGTGTTAGTATATCTCTACTAGGCTTTGACTCACCCTACTTGGGAAACCATTTTCAGGTACTGGTGACGTGCTACTTCCAAGGAGGTAGCTTGGGAGGATTTAGGAGCTGAAGGCTCTATTTTGTTGTTTATTGTTTAGATGTATAAATGATTATTCAAGCCTAAGGCTTTATATGTAATGAGCTTGTGACTCTCTTTTGTTGTAACCTAGTAATGTCTTGGAAAGATGTAAGCCCGAAGGGCATTTGTTTATGTTAAACCCTCTTGTATTATCAACTTCATGTAATGAAATGATTACTTACACTCTGATTTATGTAATTCTTGTTTATGCTTGGGTCATATTTATGGTATTATTTTGGGGGTGTTACAACCATATGAGATGGCAGGAGTGGATCCATTTGTGGCCCAGCATCACTTAAACGTTGATCCGAAATGTAAGCCAATTATTCAGAGAAGTCGGCGGATAGCCGCGGAGTATACTTCGGCCGTGGTTGAAGAAGTTAATCGGTTACTTGATGCCGGGGCAATTTGTAAGGTAACCTATCCCACATAGTTGTCTAATACTGTGGTTGTAAAGAAGAAGAATGGCTCTTGGCGTGTTTGTGTGGATTTCACGGACTTAAACAAAGCTTGTCCTAAGGACTGTTTTCCCTTACCCGGAATAGACCAACTCGTAGGTGCAACGGTATATCATCAACGCATGAGCTTCTTAGATGCCTACCGGGGCTACTATCAAATCGCCATACATCCGGAGGACCAAGAAAAAACCATATTCCTCACTGCACGAGAAACCTATTGCTACAAGGTCATTCCTTTCGGGCTAAAGAATGCAGGGGCAACTTACCAAAGATTAGTGACTGCCATGTTCAGGGAACAACTCGGCCGTACCATGGAAGTATACATCGACGATATGGTGGTCAAATCCAAGGAAAAGCACGCCCATCTAGCCGATTTGGCAGAGACATTCGGCATCCTTTGAAAGTACAAGATGAAATTGAACACCTCAAAGTGTGTATTCGGCATTGGATCCTACAAATTCCTTGGCTACATCGTTAACCACCGCGAAATCGAAGCCAACCTGAGGCAAATAATGGCAATTCTAGAGCTTGGATCCCCTCGGTCAGTCAAAGAGGTTCAGAAGCTGATGGAAATGGCCGCCGCACTTAACAAGTTTCTTAGCCGTTTCACAGGTCGTTGCCGACAATTCTTTCACACACTTCGGCAAGGCAGAGCATTTGAATAGACCCCCGAGTGCCAGGCCGCTTTGGACGACTTGAAGTCTTATCTCCGATCAGTACCACTCTTGGTAACACCTGCGGTAGGCGATCCACTCATTTTGTATCTGGCAGTATCTGACCGGGCGGTCAGCACCGTATTGTTAAGGGAAGAACTTGGGAAGCAGCGACCAGATTACTATGTGAGCAAAGCAATGGCCGACGCTGAAACACGTTACTTTCTATTGGAAAAGCTTATCCTTGCTCTCGTCATGGCCGCAAGAAAACTGATGCATTACTTTCAGGGGCATACCATTGGGGTACTAACGGACTATTCCCTCCGGTCAGCGCTCCGCAGCGCGGAAGTATCGGGGTGCATTTTGAAATGGGCTCTCAAACTCGGCCAGTATGAAATCCAATTTCTACCCAGAACTTCCATCAAGAGACAAGTGCTTGCCAACTTTATAGCCGAATTCACAGGATCCCTCACCGACTTTAAGTCCGATCAAGTGCAACCTAACTCCGACTGGAAAATGTATGTTGGAGACGTTTGGCAAATATATTGTGGCGGGTCATCCAACCAACGTGGCAGTGGGGCTGGCGTAGTAATCATGACCCCCGAAGGGGCGATAATAGAACAGGCTGTCAAACTAGGCTTCGATGTATTAAACAATGAGGCTGAATACGAAGCATTGTTAACCGGCCTACAGAATGCACTTCACCTCGGTGCGCGGCGTCTGCTTATTTTCTGTGACTCAAAGCTAGCAATCAACTAGTTGAAAGGGGAATATGCAACCAAAAATGACCGCATGGTAACTTATATGAAAATAGCGAATTCTTTGCTCACGAAATTTGATCACCACGAACTGAATCAAATAACTCGAGATCAGAACACGCATGCGAACACCCTGGCTTACTTAGCCTTTGTCATCAACTCAGAAATTAAGCAGACAATCGAAGTAGGGTTCGTCCCTGAGCCGAGCATTGCCTTTTCAAAATCAGTTCAGATCAACGTTATTGAACCAGGTCCAAGTTAGATGGACTCTATTACTACATTCCTATCTTCAGAGCAACTCCCGATGGATAAGAAAGAGGCACACAAACTACGAAACAAAGCCCTCCGATACTACTTGGACCCGCAGGGGAAGCTCTACAAAAAATCTCTCTCTGGGCCATACTTAGAATGTGTTCACTCGAATAAAGTCGAGGAACTCTTGTCTGAAATACATGAAGGCATTTGTGATGCCCAGTCGGGCAGACGTTCTTTGGCTCATCGAGCTATAACACAGGGGTACTATTGGCTGACCATGAGAACAGATGCCGAGTGCTATGTTAAGAAATGCAAACAATGCCAGAAGTTTTCCCCTTTAACTCATCTATCTGCCGAGAAGTTAAGCTCTATCACTAGTCCTTGACCGTTCGCTTAATGGGGACTTGATATCATTGGACCATTGCCACGGGCCCTAGGGCACAAGCGATTCTTGATTGTCGTGACAGATTACTTCACAAAATGGGTCGAAGCGGAGGCACTGACATATATTCGAGACACTGACGTTAAGCGTTTCATATGGAAAAACATTATAACGCGATTCGGCATACCAAGAGCACTTGTTTTAGATAACAGCACGCAGTTTGATTGTGGCGTCTACCGAGAATTGTGCACGGTATTTGGCCCTACTTTTTCTCGCTGGCTTATCTATAAAGCAATGGTTAAGCGAAGGCCTCCAACAAAGTCATCCTGGACGGCATCAAGAAAAGGTTAAAGAAAGCTAAAGGCCGATGGGTCGAAGAGCTGTCCAGTGTGTTATGGGCTTATCGCGCTACTCCAAGGCGATCCACTGGGGAAACGCCATTCGCTCTGTGCTTTGGAACGCAGGCAATCATCCCCTTAGAGATCGGCCTACCCACTTTGAAAACAGAGGTGTTTGACTTGGGCCGTAATGACATGATGTTGGCGTTGGACTTGACTCTGATTGAGGAACGTCGAGACCGTGCCCTTGCTTCTATGGCACGGTGTCAGCAACAACTCGCTAAATCATATAATCAACGCGTACAGCTGCGTCATTATACACCTGACGAATTGGTCCTCAAGAAAGTGTTTCTCACTACTAGGAATCCCGCTAACGGAAAGTTAGGCCCCAATTGAGATGACCCTTATCAGGTCGAATCAATCATTGGCACAGGGGCATATCGGCTCAAAGACATGTTAGGAAGAAGTTTGCCACGTCCTTAGAATTCTACTCATTTGCGTAAATTTTATCATTAACCCAACCTGTATGGCATAGTAGCCTATTTTGAATTTTCACTATGTACAACTTTCACTTTCCAATGCAATGCCTTTTTTCTCTCTACTTTGTGAATTTTGGTTCAGTAACAAAAGCCTCTGAATTCGGAGCGTCCTTCGTGGATATCACGATTGGCCAAGATAAAAGCCTCTGAATTCGGAGCGCCCTTCGTGGATAACGCGATTGGGCCGAATAAGCCTCCGAATACTGAGTACCCTTCGTGGATGTCACGATTGGACAAGATAAAAGCCTCTGAATTCGAAGTGCCCTTCGTGGATATCCCGATTGGCCAAGATAAAAGCCTCCGAATTCAGAGCCCCATCCGTAAATGACGTAATTGGGCCGAATAAGCCTCCGAATTCGGAGCGCCCTTCGTGGATATCACGATTGGCCAAGATAAAAGCCTCCGAATTTGGAGCTCCCTTCATGAATATCTCGATTGGCCAAGATAAAAAGCCTCCGAATTCAGAGCCCTATCCATGTATGATGCGATTGGGCCGAATAAGCCTTCGAATTTGGAGCACCCTTCATGGATATCACGATTGACCAAGATATAAGCCTACGAATATGGAGCGCTCATCGTGGATATCACGATTGGCCAAGATAAAAGCATCTGAATTCGAAGCACCCTTCGTGGATGACGCGATTGGGCCGAATAATCCTCTAAATACGGAGCACCCTTCGTAGATGTCACGATTGGCCAAGATAGAAGCCTCCGAATTCGGAGAGCCCTTCGTGGATATCCCAATTGGCCAAGATAAAAGCCTCCGAATTCGGAGCCCCATCCGTGAATGACGCGATTGGGCCGAATAAGCCTCCGAATTCGGAGCGCCCTTCATGGATATTGCGATTGATAAGCGCAAACGCGATTGACACAAAGTACGTAGATGCCCATGACTTAATTTACAAACATTGATTGAAATAATATACAAACATTCAAAATAAAATGTTTCATTAAGTAGATCGTGAATACATCTTTTACATAAAAACGGAACAATGTAAACAATATACATAAAAATTATTCGGCTTCATCTTCATCATCAATCTTCTCGGCGTCGAAAGCGTCAAACGGAAACGTATAACTTTGATATAAAGGCGACGCCAAATCAACGCCCGCGGCTTGGAGAGCCTTGATCCATCTATGCTTAAATCCATGATTTGCGCATCGACAGACTTCCTCGGCTAGTTTTTCCTTCATCTTGTCTATTCCAATTTTTCGGCCGTCATGGAAGCCTTGTTCATAGGACCTGGTCTTCGCAGCTTCTATTGCGAACATGCTCATCGTATCTCGGTCAGCAATCGCGTGATCCAAAATTCGCCAGTTTACTCGTTCCGCGACAACCGGGTTTAATTGACTCGTCGATTGAGTTTTAGAGGTTTTAGCTTTTTTCAGCTCATTTTCAACTCTCTCAGCGTGAGCTTCCAAGCTCCAAATGTGACTGTCCTTTTGCTCTATCTTTATTCGCGCGACACGAAGACGCATGCCGATTTGATAGGAGGTATATAACCCCTTTACTGCTCCATGGACGCCCTCCCGAAAAACTTCATAATCAGCTTGACCGACCATCAATTGCTGGGCTTCTGGCAAAAAAATCTGTCGAGCGAACTCGACTGCCACGTTTGGGTCACGGATAATCGAATCCGTTTTCATCATCGGTTTGTTCCTAACAAAGACTGAAAAACTTAACGGGCGCGGTGGCCCACTGGCTTCTCCTCTCGAACGGGGGGAGTTACATCGTTGCTGCTTCTCCTTCTTGGGTGACCTACTTCGACAATGTGGGGAGTAACGCCTCTCACGCTCCCCCGGAGTCCTACTCCCCGTGCGCGAAGGCTCGCCACCTCGATTCATCTCTGCATCCAGTTTCGCCAGTGTCCTATCCTTCCCTCTGCTATTAAAGAATAGTCTTCTTGCCATCATAGTCGTCCAGCTTGGTTCGACACAATGCTTTTTTTCCCCTCGCAATGTGTTGGATTTGAACGCAAAAATGGCACCTACGCGCACGTAGGCCCCACACCATTTATTAATTACGAGTTTAACATTCTCAAGGCGATCTCTTCAAAACTTTGCGCCAAAATTTCAAAGCTTTGCGCCGCTAAGTGATGTGCCCCAGCCAATCTACGAACTTCTGTTATTCGGCATTCCAGTTGATTCATTAGCTGGGGCAAGGGCAGATTCATCAATCTATTTGACTACATTTCGAAGCTTTACGCCACTAAGTTGATATGCCCCAGCCAATCCATGAGCTTTCGTTATTCGGCGGTCCAGTTCATTCATTAGCTGGGTCAAGAGCAGATTCATCAATCTACTTGGCTAATTTTCAAAGTTTTGCGCCGCTAAGTGATGTGCCCTAGCCAATCCATGAACTTCCGTTATTTGGCGGTCCAGTTCATTCATTAGCTGGGGCAAGGGTAAATTCATTAATATATTCGAATAAATCGCAAAGATACGCAGTTATTTTATTGCTGAATTAATTTATTCATTTCATGATTTTACATCCTACTTAGTCGTTAACTAGCACATGCAATCGACAGACAGAGAAAGGCAAAGGAGATTTTCATTAATAAATTAAGTACAAACAGTAGAATTTTTACACATGAAAATTACCCTATATTTGACTTCTAACCAAAATAAATAAACAAAAATCTACAAAAACTACGCACACAAGATGCCTAACAAAAATCAAAATTACTCCCTAGTCAATCTTTATGGTCAGACTCTAGCGGCTCAACGTCCACCTGCTCGTATGGAATCAGCTGTGCCAATGTCACATTAGTGGCAGCGAGGGCTTTGAGCTAGCCGTGTTTGAAGCCCCAATTCTCGAACTTAGGTACTTCTTCTACATAATTTTCCAAGGCAGCGTCCTTCCCAACTTGGAATGCTTTGGAAATCTCGAATTCGGCTATTTCCTTTGCCTTTTTCGATGCTTCCAAATCAACCTCCAGTTTGGCAATCATCTCCTTGGCTAACTTGAGCGCGTCATTGCTCGCGTCCGCCTTCTCTTCGGTAACCAACCTGAGTTGGTCAGAACTCTTGGCCTTTTCTACCTCGTCGTCGGCCCTTGCTCATTCTTCCGCCGCTTTCATCGCCTCGGACTTGGCTCTGAGAGAGGCCTCCGCGGCCTTGCTCTTTTCAGTTTCAACTTCGGCTATGAAAAAGCCGATTTGTTCGATAGCATCATGTTGATGGCGGCCAATCTCAGTTATCCTGTTCGCCGCCTACAAAACAAGGAATTAAAGTTAAATAAAAAATAAAAAATATAGGCGCAAGACTGCAGGCAAGTCTCAAGTCATGTACCAATATGGCCGATTGAGTGGCTAATGCTATTGACAGCAAATCCGGCTCCGCCCGAAAGGTTGCTCTGTCAATCGACAGGGAAATTGAAGAGGCCATGCTTAAGGCCACAGTAGGGTCTTTCACAGCCGATGCATCAGAAGCAATTGGCACGTTCTTTAACCTTGGTTGTATGATAAACAACACAACCCAATCTGACTTCTCTATGCGCGGCTGTTTATCGGTTAGGTTTTCTACAGAGTCGGCTTTGTGCTTGGCGGGACGTTTTTTTCCCCTATGCTCGGCCTCCTGATTGCCCTGTTGATCGACAATGTGCTCCGTTTTAGTCGTATCAATTTGAGCCGTTTCTTTCACAGGAGCAGGCGGAGAAGACTCAGCCGCGGTAACGGGTGGAGGTTCTGATCGATTGGCTTCAACTTTCTTCCGGACGGCCATCCTCTCAGCGTTTTTCCTCTTGGCCATTTGCGTGAGTGACTCCCCAGCCATGTTCTCAGGATATGTGCCGGGAAGGTCCCCTAAGTTAGTAAAAATATGTTCAAAGGAGACGTCTGCTCAGCCTGAAGTGGATGGAGGGTTATATGGAGGATTGAGGCTGGCTTTCTCAAAAGCCAAATTTAGAGTCGCGTCAACCTCCTCCCCGAGACTCTCGGATCTATCCAAGGTGGACTGATTCGGCTGGTCAGCGACTTCTTCGGCTATTTGTTCATTCGCCGACTCTAAATCTGAAGCTTCAAGACCAATCTCCCTAAGACTTTTGAAGTTCGGGAAAATAAGCGCCGTAAGCTGTTGTTCGCCTCTTGGAATCGAAATGTTATCTACGGCCAAAAACGTAGCGTAAGTTGGCTCGTATCTCAAAAGTACGTGGGCCGCCCTCCCTTGTTTTTGGAGGTTTGGACGGCCGAAGAACTGGAGCGTGGTTTTGATTTGCGCAAGTACAGCGTCGTCGGCCGAGACCAGAACTTTCTTCAAATCGTTACATGCGTAAATAAAACGGTAAGTGCATAGAATCTAAGCCGAGTAAACATATAAAAAATACACATGGACCATGCAACCACCTGGTTTGCCTTTTCGTCCAGGCACAGGATCTAGGCGATCTTCGCCCTTGCCGAATTCCCAGTTGCCTTGGACAACGACCATGACATCGTCAATAAGCTTGCTAAAGTTGGCAAGCATAGTCACCAAATGATGGTCGGTGTCCTTAGCCCTGAGAAAGTAGCGCCCCTACCGGCCAAAGGATTTGGCCAAGGCATAGCAATGCCGAATAGCAGGGATTCCAAGATTGAGCCTAAGGCGTCGATTTAATTCTACAATTCCCGTTATGATTCGGTAAAAGTTTACATTAGGCTGAGAAGGGATTAGACCCAGTAACGAAGGACGGCCCTCAAAAACGGATGAAGAGGGAAACAGATTCCGCCCTCAGAGATTGACAGGAGAGGAAAGATGATAGTACTCTCATCGGTCCTCTCTATGTCAATTACGCTCTCTGCCACGAGTGACAGATGGACGTCGTTAGGAATGGAAAAATGGCGTCGAAAACTAGAAACTCGATCCACAGAAAGAAGGGCTTTCAGATGTTTCGCCATCCTAGCCAGTATAGGAAGTACGCTAAACTAAAAAAACAAACAAGGAAATGGGAGTCGAAATGGAGAGGAGGAGAACTTACAAGAAGTATGGAAGACAGTGAGGAATGAGGAGAAGTTGCAGAGGTTGTGAAATGAAGGAGGCAAACTGGCAAGCAACCAAGAAGCTTTGTGTATTAAAAAAATAAAAAAATACAGTCGAAGGGACAACACGGTTTCAAATCGCATTAAAAGAATAAAGTGTATGAAGGGGGCGGGAAATTATAATGATTCCTAAAAAGCGTAAATGTTTTGACACTTGTAATGGAATAAGGGAAGCTGTCATATTTTTGACTCTCCAAGTTCAAGACCAAGCGTGCCGACTAATTGGGATTAGTAGGATGTTCGGGAGGCAATTGTGGGAGCCGAATAACTTTTATATGTAGGAAAACTAACTGAATTTGAAGAATATCAAGATATATGCTATTTGGCTCCGTCCTGGGGGACCATGAAGTCGAATAGTTAAATCGGCCATATAATCAGACATACAAGAAGCCGAGTGTGAATAGGCACACGATTTAATGGCCGAGTGTGCAGTTATGCACTGGATTAAAAGTGGGCCCGACCCTCGAGACCAGGGACGAGTATAAAAGAGAGAAGCATCAACCAAAAAGAAGTATGTGTGAACAGATTAAAGAAACTTAAGCTACAAGCAAACGAGAGTATACTAACTTTTCCGTCGGAGTGCTAATTTCGACACCTCCGATCGGAGTGTTAATCCCTTTTTCAAGTGGCAATCAGAGGATCAAGAACGTCCTCTAGGGTTTTAGAGTATTTCTAAATCACCTCTCCACAACCACTATTATCAAAATATTAAATTTTAAAATAACATAACTTTTGATATAAATGTCGGTTTTTAATAAAATTTAGCTTGTTTGGTTTTGGTTTCTAAAAAATACCTTTAAGAAAATTATACTCTTTATTTTTCGTATTTTTTAAATTTTAATGAATTTTTTTAATATTTTAAATAATTTTCTTAATCTTTAAACACACCTAATATAAATACACTTAAAAAGTACAATATTTATGAAAAAAAAATCTTTAAAAAAATCACTAAATACAAAAAATAGAAAAAAAATGAAAATTCAATATATTTTTCGTATTATTATGTATTTATTAATTTTAAAAAATATTTTTTCACAAATATTTTACTATAGATATATCTAAGTAAGGTGCATCTAAAAAATAAAAAAAAAAATTGCTTAAAATTTTAAAAATATTTACTAAAAACAAAAAAAATAAGAAAAATAAAAAACAAAAAACTTAATTTCTAAAAAACTGAATTCAGAAAACTGAAACCAAACACTGATTAGTGTTTTTAGAATCCTCTCATCAAGATCTATCAAATAAGATCCATATTGATTATGAAATTCTTAAAAAAAAAAAAATTATTACCATCGAAATTGATGTAAACAGTAACAGTAACATGTTAATCTGTTTGACAGTTATTCTGTTTGATAGTAACATGTTACTTTGACAATATTGTCCGAGAAAAATATATATATATATATATATATATAATTTGTCTTTACTCAATCATGTATTTTCTTCTTAAGGAGTTTATGAAGTAAAAATAAATTATACTATCCTTTTCACCAAATAAAGGTCAACTAGAGGAATTTTGGCTAAATTTTCCTTAAATATGAGATAAAAAATGAATTCTACGTATGGTATGAACCTCATATGTGAATTTACTATTTATTTTAGGGTCCAGCTTGTCTCATGTTTGAGATCAAGACTGGAGTGTTTAGTCCAGTCCAGTCCATGGACCCATTTTTGGTCCCCGTTTTGATAATTTGAACCATTCAATGTGTAGAACTCGTCGAGTACTATATCTCTGTAAAAAATCACGTCGATCGAATATCGATAGCTATTTTATCGGATTAGATTTCTGTCAACCATTTATTTTTTCACCGTCTAATTTTTTTTTATATAAATTTGATCTAATCAGATAGTTATCGATATCCGATTAACATGATGTTTTACAAAGATATAGTACTCGACGAGTTCTACACATTAAACAATTCAAATTATCGAAACAAAACCCAAAAATAAACCCATGAGCTAAACTAAACGATTTAATATTGATTTCAAATATGAGACTGAACCCTTATTTTATATTTGTGTCTCAAACATTTTATGAAAATAGTCATAATATTTTTTTATTCGGAGTGTTACAAGTCCTTTTCGATTGGGGAGGAAATAACAAATATTTTTAACGTTCAGACAAAGGTCACTCTAGACAAGAGAACTACCCTTTTGCTTTCCCTATTTCTGTGCAAGTCCCCAACTGGCAATTTTTTTTTTTTTTTAAAACACTCTACTTGAGTTTTGAATTTGTAAAGAGAGTTACGGAGAACAAGTTTGATTTATTATTTTAAAAATAAATGTAAAAAATTATAATGATTAAATTAATTTAATTTTTTATATGAATGATATATATAGATGTTTTTATAAAATAAATAATTTAGATCATTAAATAATGACCATTGATAAGTTCCATGAGTCCAACAATGAAGGTCAAATTCAAATTTAAATTCCAAATAAGCCCAACCTTAAAATTTTATATCAATGTGTTAAACACATTATAAAACTATTGAATAATTAAATATTTTGTTTTTTTTCATGCATAAACAACTTGTTTGTCAACTTTGATGTGATTCATTGAATATTACTATTCAATATAATACTAGAACAAAAATTCACAATCACGTCACCACAAATTTATAGGGGAAAAAAGAAAAACAAGAACAAAAATGGAAAGCCATTCACACTACTAAGAGCATCTCCAATCATATCTTCTTTTCAAGAGGATGGAAATAATATTTTTTATTCAAAAAGTAAATATAGAGGAGGTCACTATTTATTCAAACTCCAACTACAAATCTTCATTTTCTTCATTCAAACTCTAATCAAAAAGTAATTTTTGTTCGTTAATAAATATTTAATTTTAAAATTTTTATAAAACATATTTAATATTATACTCATTTTAAAGGTATGATTTTATACTTTTTATTGATGTCATTTTTATAAAAATTAAATTTACACATTAAAAGTTATTTCGAATATAATTAAGAAATATAGAGTAAATAGTGTTTTAGAGTCTCCTCTATTTTTTCATCCTCCCTCTATATTTGGAGGATTAATTCATCCTAGGAGGATATAGAGGATGGGTTAGAGTTGTTTTTGGGAGAGGATCCTCCATATTTGAAGATATGGAGGATGAGTTGGAGATGCTCTAAGCTACTTTTTATTTTTCACACACAACTTTTGGCCACAAGTTGGAAGTAAAAAGAATCACATGTCCTGCCCTGTCCAATGTTCTCTTTCCTCAACTTCTCAATCTCCTCCTCACTCTCTCCCCCTAATATGGCCCCACACGCAGACCCACAAGCGTGCATCTCACCTACCTTCTTGCACACGTGTTCCATCCACGTGTCTTCATCGCATAATTCCTCACCGTTGGATTAACTGCCTTGAATCTTCGTGTACCGGCCATCAACCACCCCTAGTGAGCTTATGGCACGTGTGATTTCGATGATCACACGTAAAGCCCGGCCTGAAGTTTTTTAGGCCGGATCAACTGAACGGGCTAATAACTAGAACCCAAATGGTACAATTCCATCACCTCGGGCAGTTCACGAGTCGGACCGGGTCGGTTTTCCTAGCAATCCGTCAACCGACCCGACCATGATGGGCTGAAGATATAATCAACCGCTTCCGACCGATGTGTTGTTCGAAATCGACCGAGAGTGACATTTGGTTTGGCGGTCGGTCTCGGTCGAGTTGCATGGGTCACCAAAAATCATAAACACAAAAAATAGCAAAAGAGAAAGGGATTTCAATGTCAATTGGCGAAGAAGATAACACATAACACTAAAAAATAAATGAGGTATTAGGGAATGATTCCTGAAGAAGAAAGAAATGACAAAACAACAAAGGAAATAAGAAATTAACACTCACCAAGAATCAACGAGTGTTCATCTGTTTTGCTAAGTGCTTTTGAGTGTTCATGGCCGCTGTTCAACATCAATTTATTAGGAATAACGCAGTTTAGGGTTTGGCTCTTCATCATCAAGTCACGGTCACAAATAGGTTCTAGAAATTGGTACAATGGAAGTAGATGAAGGATTTTGGGGGAAGAGGGAGAGAGAAAGAGTGTGAGAAAAAGCTGAAGATGCGTGAGGCAGATATAGAAAAATAGGGAGAGCGAAGCAAGTGTAAGAGACAAAGGAGAGAAGAGAGAGAGAGAGAGAGAGAGGGTGGTGAATGCGTGTAAGTGAGAGTGAGAGAGCTAAAGACGCGTGTGAGGGAGGAAGATAAAAATAAAAAATAAAAGAGAGAGAGCTCAAGTGTTAAAAGTCATCACTTTGTCTGGTTATAATGTTTAGAGATAAAACATAATATGAAAAGCCAATAGCACACATACACGAGTAAAATTATATAATATAATAAATAACGATCGGATTGGTTTTTCGGTTATCACGTGTAGGAAACCGTGGCACGTCCGAGAAAATTGATTTTTTCACTGAAAACACCCGCCACCGACCGTTGGTTATGAAAAATCGTCCGTGGGTTGATTTTTCGGTTCGAATTGGTCGGTTTCGTCTGATGGTTCGAATTTTTGTACAGCCCTACCATCACTAGTGAGGAGCTCTATGTTTGGGCTGTAGGCGTGATGGATAAATCCAACGGTTTTTAATAAAATTTAACTCGTTTGGTTTTGGTTTTGGTTTTGGTTTTGGTTTTGGTTTTGATTTTGATTTTTACAAAATACTTTTCAAAAAATTAGATTTTTTTTTATTTTTTGTATTTTTTTGTTTTCAATTATTTTTTTAATATTTTAAACAGCTTTTTTAATTTTTAGACATATCTAACATAAATACACTAAAAAAGTATAATATTTGTGAATTTTTTTTTATAAAAAAATACTAAATGCCAAAAATATAAAAAAATAATTAAAATTCAATATATTTTTTGTATTTTTATGTATTTATTAATTTTAAAAAATATTTTTTCATAAATATTTTACTATTTAGATACATCTAAGTAAGGTGCATCTAAAAAAGTAAAAAAAAAATGCTTAAAATTTTAAAAATATTCACTAAAAAAAATAAAAAAATAAAAAATAAAAACTTAATTTCCAAAAAACTGAAACCAAACACACTGATTAGTATTTTTAGAATCCTCTCATCAAGATTTATCAAAAAAGATCCATATTAGTTATGAAATTCTAAAAAAGAAAAATTATTACTGTCGAAATTGATGTAAACAGTAACAGTAACATGTTACTCTGTTTGACAGTAACATGATACTCTGTTTGACAGTTATTTTGTTTGACAGTAACATATTACTCTAATTCACAGTAACATGTTACCCTGACAATATTATCCAAGGAAAAAAAAAAGAAGATATTTTACTTTGTCCTTACTCAATTATGTATTTTCTCTTTAGGGAGTATATGAAGTAAAATAAATTATGCTGTCATTTTCACCAAATAAAAGTCTAATAGAGAAATTTTGGCTAAATTTTCCTTAAATATGAGATAAAAGATGAATTCTATATATGATATGAATCTCATATGTGAATTTTATTATTTATTTTAGGGATCAACTTGTCTCGTGTTTGAAATTAAGATTGGACTGTCAAGTTCGGTCCATGGGCCCATTTTTTGTTCCTGTTTCGATAATTCGAACCATACAATATGTAGAATTCATCAAGTATTATATCCTTGTAAAAAAATTACGTTGATCGAATATCGATAGTTATTTGATCATATTAGATTTCCGTCAATCGTTTATTTTTTCACCGTCTATTTTTTTATACAAATTTGATCTGATCAAATAGTTATCGATATCCGATCAAAATAATTTTTTACAGGGATATAGTACTCGACGAGTTTTACATATTAAAACGGTTTGGATTATCGAAACGAGACCCATGAACCAAACTAAACGATTCGATCTTAATCTCAAACCTGAGACAAGCCTGTTATTTTATATTTGTGTCTCAAACATTTTATGAAAATAGCTATAATATATTTTTATTTTATTTTTTTATTCGGAGTGTTACAAGTCCTTTTCAATTGGGGGAGGAAATAGTAAATAATTTTTACGCTCAGACAAAGGTCACTCTAGACTTTTTCTTGTTTTTTTGCACATGGGGAAATAAGGTGGACCGCGAGAAAAGCTCACCTAGACTAGAGAACTTCCCTTCTGGTTTCCCTATTTCTGTACAAGCTCCCAACTGACAATCTTGGATTTTTTTTTTTTTAACACTGTATTTGAATTTTGAATTTGTAAAGAAAGTTACGATGAACAAGTTTGATTCATTATTTTAAAAATAAATGTGATAAAATAAAAAAATTATAATGATTAAATTAATTTAATTTTTTGTACGGATGATATATATGAATGTTCTTATAAAATAAATAATTTAGATCATTGAACCGGGACCATTGATAAGCCCCACGAGTCCAACCATGATGGTCAAATTCAAATTTAAATTCCAAATAAATCCAACCTTAAAATTTCATATCAATGTGTTAAATACATTATAAAACTATTGAATAATTAAATATTTTGAATTTTTTTATGCATAAACAACTTGTTTGTCAACTTTGATGTGATTCAATGGATATTACTATTCAATATAATGTTAGAACAAAAAATCACAACCAAGTCACCACAAATTTATGGGAAAAGTTAGGGATTATAAAAAAAAAATTTATGAAAATGATCATGAAAAGGTTATGATCCTTGGATTACCTTGATTAGTGTGTGGTGCTTTATTCTAAGTGTAATTCAAATGTCACAAAATTTTCATAATTATTTTCATGAAAGATTTTTCATAATACCTAACATTACTGCAAATTTAGAGGGAAAAAAATAAAAACAAGAACAAAAATAGAAAGCCATTCACACTACTAAGCTACTTTTTATATTTCACACACAACGTTTGGCCACAAGCAGAGGTAAAAAGAATCACACACCCTGCCCTGTCCCATGTTCTCTTTCATTTGTCCCCCCATCATACAATCATCCATATGCCCTCTCTCTCTCTCTCTCTCTCTCTCTGTCTCTAGGTACATGTCAACATCTCAAACTCTAAACATTGCAAAGATTAGACTCAACAAGGCTAGAAATTAGGTCAACTTTCTTAGCATCAAAGCTTTCCAACTCTTTGAGAGCCAATACTTTCAACCTCTCTACCACTTCCATCTCTCTCTCCTCTTTTCTCCCCAACCCATTAACCATCATCATCATCCCCTGTATCATCCCCACATGAAGCCCATATTTCCTCAACTTCTCAATCTCCTCCTCACTCCCTCCCCCTAATATGGCCCCACACGCGGCCCCACAAGCGTGCATCTCACCTACCTTCTTCTTGCACACGTGTTCCATCCACGTGTCTTCATCGCGTAATTCCTCACCGTTGGATTGAGTGCCTCGAATCTCCGTGTACCGGCCATCAACCACCCCTAGTGAGCCTATGGCACGTGTGATCTCAATGATCACACGTAAAATCCGGCCTGAATTTTTTTGAGCCGGGTCAACTGAACGAGCTAATAACTCGAACCCAAATGGTACAATTCCATCACCAGTAAGGAGCTCTATGTTTGGGCCGTAGGTGTGATGGATCATGGGCTTGGAAATGGGCCTATCCGTTAACGGTAGGTGCTCGTGGGTGTAGGCAGCTGCATGCATGAGGTGGATGGCAGAGGCCGCATCCATGGCTCGGTCTCGGTCACCGCCCACGAGCTCACACGCCGCCACGCATAAGGCGGATGCCTTGGTTTTCGGAGCGGCGAAGACAAGGCAGTGCATGGGCTTGAAGACGGTGACTGGTGGCCGGACATGGATTGCATTCTTGAGATGGACCTCAATGTCAGATTCTATGGAGGCCCAGTAAGGTTGGCTTTGAGCCATCATAGTGATCATCATGGGTCTGTAACATGATAATGATGATGGACGACTGTGATTTGATTTAGACAGAGAGGGGAGGCTTGATTTGCCAGTGAAGTGGGAGAGAGCTCTTGCCATCTGTTTGGAAGAAAATGGTTTTTTTTTCTTGGAAAGAGAGACTCAATCAAACCATATATAGCACTCGTTTGGGTGGGTCGGGTGCGTTGGGTTAAAATACTAAAAAATAAAATAAAATAATTTTTTTAATTTAATTAGATAAAATATACTATTCAAGTTATTTTGAATCATTTTATTTTTTCTTTTATAAAAATCAAAAAAAAAATAAAAAAAATTTATCCACAAATAAAACTTTTTAATCTCAATTTTAACTTTAAATTAAAAAAAATAAAAAATCAACTCAATTCCAAACAAAACTTGTAAGAAATTTTAATTTTTAAATGCGATTTATATTTTTTCGTGGCTCATTTGTTGGTTTGCGTGCATGAGCACGTGCAACGCATGCTCAGCAGCACATATAGCGTTTTTAAGATTTTAATAAAATAATCCATTCCGTGCACATCAATAGATTTGCGACATATCTAATGAGAAACGCGAAAATGTCGGTAGATACAACGTGATTTTCGCTACTTCATATTATAATATAACACGTTTTGTTAAGTTTTTTAATTTATTTTATTTTATTTATTTGGTTTTTTTTTTTTTGGAAATTGACCAGTAAATCCTATTTTGTGAATTTGTAATCCATAAGGGCCTGAATGTTTTCTTAGTAACTGGATGGTCTCTTAATTTGTTTGTTGACTGTTTTGCCACTGCTAGTATTATTGATTGACATTTGGTGTGGGTTTGTATGTGATAAGGTGAATGGGTGTTTGTGTGTCACGCTGATCGAAAAAACACACTAATATTGTTTTTAATTTAGCCTCCGTTTGGGAAGTGGATTGACTTTTTTACTTTTTTGGCTATTTTAGCCTGGGCTAAAAAGCTTGGTTTGGGAAGGGCTTTTTGACTTTTTGGCTTTTTTGACTTTTTTTGTGAGAGAAGAATGTAATGATTATAGGTTGGATGTGATGTTTTGTTTGTTATGGCTAAAATAGCCTATTTTGTTTTTTGTGGCTAAAATAGCCAAAAAAAATCTGAAAAAGCCCTTGCCAAACACAGGCTTAATAAGTGTGTAAGACTCAAAACATGAGACGTGGGTTGTGACGTGAACACAAGTAATTTGACATTTTTTTTTTTTTTGTGACGTGGATTGTGTCACGTTTCAGCTTTCCATCAGTTTGACCCTTTGTTTTCCAATTGCCATTTGTGACAAATCAACGTGAACCTCACCGATTCCACCGATTCTCGTTCTCAATCTCACCGATTCTGGTACTGTGGTTCCTCACCGATTCACAGTTCTGGTTCTCAATCTCAATCTCAGTTCTGGTTCCACAGTTGTGGTTCCACACTGGTTCCACAGTTCTGGTTCCATACATACTCACATAACAAGCACAAACAAATTAATAGAAATCACAAAAATTAAATAAATCGCATATCAAGAAAACACAGTCCAGATCCATGTGTATATCCATAACCATATTTATATGAAAACTGATGAACATCAGAAGATGCTTCACTAATCTCACATCATCCCTTTGGATCATGTGACATGAACATATCGACTTTGAATCAAATTAAACCCTATCAATTCTTCCATGTTTTTTGTATATGATTCTCTCACTCATCATCTCTCACTCCTTCGTCTCTCTCTCTTTCTCTCTCTCATCACATCAGTTATCAGCTACATCAATGGCGACTGTGACCCCGATCCCGATCCCAACCACTCAGAAAAAG
Source organism: Camellia sinensis (assembly GCF_055761805.1). Classification (NCBI taxonomy): domain Eukaryota; kingdom Viridiplantae; phylum Streptophyta; class Magnoliopsida; order Ericales; family Theaceae; genus Camellia; species Camellia sinensis. The sequence continues at coordinate 189,274,968 of NC_138968.1, forward strand.
GAAAACCATAGTAAAACCCCTGACCCAGAACAACTACAGGACCAACCACCCTCAGATACTCCTAGCAACGACGCTTTGATCGACGAATCTAAGACCATGGAAAACTCCCCTATCACCGACGCTTCAACCGACGTCAAGAACAACGACGAAAACGATGTTTTCGATACCCAGAAGAAGATCCGCAGGACCAACGCGGTACACCGACTTGGTACAACATGGTATTACATATAAAAAAATGAAAACATAAAAGCCCATAGTTAATGTAAGGGCATATTTGTCCCCCACATAACAATATAAGTCAAAAAAGGAGTTATGAGTACGATATTTCTACTATTATGGATTGCCCAATCAAACAAATTATTCATGGGACCAAATGGAATGTAATTTCACCATATGGAACTTTCTGATAAATTCCCCTTTTTTATATATATTTGTGAAGAAAATTGAAGGGAAAAAAATTGTATTTTTTTCTTTTAGAGATTTCTATACAAATTTAACTTCAGGTGCATTTAGATTACATATATTCAAAAAGAAAAATAAGAAAATTTGACTATAATATGAAAAAAAAAATTACTAAAATATAAAAAAATAAATAAATAAACTCGATAACTGTATTTGAATATGAAAATCAAACAACATAATAATTTTATTTGTTGGCCCTTATGTGAAACAAAATGTGGTACTATTAGGATGGTTACGGTTGTACAATATTTAATATACGCCTTATTTGACATTAATAATGTTATTTGGTATTTTTTTTTTTTCAAATTAGAAGTTGATGATCAAAAGTATATACTAAAATCACTTATTTCTTAACTTTTAAATAATCTATTTATTTGACCCCGGGTAGTTGTCCAATTTGTCATGAATAGGAGACTTAGATGTCAAGATATATGAGATTTCAAGTTTGAATCTATGAAGAAACGTTAGCCTGCTTTGTAATTTAACTATTAACATATTAATCACTATCTTGTGTAAAAAATAATAATCAATTTATTTAAGTTATTTATATCTCATAAGTTATAAACAAATCAAAATAAATACATAAATAACTCCTAAATTGCACCAAACAATGCCATCACAAATTCCATATAACACATCTAATGTCATTTAAGTATTGATATTTTTTCATAATAATATAAGAAAAATATATAAAATAAAATAAATAGAATGACAAAATAAATATTTTTTATTAAAGAATAAATTACACAACTAAAAATACAGAAATAAACTAGATTACATTATGGAACATATTACCAAATGGATTTCCATGAACATATAAAATAATATATCAAAAATAATTCAAATTTAAAAGTTTTAAGAACAAAAGATAAAAGATACAAATCGAAACCAGTGTAATACCACAATTTATTTAAAATAGATTCATCGCCTCTCGATGGATGCTGTAAGTATGCCGGCATCTGCCTCTCGAGATTCAACAGTCAAAACCAGTTAATGCAGAAGCAACTCCTGAATAGTTTCGGTGAACTTAACAAACTCTCTTTAATAAGAACCAAAGAAGATATTAGTAAAAGAAGATAAGAAAATTTTATTTGGTGTAAAAAAAAAAAAAAATCTCCAATTTTTTATTTCAAAATACCATCTTCATTTTTCATAAAAAATCTCTCCCAAATTATCCTACTAAGTTGGATAAGAAAAGCCTCTATTTTTATAAGTAGGAGAATCCCGGAGAATCCCTAATCATGAAAGTTATACATCAATAAGGCCATTAAATGCCATTAGTCAAGGCCATAAACTCTAGCCGTTAGGGATGCCGGCATACTTACAACATCCATCATAAAAAATATGGTCATCATAAAAAAATACTTACAGTAGCCACTAATATGGTCATCAACTTCATCATAAAAATATGAGAGTTACAAAAATTTAAATTTCTTGTGTGCTTAATAAACACAAATAAATATGTATATATTGATATTTGAATAAATCAACTAAATGAGTCACAAAATGGATACTAATATTGGGTCACAACCCGAAACAAGCCTAATTTTTCAAACAAGCTAAGTCCAACATAATATAACTTAGCCCAACCTCAAGATTAAGTACAAGTTCAAAACCAAACCCAGCAAATGCACAAGCACAAACTTAGGTTTAGTGCAAACCAAGGCTCTTTTGGGAAGCGCTTAAAAAAGCCAAAGCCAAAGCCAATTTTTAACCTATTTAGGTCACATCACCTCTCTATTTTTTTATACTTTTTTTTCAAAAAAAAAGTTAAAAAAAAAAAAAAGAAACTAGTTTTTTAACCAATTTTTCAAAACAACCCAAGTCCAAATTTAAGTCCAACTTTATTAATACTCACTTTATGAGACAATTCTCATTCACAACTTAATGGTTTCGGCTTATTATTTTTGTATTGCAATATTCTTACTTAAAAAAATATAAAATCATTCAGACCTACCTCAACTGACGGTTGAATTTAACTTTAATTTCAAATTAAAGTTATCAAAAAGACTAATGCTTGGGGTCTTGACAAATCGAGGCTCGAATGCCTCAATTTTCTTTTTCTCTTTCTATTTGTTGGGCTATGTTGGTTGTTGTTGTTGTTTTTTTTTTAAGAAAATTATTTGTTTATTTATTTATTTGTTCGGCTGTGTAGGTTTGGTTGTTGTTGTTCTTTTTTTGGAATGGTGGTTATGCGTAGGAGTGTGTCAAAAAATTAAACATTCCGCACCAACTCAGCCTGTGTGGTTTAATAAAATGAGTGAGTTGGGTTAGACTGACTGATTAGTTAGATTGTTGGTTAAAATTTGTTGATTCCATATAGTTTTGTACGAGCCCGTACTATATTTTTATTTCAAATTAGGAAAACTCGGACAAAATTGAAATGGCTTTGGTATTTTGCATAAACAATACCAAAGTCATTTAAATTTCCTCCGAGTCTTCCTGATTTGAAACAAAAATATAGTAAGGACTTGTACAAAATTATATGGAATTAACAAATTTTAATCAGCAACCTAACTAATCAGTCAATTTTATCACTCAACCAGTCCAATTCAACTTACTCACCTTATCAAATCACACAAACTGAGTTGATGCGAGATATTTAATTTTTTAACATACTCTTACACATAACCACCATTTCCAAAAAAAAAAAAAAAAAAAAAAACCCCAATTCGAGGCATTCGAGCATCGATTTGTCGATGCCCAAGCCCTACTCTATCGAAAAATCATCTCCAACTTTTAAGTACTATGTCATACATGTATGTCATACATGTAAGGACCACTCTATGTCACTATATATAAAGTACTTTCCTCATTGAATTATTATCATCTAATGTCATTTAAGTAGTATGCCATACATGTAAAGACCACTCTATATCACCGTGTTATTTGGTAGGGATTATAGGAGATGATTATAGTTTATTTTAATTTGAGAATTTATGTTAGATTATTTGATACAGTTTCTATTTATAGCTTTTTAAGCAGAAACAACTTAAATAAGTTGAGAAAAATTGATTATTTAAAAGTTGAAAAAATAGTGCTTTTAGTTTATACTTTTTGATTATCAATTTTTAACTTATAATAAATTACACCAAACAATACCTATATATATGTATGTATTATACTTTCACCATTCCTTAAAAGAGTGCATGATGGTGCAACTTATACATATGACTGATAGAGAATGTGTATATTATAAAATTTCTCCCTAATACAATGCAATTATTGAGCTTAAAAATAAACCACAGGACTCTGGTGGGACGTTCGCCGTTTGGCATTTTCTTTTCTGTTACATGGTTCAAGTTGTTTTCACTCCCTAAGATATTTTTATGTAGACCAATAATATATAATGATAATCATTATTATTTAAAAATAAATTATTTATTTAACTTACGGAAACACTATTCCGCACCTCATTTATATTTATGGCGAAATTGTAATTAGTGATACAGTGAAAAAATATTTACATTTTCATAATCGTAGAAATCTTCTTGTGGTTGGTGTAAATCCTTCCTGTGTGGCAGAATTGCACTACAAAAAATTTCATGTATAGTGCTATATTTTTTTCCATTATCTACTGATTTGTAATTTTCCCTATATTTATTTTTATGGAGCTCTTACTCTAAAAAACATGAAATCTACAGTGACACTTTCATACAATCATTTGCTTTTAATCGAAAACAAATAAAAAGAAGTGGGCCTTAAAATCATAATGACCATGGGTTGGGTGAACCCACCACAATTTGCTTTTATTTTAAAAACGCAAGTGGGAGGCCCAACCAGCTAGGTAACAAAATGTGGGCCCAACTACCAAAACTCTGCTTTTTCACGTGTCCATATGCTTCAGTTTGGAATTTAGCAAACATTGAGGCCAAGTTTGGGAAGACTAAATAAGTGCACTTTTTGTCTTTTTGGACTAAAAAATTGAGGTTGAAAATATGGATGTTTGGGTTAACTTTTTGACTTTTTATTGAAAAATGTGTAATAAAAAATTGTAAAAATTGATTTGTAGGGAAAATTTTGAATTGGGAGTTGTGCAGCCGTAATTGTTGACTTTTGGTGAATAGTGTTAACTTTTTAACTTTTTGAGTAACTTTTTGGCTTTTTGGCTTTTTGGGAACATCCCAAACTTCCACTGAATATGCGCACGCAAAAGTTATAATTTATAAATTTATAATCTATTTAGTTTTAATTAAAATCTTTCGAACCTTCAAATTCCATTAAATTTTTAATAGTTGAAATCACTCTTTAAATAATGATTATTCATTATTTATGATTATTTATAAAGAAATATGATGATTTGACATTTATTTTGATTTTCAAAACTTTAAGACATCAACTTTTAAATTAAAAAAACTAAGATAAAAATTATGTGCAAAAAAAAAAAAAACGAAGTTATTTTTGAAAAAATTGATTTTTTTATGCAAAATTAAAAAATTTGTATCTATAAAGGAGTATGATGATGGAACATTGATGTACAAAACTAAAAAAAAAATGAAAAAATGAAAAAACTAATAATATTATCAGTTTTATTGGATAGTTGAATCAAACCAATAAGTAGAAGAGCAAAAACGTTTAATCTCATGCTCTTTTTTTTTCATAAATTAGTGAAACAATTATCTAAAACATTACTATACAAAATTGATAACGTGCTAGTTTTAAAAATTAAAAAAAAAACTGATAATATTAATAGTTTTACTAAATAGGACTTATTGGTTCAAAAAATCTTAGTTAGAACCTGAACTACTATAACATTTGTAAATAGGATTTTTAAGTAATTATGTAATTAACTCATGAATAATATATCATATATAAATTTTATTTAATAAAATAAACTTAAAATATTACACTTAACACTTATTTAGATTTTAAAAAAAAAATTTATTGAAATTTTATATTTTAAATCATTCAAAAACTATGACAACGTTAACCTGATGAAACACATAGTTTTAGGGGTATTTTGATTCGAAAATAGCCTTCCAAATTTTAGAGGACAAGAACTTCTTTCTTTTTTTTCGTATTTATATGTGTATTTGTACTAGTAATATATTATAATGGGGAGCCCTAACCAAAACTCCCAAAACAATATTTGTCATTATTATTTAGAGTAAAATACTTTTTTGACTCTTTATTATTCTATGATTGAACATCACTTGAATCCAATAATATTCTTAATTTGAATAATACACGCAGATGAAAAAATAAGAGGTTGTTTGGCATGATTTAAATAAGTGTATTTTTTGACTTTTTATGAAATATGGGTTGGATTTGGGTTGAGTTTGAAGTGATGTGTTAGAGAGGTGATGTGACTTAAATAAGATGATGTAACTTAAATGGGCAATGCTAGAGACCTCTAATTTAGAGGCTCTAAGCACACCTCTAATGAGGTGGAAAAGGTAAAAAAAAAAAACAAAAAAAAAAACCAAGACACAGCACTGATGTGGCAGTGGGTGCCACATCACTAGTGGTACCTCTAATTAGAGGTCCCAAGCATTTTTCGACTTAAATAGGATAGTGACTTTTTGACTTTTTGTCTTTTTCAAGACATGCCAAACTTGACCTAAGAATAATTAGATAAAAGGACAGGTAAATATGTCATTTGACATCAATATATAATCAAATACAAAATATTCAAAGGTAATACAGTAATTTCATCATCTCCATTAATATATTAAAATTTCTACATTGTAGGGAAAGCAGTGTAATTTTGTCAAAAATAATTGTGTTGATTGTAATTTTGTCTTTACTCGAAGAAAATCAGTGCAATTTATTTTAAAAAAAAATTAATAAAATGCTTTCTAGAATTTCCATGTTTGAGAGAAAAAAAAGGAGAAAAAACTTGAATGTTGGTTGATAATTGTGCTCCGATTTCGAACACCAACTTGAGAGCAACAAATTTTATGTTGGGTCAACGTAAGTGTACCAAAAATATGTTACATTTTGGTAAATTATTACTATTTGAATATAATTTTTTTTATAACCATTACGAAAAATATATATTTAATTATGAAAAAAATCAATAAATCTATTAGAGTTGTATATATTTGACTACTTTTTCAATTATTTCATGAAATATTTGAGCTAAATAATTTGTATTTTAGTGATATAAAAAATAATGTTCAATTAGTACACATTAATGTGTTTGGGAGAGGAAAAACTAAGTACACACTTAATCTTTGACATTATGTATAAAGTGATTATCTCGAGACTGTACCCATAATTTCAAAGTTATTTAGCTAAGATTTTAGTGATATAGGAGATTATATCTTGGTAAGTTTGTTTTACGCATGATGATAAGTATAAATAAACTGTGAATTCACTACAAGAAAACTGGGTTTAAGAGACGGGACTTTTTGTGACGGCACATTTGCCGTCGCAAAAAATGTGACTTTTTGCGACGGCATAACTTGTCGTCGCAAAAAAATAGAGTATTTGCGACGGCAGAAATTGCTGTCGCAAAAAAAAAATAGAGTATTTGCTACGGTACAAGCTGCAGTCACAAAAAAAAAAGAAAAAAAAAAGAAGAGTTTTTTGCGACTGTAATAGGTACCGTTGCAAAATATATATATATATATATATATTGTGGCTTTGAGATTGCTTCATATATATATATAGTCACAAAATGGTTTAAATAAATACAATGGTATTTTTCTGTCATAAAAAAAAAAAAAAAAAAAAAACGACGTCGTCTTACTCTTTTGAACATTTCTCTTTTCACCCATTTTTTCATCTTCCTATCTCTCTGTGTCTGTCTCTCTTCTCTTTCTCTCTCTTACTCATTGCTCTTTCTCTGTCTGCCTGTCTCTCCTTTTCTCTATGTGTCTCTATCTCTCTTCTCTCTCTCTCTCTCTCTCTCTCTCACTCATCACTCTTCTCTGTCTCTCTCTCTCTCTCTCTTCTCTTTCTCTCTCTCACTCATCACTCTTCTTTGTCTGTCTGTCTGTCTGTCTGTCTGTCTGTCTGTCTCTCTTTTTCTCTGTGTCTCTCATCCATCTATCTTCTCTCTATCTCTTTCACATATCTTCTCTCTCTGTCTCTCTTCTTTTTTTTTCTCTTGCTCTCTCGCCAATCTCTTTCTGTCTCTTTCTCGTTTATCTCTTTTCGCTCTCTCTCTCTCTATATCTTTTCACCCATTTTTTCATCTTCCTCTCTCTCTTTTCTTTCTCTCTCTCACTCATCACTCTTCTCTCTCTGTCTGTCTATTTGTCTCTCTCTCTCTGTCTCTCACTCATCTATCTCTTCTCTCATCTCTTTTCTCTCTTTGTCTCTTTCGCTCATCTCTCTTCTCTCTATCTCTCTCACCCATCTCTCTTCTCTCTATCTCTCTCACCTCTCTCTCGTTCATCTCTCTTCTCTTTGTCTCTCTCGTTCATCTCTTTTCTCTCTATGTCTCTGACGCTTATCTCTCTTCTCTCTATCTCTCTCTCTGTCTCTCTCGTTCATCGCTCTTCTCTTTCTGTCTCTTTTTCTGTCTTTCACTTTCTATCTCTTTCACTCTCTATCTCTTTCTCTTTTTGTCTCTCTTTCTCTCACTCTCTTCCCCATTGTGTTCGCGTTGCTCACTCTCTCCCTTCCGTGTTCTCTATTTACTGAGCTCCATCTCGATTTATCGACCCACTACAAGAAAATGCACTTTTAGCGACCACTTTGTCTCTCTCTCGCTCACCACTCTCTCTCTCTCTCTCTTCTCTATCTGTCTCTCACTCATCCCTCTCTCTCACCACCCATCTCCTCTACCACCTTCACCACTACTGCAAATGCCATTTCACTACCACCACTACTACCACGATCGCCATTTCACTTCTATGACTACCATTACTACTACCATCGCCACCACTCCACTACCATCACTACCACTATTGCCACTACTACTACTACAATTACCTCTCCTTCACCCCTGCCACTCTATTTACTTTACCACTACCACAACTTCACCACTAATCTCATTCGCCATCACCACTACCACCACCACCACCACCATCATCTCTTATCCACCACCTTCACCACTACTGTTGCTCCCTCTTCTCTACCACAAAATATTACCTCTACTTCTACCAAATAAAAAATAATAATAATTTTTTTTTCATTAAAATAAAAATAAAACAAATAAATTTTCAATCTTAATAACTAAAAAAAAAATGATTTTTTTTAAAAAAAATTCATTAACTACAAAATATATATATATATATATATATATATTTTAACAAAAAATAAATTTTTTTGGCGACAGCAACCCTCGTCGCAAAAAAAAAAAAAAAAAAAAGGGTTAAACCACGTTATTTTGTGAGTGTTTGGGAAGTGGGTTTTTATGTAGGTTTTTTTAGTTGTAGGATATTATTAGAGAATTTTTTTTTTGTGTTTGGGAAGGCAGTTGGGTTTTTGGTGGTTAGATGTGGGTTTTTTAGTTTTGCAAAAAGTTTGTCTTTTAGTAGAAAAAATCAAAAAAAAAATCCCAAACCCAAGTTCCCAAACACCACCTTTGTTGTTTAAATTTCATTTGTGACCGAATTTTTATTTTTCTTTTCATTCCCTCTTTGTTTCCCCCCCATTTTTTTTCCATTCCCGTTCTGTACCCCCTCAACCCAAACAAAAAATCCTCAATCTCTAACCCCCCCGCCCAAAACCAAAAATCCCTAATCTCTTCTTACCCCTCTTTCTCGATCGACGGCGAGCGGCTGAAGACGATAGAGAGCGGCAGATGAGGGCGAGCGGCGGCAAACGAGGCTGCTGTGTGAATAGAAAGGGCTCCGGAGTGCAAGAGCATCAGCCGCGTCGGAGGAGGAGGAGGAGGAGGAGGGAAGGCAGTGATATGGATGATATGCCGGAGTCTGGTGTACTACCTTAACATCTTGTATGTCTTTCTTTCTTTACTCTTTACTCATCTCTCTCTGTCTCTTTTTCTCTCTGAAGAAGAAGAAGATGTCGCACTTTGGAAGATCTGGGCCTCCAAACATCAAAGACACCTACTCTCTCCTCGTCCTCAACATCACCTTCCATAACTAACCCCAATCCCTTTCGCCAATTTTCTATTCTCTCATTTCTTGTTTTCATTGATTTTGTTTGATTTCTGTAAATACTTATTATTCTTTTCTTTGTCTTCTGTAGGAACTAGTGCAGGCGATTTATTCCCACTCTTCGAGAAATACGGCAAGGTCGTTGATGTCTTCATCCCTAGAGACCGAAGGTTTTATACATATATATATATATATATATATTCATCGGTTGTTTTAATTTTAAATTTTCTTTAATGGGTTTGTTGTAATTGTTCTGACGAGTTAGCTATTGTGTAATTCAACAATTTTAGGACTAGTGATTCACAAGGATTTGCGTTTGTTTGGTACAAGTATGCTGATGAAGCCCAGAAGGCGGTCGACAAGCTCGATGGTATGTTCTTAATACTATGTAATAACTTGTAATCTAAATGCCCCAAGTAATTTTTTGTAATCAGAGATGTTTTGCTTGTATGTGTATATGTGGGTTGTTTTTATGTTTGCTTTATTTTATTAGGACGAGTTGTTGATCGCAGAGAGATAATGGTTTAGTTTGCTAAGTATGGGCCGAATGCTAAGAAAATGTGAGTCATCTATTGTGATTAGTGTTATGTTTCATTTTATGTATGTAGTGGAATGGGTACACTACAACAAAAAGCACCAATGGCGACTAAAAAAATGAATTTCGTCTCTGAAAGTTGCACAAATGGCGACTAAATCCATTTTAGTCGCCGAAAATGAAGCCTTTTGGTGACTAAAACCATTTAGTAGCCAAATGTATATGTATTGGCGACTAAAAATTAGTTTGGTCGCCTATTATATGGGTTTCAGCGACTAACACAATTTTCGTCGCCAAAAGTGATGGTTTTTGCCGACTAAAACAATTTAGTAGCCAAAGGTGCTAGTTTTGGCGACTAAAAAGCAGATTGGTCGCCAATGGTAGGTGTTTGGGCGACTAAAACGAGATTAGTCGCTGAAAGTGAAGTTTTTTGGCTACAAAAAAAAAATTAGTAGCTAAAAACTGAGTATTGGCGACTAAAATTCAGTTTAGTAGCCAAAAGGGGTCGTTTTTGGCGACTAAAAACGGGTTTAGTCGCCAAAAGGTGTGTTTTTAGGCGCAACAATTTTTTTTAGCGACTGCAAAATTAATTAGTAGCCTAAAATTGTAGAATTGGCGACTAAATAATGGATTTAGTCGCCAAAAGTGAGATAAATTTTTTTTAATAAATAATTTATTTTTTACATAAATTATATTTGAATATATATAATTATATTTATATATATTTTGTTGTATTAATACTGGTGAAAGTAATATATAAATAATATAAGTTGCAATTCTATTCATGTGATGGTTGAGTGGCATAGTGGGATGGCGTGTGTTGTTAAGGTTTGGAGCTTGGAGGTTGCAGGTTCGAAGCCTGGGAGCTGCTAAGGCACAGTGGGTATTTTTTTTTTTTTTTTTTGAAAAATGCTTTTGGCGACAAAATACTATGGTCGCCAAAAAAGAGTGACAATTGCCGACGAAACTTTAGTCGCCAATTGTATAAATAATAAAAAAAAAACACTATTGGCGACTAAAACTTTAGTCGCTAAATGTCTAATTTCACAAATGGAATCGACTATTGGCGACTAAAACTTTCGTCGCTGAAGACCTGTATATTGCCGACTAACTAATCTTTAGTCGCCAAAGGTATTGCCGACCATGTATTGGCGACCACAACGGCGACTAAAATATTTAGTCGGGAAAGGTGAAAATTCTACATTTGGCGACTAAAAGAAGACTTTTGGCGACTAAAAATTTAGTCGCCAAAAGTGTTTTTTCTTGTAGTGGTAATTGACCGTCAATTTGTTGCTTATTGTTTTATGAGTCATCATGGGTTGAGTTGATATGCAAATGTTATGCCTTTGTTACTTCAAGGTTTAAGCGTTTTGAATTTAGAATAAATGTGTGTTTCAATTTGGTTATGGTAGTGATGAATTTCAATTGGATAGGTTACCTTCATTAACAGGTCCAACGAACCAAGGCAGATACAAAATTGTTCTAAAGAAACATCATTTTGAGTATTTTTTATTGTGACTTGAGAGACGACCCAAGTAGGATTTGGTTGTGACTTGACATTTTCTACATTATCTTGGTATTTGGTTGGGATTGGATTTTGAATGTGTTTGTGTGGTATAAATTGAATTGATGAAGTGTAAGGTTTATATATAAAATAAATTTGAGTTATTAATTTTTTAGGTAAATTTTGGATTTCTAGTATTGTTGATTTGAGATATGCATAAATTTGGAATTCATGATCAATAAAATTGTTGGAAAATTGGTTTATATAAGGCATATTTTAGGCCGACTTTGAGCCCAAAATTTAGTAGGCCCCTAAAATATTTTGGGGCGTGTCCGAAGAGGTGAAGTGTTCCTTGCCGCATGGCAAGTCACACGATGAAGACGGAACGTCAAAACCATTTATGAGTGAATGGGAAATTGACATCGTTTTCAGGTTTAACATTAATTTTTAGACAAAATTCATTTGAATTTTTTCAATAAAATTTTTTGTGGGAATTTAATTTAAATCTAAATTCAAATTTTTGGATTCCTTAAATGGTTTCCTAAAGTTTGTCAAATAAGATTAATATTTATATTCCAAACAGGTTTTATTAAAATCTATTATACTATTAGATTTATTTGTTTAATCTAAATCTAATAGTTTAATATATTTATTTCAAACAGTGAAGGTTGTTGGTTTGATTAAACTATGCAAATAGTTTAATAAAATTTATTCCAAACAGTGTAGTGTAGAACTTTGTCCTCTAACGGCTTTTTGTTTTTCAAACTGTTGGAAGGAAGTTCTATTCCATGTGCAACGGCTAAAACTGTTTGAATAAGTTGGCACCTGTTCATTTGAAATCTCTTATGTTCTTTCAATATTGGAACCTTTTCGGACAGTAATATTTGCCTATAAATATTACATTCCAGCAATGGTTTAGGCCCGGGGAAATTCAGTGTGTTTGTGGTCTTTTTGCTGTCCAAAAAAATACTGCATTTGTTTTTATTCTTCATATTAGTTTTAGTATAATATTCAGAGAGTTAGAACACAGGTTTGGTTCGCCGAACAAATTGTTTGGAGTACTACTACAATTTGTGAAGATCATTGTATCCTGGGAGATAGACGCCACTCAACCGTAAGTACCGTAGCGGGGCGAATCTGTCTTAAGGACAGAGTGTCACACACTCGACTTGGTCTTAATTAATTCGGTTCGATAAATAAATCCGGTATGTTATTTATTTATTTTGTTTGAATTTATTTCAATTTATTTATTTACACAGAAGATTGTTCCAACAATCTTAAGACAGTTTCGAATTATTCTGTTTACAGAATTTTTCGTTTGTTTTCCTTTTTCCATTCTTCGTAAATAATTTCGAAAGAAAATTATTTTCTGTGAATTTACAAAATAATATTCTGGTTGGAAAAATAAATAGTGATTATATGCTATTTGACAGATAGTAGTAATATACTGTCTCTTTTCTTTGACAACAACTAGTAGTACGATACTGGTGTCATTAACAATTCAGAATATATTTTTGTGGAATTTTTTCAGAAATTAATTTTGGGTTTTAGAAATTATTTTCTGAGTTTTCATTAATTAAAATTCTGTTTCAGTATTTTAATTATTGAAGTGTTACTGAAATTAATTTTCTTGTGTGGAATTAATTTGGTTAAATAAAATTTTATTTTATTTCCAAATTAATTGAAAAATAAAAGTTATAGTTATTATTTCTTTTATTTTTATAGAATTTAATTTCTTGTGTGGAATTATTTTGGTTAAATTAAATTTTATTTTATTTCCAAATTAATTGAAAAATAAAAGTTATAATTTTTTATTTCTTTTATTTTTACAGAATTTACTTTCTGTGTGGAATTAATTTGTTTAAATAAAATTTTATTTTATTTTCAAATTAATTGGAAAATAAAAGTTACATTCTTGTTTCTTTTATTTTTACGGAATTTAATTCTGTGAATTTGGTTTAATTTTCTGTGTAGTGTAAATTCTAATTATAATTTTGTTTTATATATTAGAATTGATGGCTACTGAAACAAATGCCCAAACAAGTACTACTGTGGTGGCTGCAATGACGCCAACCCCCCCTCCTGTTGTAACAGTACCGGTAAATCACGGTGAAAAGCCAGAGAAGTTCTTAGGAACTGACTTTAAAAGATGGCAACAGAAAATGTTGTTCTATCTTACAACTCTGAACCTGGCTCGTTTCCTCCGTGAAGATGCTCCTATCCTGAAAGAGGATGAAACCGACCGGCAAGTGGTTGCTGCGGTTGATGCCTGGAAACATGCCGATTTCCTTTGCCGGAATTACGTCTTGAACGGACTTGACAACACATTATACAACGTCTACAGTCCAATCAAGACTGCAAAGGAACTTTGGGAATCGTTGGAGAAAAAGTACAAAACGGAAGATACCGGCTCAAAGAAATTTGTGGTTGGCAGATTCTTGGATTTTGTAATGGTTGATTCAAAAACTGTGATCAGCCAAGCTCAAGATTTCCAACTCATTCTGCATGACATTCACGCAGAATGTATGTTTCTCAGTGAATCCTTTCAAGTTGCAGCCTTAATTGAAAAATTACCAAAAGGCTGGAAGGAATTCAAGAACTACCTCAAACATAAGCGCAAAGAAATTTCTATGGACGAGTTAATTGTGCGTTTGAGGATTGAGGAGGACAACCGCAATTCTGAAAAGCGGGCTGGTAAGCTTCCTATGGAGTCTAAGGCAAATGTGGTGGAACATGCTTCAAAAACCAAGAAACGAAAGTCTTCTGGAGAAAGTTCATCACAAGGCTCTAAAGGGGGAGGAAATAAAAAGTACAAGTTTAATGGCAAATGTTACATCTGTGACAAAGAGGGACATCGGGCCAAAGATTGCCGTAGCAAAGGCAAAAACAAAAGAAGAACAAGCAAGAAGCCTGCTCAAGCCCACATGACCGAAGTGGATAATATTTCCAATGGTGTCGATGACATCAATCTTTCTGCAGTTGTTTCCGAGGCAAATCTTGTCGGAAATCCTAAAGAATGGTGGTGGACACTGGTGCTACTCGCCATATCTGTGCCGACAAAAAGATGTTCACATCTTATTCTACAGTGGATAATGGTGAACAACTTTTTATGGGCAACTCCTCAACTTCCAAAGTTGAAGGACAAGGAAAGATTGTACTCAAGATGACATCTGGAAAGGAACTCACTCTCAACAATGTGCTGCATGTACCGGACATTCGCAAGAATCTTGTTTCCGGATCTTTGTTGAGTAAGAATGGGTTTAGGCTAGTATTTGAGAGTGATAAATTTGTACTTACTAAGAATGGAATGTATGTAGGAAAAGGTTACATGTCTGATGGCCTTTTCAAGTTAAATGTAATGACCGTTGTACCCTCAGTTATTAATAAAACTACATCTTCTTCTTACTTGCTTGAGTCTTCAAATTTATGGCATGGTAGACTAGGACATGTTAATTATGGATCTTTGCGTAGATTAATTAATATGGAATGTTTACCTAAATTTGACATTGATTCAAATCATAAATGTGAAATTTGTGTTGAGGCAAAATTATCTAAAACTCATTTTCATTCAATTGAAAGAAGTACGGAACCACTTGAATTAATTCATAGTGACATTTGTGATTTTAAATCAATTCAAACCAGAGGTGGAAAAAAGTATGTAATCACTTTTATAGATGACTATACTAGATATAGTTATATTTATTTAATTCGAACCAAGGATGAAGCTTTGGAAACTTTCATTCAATATAAGAATGAAGTTGAAAATCAACTTGGTAAGAAAATCAAGAAACTTAGAAGTGATAGAGGTGGTGAATATGAATCACCTTTTGGTGAGTTTTGTAAAGAACATGGAATAATTCATCAAACCACTGCTCCTTACTCACCTCAGCAAAATGGAATTGCTGAAAGGAAAAATAGGACTTTAAAAGAAATGATGAATGCCATGTTAATTAGTTCTGGATTACCTCAGAACTTGTGGGGGGAAGCAATACTTTCTGCTAATTATATTTTAAATAAAATACCCCGAAAGAAAATAAATCAAACACCTTATGAATTGTGGCATGGAAGAGTACCATCCTACAAATACTTAAAAGTGTGGGGGTGTTTGGCTAAAGTGGCTATTCCTAGTCCTAAAAAGACTAAGATAGGTCCTAAGACCATTGATTGCATTTTCATTGGTTATGCCAAGAATAGTAGTGCATATCGGTTTTTGATTCATAAATCAGAACATTCCGAAATGCATGTAAATACTATTTTTGAATCTCGGAATGCATCTTTCTTTGAACATGTATTTCCAAAGAAGACTGGACAAGAGACTAGTACTCATAAAAGATCTTTTGATGCTATTACTAGTCAGGATCAAGAACATGATCAAGAACAAGAGTTAGATCAAAATGAAGAAGAGGAACCTAGGCGTAGTAAACGTGCCAGAACCTCAAAATCTTTTGGTCCAGATTTTCTAACATATTTGTTAGAAAATGAGCCTTTAAATTTTAAAGAGGCTATGTCCAGTCCTGAAGCTCCTTTATGGAAAGAAGCTGTCAACAGTGAAGTTGAATCCATCTTGCAAAATCACACTTGGGAATTAGTGGACTTGCCACCAGGTTGTAAACCTCTTGGGTACAAGTGGATTTTCAAAAGAAAATTGAAAGCGGATGGATCAATAGATAAATACAAGGCAAGACTTGTAGTCAAAGGTTTTAGACAGAAAGAAGGTCTAGATTACTTTGACACATACTCACCGGTTACTAGAATCACATCCATTAGAATGCTAATTGCCATTGCATCTCTATACAATCTAGAAATTCATCAAATGGATGTTAAAACCGCTTTCTTAAATGGTGAGTTAAATGAAGAAATTTACATGGAACAACCAGAAGGGTTTTCTGTTCCAGGGAAAGAAAAGAAAGTGTGTAAATTGGTTAAATCATTATATGGTTTAAAACAAGCGCCAAAGCAATGGCATGAGAAATTTAACAAGGCAATGATATCAAATGGATTTAAAATTAATGAGTGTGACAAATGTGTTTATATTAAAAACACAGATAAAGGTTATGTCATTGTATGTCTTTATGTAGATGATATGCTCATCATTGGTAGTAATAATGACATGATTAAAACTACCAAGAAAATGTTGAATAAACATTTTGACATGAAGGACATGGGCATTGCTGATGTAATACTTGGTATGAAAATTACCAAAACATCAGAAGGATATGCTTTGTCACAATCTCATTACATTAAGAAAATACTTGACAAATTCAGCAAAGATGATGATCATCTTGCTAGAACTCCTGTAGATGTTAATTTGTACCTTTCTAAAAATGTACAGGAAAGTATTTCTCAATTAGAGTATGCCCAAATTATTGGAAGCTTAATGTACTTGATGAACTGCACCCGCCCAGATATAGCTTATGCAGTAAGTAAATTAAGTAGATACACGAGTAATCCGGGAGTAGAACACTGGAAAGCAATGATAAGGGTTCTAAGATATCTTCGATTTACTCGTAACATTGGGCTTCACTATACTAGATATCCAGCAGTACTTGAAGGATACTGTGATGCAAATTGGATATCGGATACTAGAGACTCGAAGTCCACCAGTGGGTATGTCTTTACTCTTGGTGGGGCGGCTGTATCTTGGAAATCTTCCAAACAGACTTGTATTGCTAGGTCTACTATGGAATCTGAATTCATAGTTTTAGACAAAGCAGGCGAAGAGGCAGAATGGTTTCGCCACTTCCTTGAAGATATTCCAATATGGCCAAAACCGGTGCCTGCTATATGCATACATTGTGATAGTCAATCAGCAATTGGTAGAGCACAGAGTCATATGTATAACGGTAAGTCACGACACATTCGTCGTCGACATAACACCGTACGACAACTACTCTCTAATGGAATTATTTCCATAGAATATGTTAAGTCTAAAGATAACATAGCGGATCCACTAACCAAAGGGTTAGCAAGAGAGTTAGTTGAAAATTCATCGAGGGGAATGGGACTTAAGCCTATTAAATAAGAGTTACCACAACGGCAACCCAACCTAGTTGACTGGAGATCCCAAGATCTAGGTTCAAAGGGACAACCGAGTTGTGATTGACTCAGAAGGATCACTGTGGAGTCCAACTCCTACCCATTTCTATGATGAAATAAGTGATGTCTGCAGCGATTTAGGTTAAGTAATACTTTTAATGATTCTTATATCTAGGTAAACCTAGTTGAGTATGGCAGGATACTTTTCATAAGAATCACCTATGTGAGTGTGAACTGGGCCGGTTCTATAAGATTTGTGAAGGGCTACAAGTTTTTAGAGCACTCATGAAAGACCAGGTTGTTCAGGGCCAAAATGAACACAATAGTGAGAACTAAACTGTGTCTGTTGATATACTGTGTGAGTTCTATTGTCTTGGTTTACACAAACGGCTGAACAGTTCAAGACATCATGTTCACTGGTTAGCTAGTAAATCCGATAGTGTCTCACAAGGGAAGGTTCAAAGCCAAAAGCTACCTATCCTTTGCAGAATATTTTCAATTTCTGTACTCTCTGTATTAGATCATGTTGTTGCATTTTCTCTCCGTCAAATTCCATTCATGTGGGGGATTGTTGGAAAATTGGTTTATATAAGGCATATTTTAGGCCGACTTTGAGCCCAAAATTTAGTAGGCCCCTAAAATATTTTGGGGCGTGTCCGAAGAGGTGAAGTGTTCCTTGCCGCATGGCAAGTCACACGATGAAGACGGAACGTCAAAACCATTTATGAGTGAATGGGAAATTGACATCGTTTTCAGGTTTAACATTAATTTTTAGACAAAATTCATTTGAATTTTTTCAATAAAAATTTTTGTGGGAATTTAATTTAAATCTAAATTCAAATTTTTGGATTCCTTAAATGGTTTCCTAAAGTTTGTCAAATAAGATTAATATTTATATTCCAAACAGGTTTTATTAAAATCTATTATACTATTAGATTTATTTGTTTAATCTAAATCTAATAGTTTAATATATTTATTTCAAACAGTGAAGGTTGTTGGTTTGATTAAACTATGCAAATAGTTTAATAAAATTTATTCCAAACAGTGTAGTGTAGAACTTTGTCCTCTAACGGCTTTTTGTTTTTCAAACTGTTGGAAGGAAGTTCTATTCCATGTGCAACGGCTAAAACTGTTTGAATAAGTTGGCACCTGTTCATTTGAAATCTCTTATGTTCTTTCAATATTGGAACCTTTTCGGACAGTAATATTTGCCTATAAATATTACATTCCAGCAATGGTTTAGGCCCGGGGAAATTCAGTGTGTTTGTGGTCTTTTTGCTGTCCAAAAAAATACTGCATTTGTTTTTATTCTTCATATTAGTTTTAGTATAATATTCAGAGAGTTAGAACACAGGTTTGGTTCACCGAACAAATTGTTTGGAGTACTACTACAATTTGTGAAGATCATTGTATCCTGGGAGATAGACGCCACTCAACCGTAAGTACCGTAGCGGGGCGAATCTGTCTTAAGGACAGAGTGTCACACACTCGACTTGGTCTTAATTAATTCGGTTCGATAAATAAATCCGGTATGTTATTTATTTATTTTGTTTGAATTTATTTCAATTTATTTATTTACACAGAAGATTGTTCCAACAAAAATTTGTATTATTGTAAATTTTATGTCTACACAAATTTAATGACCGTCTCTGAATGGTATGTTAATTGATCAACATTTTTAAAGAAATTAATTCTTTTATAAAATAATATATAGTTGTGTATTCAATCAAATTATTCATTTATTTGAGGATATAGAACCTTTGTTGTTAATTGTGTGACACCTGAATTTTCTTTTTTAATTTTTATATTGCAATAAATAAATAAATAAAATATCAATCAATAAATAATAAGAATAATAATAAATAAATAAATGTATAATTTAAGAAATTGGGAATTAATCGATTAAATTATTAAGGAAACAAATTGTGAGATACCACACGTTAAATATTTTAGAAAGACGTAAGTAATGTTTTATAGTTTGGTAGTGAAATTTTTAGACGTGAACTTAACTTATAATATACGTAATTTTAGGAATCATTATGAATCACCAAAGGAGTGATAACTCTTAAAATTTTATAAAGCCAAATTAATTTAAGTGACTCATGATATAAGACAGGTGGCTACACCCCTCAAATACCAACAAACTATTAACGTGGCAGGAAAGTAGGAACAACGTGGCTGCCATTGGCACTTGGTGAAAGCATGGAAATGAAAAAAAACTAGGGAGTGAAACAGGTGTCAATTAAGGATTAAACTTTGAAGGGTAAAGAAACGGGTGGCAAGGAGAAGATCATTGTCCACATGTATATTGTTTTTCTTGGGCCTCAATTCAAGTATATTGTTTTTCTTGGGCCTCAATTCAAGACATGTATAAATAGGAGGTTGGTACTGTAGCATGAACCGAAAAATCTAAAGCAATTAAGCAATTAAGGAGTTCAGGTTATAGAGAAAGTCTTAGAAACGGCGAGCAAGCTCTGAATAATTTAGGAGTAATTTTAAGGTGAGTTTTATTATACCTTGAATTAGTATAATATGTTTTTTATATGTCTTAAGTTATCATAATATATTTTACGAATGTTTTGAGTTACTACAATTTATTTGATATAAATTATGTTTTATGATTAGGTTAATGTTTCAATTACGTGGATTATTTTCTGAATTCTATTTGCTTAAATTAAAACTCATGGATATGTTTGTTTAAATTTTTGAGATTATTTGGCAATGATTTTGTAAATAATTATTTTCTGTAAATACCACCACGGGAGTTCCATGCCTTGGGGGACTTAAATAACCATTGGCCCCTGTTTGACCACTTTGTAGTTTCCTGTTTGTCATGGATCCATTGACCCTGTAGTGATTGTCACTTAGTGACCACTGTCCTGTTCTGTTATGTACCGTGGTTATAGTGATTTATTTCAGTTTTTACCACTTAATTAATTTGTGTATTCAACTCAAATTATGCTAATGTTTTAGTTTAACTAATTATCCATGGCTATTTTGTGCCCTTACACTCACAGTATAATATTTCTCACTCTGATATGTGCTTATAGCTGTTACCCCTTTCAGGTGACGTGGTTTAGCGGGATCAAGATGAAAAATGAATCACTGTGTTGTTGCTTTTTTTAATCTTTTTCTTTTTATTTCTATCTGTTTTCTTTTGAACTCTTGTAATATAATAAAGTTCAAATGATTATGTTTGTTTCTTTTTAAATAAGCAGTTGGTACCCAATTATTTTATTTAATTTATCCGCTTGCGCTGCGACTACAAAATTATTAGAATTATTTTATTTTTATCTTGTTACGACGCCGAGCCTTTGGGTACCGGGTTTGGGTTGTGACAAATTGGACATGTTTTCACTATGGTATTTTTGAAAGATGAGATTATTACTCGGTGTTGAGATGTTTTGGAAACTTTCAGATTACCAAAGAAAGATAACATATGAAACTTATGATTGGCAAGTGGGGATGTAGCTCAAATAGTATGCGCTCGCTTTGCATGCTCCAAAAATTTACTTTTATTTTTTTGTAGTTTTGTTTCTAGCTTTACTGGTTCACCAAATTAAACACATCTTATGCTGAGAGTTGGGAGATTGTCACTTTGTTTCTCGTCCTCAACGAAGCTTTCAGTTCCAGAATTAAACTATTTGATTTTTGCTGAAACGTAATCTTTCCATCCATCTCATTGCACATTCAATTCATTTTTCCATTCAAATTTGTTTAGCTTGGAAAATAAAAAACAAATATTTTTTGAGAGGTGACTATTGTTTAATTTTACTTTTTTGAATTTTGCAAGTGAAATTCAAATTTTCTTTTATATTGGAATTTGGGCAATGTAAATGATAAAGTTTAATTCAAAAAAAAAAAAAAATTCACATCAAAAGTAGTACAGAATCTTATCATAACAACCGAATGGAAAGAAATTTGGTTTGATGAAGATGTAATAAACAAAACAATTGACAGTCTGTTATGACAAATAGAATCGTTAGTATTTATTTTGTCCATCTATTCACTTTATGTCAAATAGAGAATATTTATTTATTTCCCAACTTCATCCAAAAAATTGAATTTTGATTTTTTTTTTTTTTTGACTTTTTAGATATCCCAATAAAATTGAAGTCAAAATTTAAGAATCAAATAGGGTGATTGTTTTTTGTTATAGTATTAAAATTTATATATATATATATATATATATATTTTTTGTATTTGATGTTACAGTAATGAAATTTTTATTTTTGCATTTGATTGAGATGTTTAATTATCTAGGTGGGATTTGATGACTAACAAAAAAAATGTTGTATTTGTTACTATAGTAGTTAAATTTTTATGTTTTTTTGTAATTAACATTAACACATAATTATATTGTCATTAATTATTTTTATTTTTATTTTTCAGATATTTCTCATATAGGGGTGTGCTTCTTGTGGAATGCATGCCTGTGGAGAATGTGGCTAACTTTTGTTTTTGTTATCTACGAAGAATGATGAAAAAAATATTTAATTTTGGTTTATGTTATTTTGAATTATGAACAAAATCATGTATTTAAACATTATATATGTATTATGGAACATTATGTAGTGAGATATTTTTGTTGATGTGTAATTATGAATGGAAGAATATTTTATTAAGAAGAAATTGTTATTTTTATACAGGAATTTTTATATTATTATGCAATTATTATGGAGAAATTGTAATATTTTTAATAATTTTATTGCAGGATTTTTTTTTTTTTTTTGTGATGGCACTACACCGTCGCAAAAACAGAAAATTTTAATATTTTTATTGATTTTGTTATAGGTTTTACTTTTTGCGACGGTACTAAACTGTCGTAAAAAATAGAAATTTTATTATTTTTTTAATACTTTTTGCGACGGCAGTACACTGTCGCAAAAAATAGAAATTTTCATATTTTTAATACTTTTTGCGACGGCACCACACCGTCGCAAAAATAGTGTTCTTGCCATTAAAAAAAAGATTATTAGTGACGGCATTTTTTCCCGTCTCAAATAACATTTTTAGCGACGGTAAAATAGTGTCGTCGCAAAAAGTCAAGAAATTTCAAATATTATTAGCGAGTGTAAAGTGCTGTCGCAAAAGGCAAAAATGCCGTCGCAAAACATTAGTGACGGCACTGTACCATCACAAAAACTGTTTTGCAACGCCCCCAATTGCGACCCCCCTCTTCTCGTCGCAAAAAGTTTTTTGCGGCGGCATTAGGAGTATTAGCGACAGCATTTCACCGTTGCAAAAAGCTGAAATTTTAGTAGTTATTGATAGTGGAGGCGTCACCTATTATATATGTAGTTAGAAAGACAAAGGGACCATGTCACCTATGTCTCATTGTAGTTTTGGTATGTAACATGCAATTTTTTTAAAAAAAATTTTAAAAATTTTTATGTGGTTACCATTAATGTGACCCTTTTGTTAGGGCAATTTTGTCCATGGGCCGAACCCAATTGAGACTAGAAGGAATGTTTGTGATGCTAAATCGCAAGTAAGCATATATGAGTAGTATTGCTCGGTGATCACAACATTGTCAATAGAGAGAAAACCAATTATGTTGCTATAATGGGTCAATTCATTGATGCATATTTTGATTCCAATTTAGCTTATTATGTCAATATAAGCTTTACATGTGTATTATGTGTAGGACCAAGTCATAAATAAAGTAGGCCTAATCAAAGAAGTTGGCCCAATGATCAAGGTTTGGAGTTTGGGAGTGTACTCTCTCTATAATTTTAAGTTCAAATCTCTTAGGTGTAAATAATTTTCTTGAAGTTAGTCTGTGCGAAATTTTGTCCCAGCCTTAGTTATACCTCATTGATGAATGGTGAGATTAGTAATAGACAGAATAAACCCAATTAGCCATTAGGCATGTTAAAAAAAAATTGGTGAAACAATCCAATCCAATTTCACTCACTCCCAACAATGACTAGTTTCATTTGAGATAGTTTAAGGTTGGGTTTAAATCACTCTTAAACCGCAATTGCAAATTTTTTTATTTTTTTAAATAGAGATGGCTTCTCATATGGTTTGGCCTGTGGAGTTCACTACGAATTTCGTTTCAATGATTCAAATCATTTAATGTGTAAAGCTCATCATATAGCGATTTTGGTTTTGACCCGACCCATTTTTTTATTCTAGAACTCGGGTTTTATGGTTTCCAAATGTTGTTCATACTTTTTCTCCTTTATTCTTACGTAAGTTTGGCTATTGAGTTGTTTGGGCTATGTTCGGTTGGTTGCTTAGTTTTCAAACTTTTGTTGTTCAACTTTTTGCTCTTCCGCTTAAGCGGCACTTCTTGCGCTCGAGAGGGTTTTGTAAACTCTCAATACTTTTGCAGTTCTACAAAACTACTGAGAGACTGTATTCTACACTTGAGCTGTTCTTTTTACGCTCGAGCGGGCTCAGCTCGAGCGGCCTTTCTTGCGCTCGAGTGATGGTCTGTTCTCTGCAAAACTACTGGAAGTGTATATTCTGCGCTCGAGTGTAATAACTTATTGTGTTTGACGCTCAAGCGTCAACTCTTACGCTCGAGCAGACTGTGCATATATCAGTTCGTAACAACCACTTTTTACATCACTTTTTTTAATCTCTTTCTCTCTCTAAAACGTTTCAAAACCCTAGATCTGTAGTTTCTCTCTCTAGAACTCATATTCTCTCTACTTTTCACTTAGATCCATTGAGTTCTCTACTCGGGTGCCTTTGTTAAAAAGGTAAAACGTCTCTAGAGCTCGTTTTGGTCCGAACAAGATTTGATTTCGGCGTCTTTGAAGTTCCTCCATTGTTACATTGGTCTTCTAAGCTTGAGGTAGGGACTTTTTACACTATTCTATGAGTTTTAACTTAGTTATTTGTTGTTGTGTAAGAAAATATTGAAACTTGGAATTATGTTGAGCAAACCTAGGGTTTGGGATGTAAAATCATATGAGGGGTTTTGAAATGTAAATGCAAAACGGATGATTATGGGAATAGAGATGGAGTGTGTTGTGAAAATTTTAGTATTTTGGTAGTCGAGAGGAATTTTGGACGAAAATGAGGTTTTGTCCTAAAACTTCTTAAATAATAATTTTGCATAAATAATGAAATCGGTATGGGAAACATGACATTGGATGAATGTTTATATAAATGGTGGAGTTTGATGTGTGTTACCTTTCACCCATGGAAATTTGGATGATTTATTTATTTTAGAGATTGTATATCTGTCTAGAAATATCTGTTTTGGGTTATCGACGGAGGATAGCCATGATTGTTGTAGATATTGCATGAGGATTAGGTGAATGGAAGCTAATCTCACTACAACAAAAAAAGGTTTTTATGGCACGAAATGCACGCTGTAAAAACCCTTTTACGACATGCAACGCGTGTCATATTATGACTACTCATGAAAAGTCATACGTTCGTACGCCATTAAAAACTATTTAACGACAGATTTTGTGCGTCGTTGTTACTTTTTCTACGACATGTTAACGACAGATTTTATGCGTCATTGTTACTTTTTTTACGACTACTTTTGCACACCGTTAATTGGTGAGACAAATAACGACGCTAATTGCGCGCCGTAAAATATGTAATACAACGACTTATTATGCCTGTCGTAAAATATGTAATTTTTTATTTTTTTAAAAAATTCAACAGGTTCTATTTGACCAATTTTATACAATCTAATAAATATTATAAACAAGCATCAAAAAACATCAATTAACTATCAAAATATTGTTTGAAACATCAAAAAGAAACTATATATCCATAAATTATAAACATTTAACAATTGTCTATACATTCCAAACATTCGAAAACTATATCCTTAAGTTCTACACTATCCAAAAAGTTTAAACCATCTAAAACTATGCATATCTAAGTTTCTAAACATATCCAAAACTATGAAGAGATTATTTAAAACTACCGGCAACAATTCCTATAGCAATTGCAGTTGCAGTAAACCCACTTGCTCCCATCACAGGGATGAGGGTTCCTATCTAAGCTTGCAACTCTTACCACATTGCTTCAAACCTGCATTCATCAAAACAAAAGAGATTTATGAATTAGGTCCCGGCCTCAAGTCTACTTATGACCTAGCAAAAGAGATTTTAGAATGACAAAATAGATTTGTGACAATTTTAAACAGTAAAGTGGATTTTAGGCACTAATTTTGACAATTTAGAAAGGGAGTTCACAATGAGCCAAAAGGAAAACACCAAAAAATTGAAAAAAATATGATACAAAGAAAATCACCAGCCATGTGGCAAATTTACAGCAACATTAAAAAGAAATATATGATTTAAGAGAATATTTTAATAACCTTTTTTGTTTTTTGTGTAAGTACTTTACTCAATACCACAATAACATATAAGCATGAGTAGAAACCTCGTGAAGCTAATGTTAAAATGATAATACTAAGCTAAATGAGATCATATGCCTTTGGATAGATGAAAGAAAATAAGAGAGATAACACTTGAAGTAAGCTTCAAATTTGCTCTAAAAGATACGCATTAATCAATTGGGGAAATATCAGAATTGAGCATTTTAGTGAGCACAGAATATGCCTATAAAATTGCATACAAGCACCTTCTATGTGCACAAACAAACATACACCAAATCCAAGTACACCTAAAATTCATGTGGTCCATGTCCATTAGTACCACTCAACACAGTAGTCCAATATGATGGTTTTAGTAAATGGAACTGCTTCTTTGATGTTTGATATAGAAATTAAATAAATATAAGATAAAATCATTTTCCTTGCATCACACCTTTTCGTTTTGCCATACATTCCTACATCTCTCTTTCCTACCTAAAATTTTAACATTGCAGCACAGCCTTACTATGATTAACACAAGTGATTAAAATAGGAGATTTCTCATGTATAGTTCTAAGAGCATACCAACGTCAAAATAGATCCTCTTTGCTGCAGCCTTGATCTGTTATGTAGATGGAAAAAAAGATAACAAGAAAATGCAATAGTTGGTCAAGTTTTTGTACAATAAGAATATGAACTTAAAAACACCTTGGGAGCTTGCTTTTAGAGTGTTTAGTTGTTTGTGAAAGATTCAACTCAGAACATAAACTTTCGTTCATACTTATCAAATTTAAAAATAATTCAGAACATAAACTTCCGTTCATGCTTATCAAATTTAAAAATAATTCAGAACATAAACTTCCATTCATACTTATCAAATTTAAAAATAAAACTCTGAACAGACTTCTAAGTTTCTAACTACCTAATTAAAAAGTGAAGCTAAGTTCCTAGGAAGTTCGCTTTTGAGTGTTCAGTATTTTATGGAAGATCAAACCAAGTTTGATTTTTTAATTGTTCCAAATTTCCTTGTCAAAAATTCTCTTT
This sequence comes from Camellia sinensis, assembly GCF_055761805.1. Taxonomy (NCBI): domain Eukaryota; kingdom Viridiplantae; phylum Streptophyta; class Magnoliopsida; order Ericales; family Theaceae; genus Camellia; species Camellia sinensis. The sequence goes on from NC_138968.1 coordinate 189,301,859, forward strand.
AAAGGTGTGTTTGGTTGGGAATTTTGGAAAATGATTTGAAAAGGGAAAGAAAAAGAGAAAAGTTAGGTAAAATGTGAATAAAATATACTTACATTTCACATTCACACATTTTCTCTTTCTATTTCCAAATCCCTTCCCAAATCTCCTAACCAAACACAACGTAAGTGAATTGAGCTAGGATTATTATTGCAAGCTTACTATAATGATTTTAAAGAAGAAAGTTGAATTTCTAAACAGAAAGATATAAACAGGCTTTTACTTTAAACAGAGCCTCCATGGGAAAAAAATGAAAAATTAATGTTGTTAACCATCCATGCCCTGAGCTCAAAAGTGTCTTCAGAAACTGTAGATTGAAAAATGTTAAGAGGCATGTCAACCAAAGTTGTTTGCCCACCTGTATAAACGAAGTTAATTAAGTACTTAATTACATGTGCAAATAAAAGTTTGATTTATAAAATCAATAACCAAATATAATTGGACATAACAAAGAATGAACGGAGGCATCAAACGATGTCCAAACTAAGTGAGACTAGAACCATTGGAAAGCTCTCTGAGTTAGGGATATTTCATCTGAAGGATGAAAAGTCTAAAAATCACGTCGAGGGGGTGAAAGTACAGGTTCAAGCAGTACTGGTCTGTTCTTGTCGCGTTTTAGAAAAATGATCGTAACTCTCTCAATAATTAATATTTTTCAGTGATTCTTGTGTACATAGAAAGGTATCTCATATATCCAACATTTGGCACTAGTTTCACTCCATAAGGATTTTTTTTAGAAGAAATGGCATAGAAACAAAGTGAGGGTTAACTGCTCTCTCCGGGAATCTATAGGATCCAACCATAAAGAAATCAAACAATACCCGTTGTCACTAACGTCAAATTAAATAAATAAATAAATAAACATTCAGGAAAAGAGAAAACAGTGCCTGAACTCACTTTGTTGTCTTGCAATCATCTGATTAGGTTACTTTACACTAAAAAATGAAACTAAACAATACAACCAAGGTTTAATGTCTGCAATAAAATTGGGAAGAAAAATCAATCAAGTAGAGAGAAAGAATGGAAAACAAAACAAAACAAAGACAAAATTCTAAGTAATGAGTAACAACAAGACACTTTTTACTTAAGTTGAAAAGATTTTTGGTTATGTTTTCTCACCTCAGTATTTTAACATCGGTATTTCCAAGAGAATATGTTTTTCTATTTGCTCCTCTTCTTAATGAAGATCTTGTTCATAATATTAATAATAAGAAAGTTAAATTATGTTTTTTTTTTTTGTGATAAATAATAAGAAAGTTGAATAACAGATATTGCATTTAGCTCACTGCAGTCTCCAGTATCTCTATCCCCAAGAATAACATGAAATAGACGGCCACGAAAGGGACCTAACAACTTATGGAACTGGTTGATCATAGATGACCACTTACTTCTCGTCAACTTTGATCCTCTAGTAGAAACATCTCCTTATACGAGCAGCATATCAGGCTTCAAGATTTTGAATGATTTCTGGTTCAAATATTAGTAACATGAAATGATAAGATTATGCAAGTTCCAATAAAAGAATAGTTCAAAGCATGGACAATGACAGGGATGAAAAATATTACAAATACAGAGAGATTCAACTCATGTTGAAACATGTGAATCTAATAACTACAATCCTCAAGTGTCCTTGAATCAGGATTTGTCAACCATGGATTGAAGCACTTTTTTTTTTTTTATAGTTTCCTCAACCTGATTTTGTGATGCAACACTTTCACCTCAACTAATATAAAAATGCTACATATTAAGTATAATATCCTTTATGAAACTTTATTAAGATAAAAGTAAACTTTGACAAGTCATATGCTTAAGCAATGAATCATGAAGAAAAAAGGAATATCTTTAAAAATGTATAAAGTTATATAACAAGTTTTCATTGTTCATATTAATGTGCTTGATTCTAACATGACAAAATCAAGTATTAAATTATTCTATGCTTGTAAGAAAAGCGCGTGGCAACATATAGTGTCATGACCCACTCCCCGTACCTAAGAATTAAGTATCGTGGTGGTCAATAATTGAAGTTACCTCCGACCAATTCTTGAACAATTTAATAAACGCGAGCGGAAATAATATTTAAGTGAGGATACCAAAATAATTATCGGAACTTCTATTTTTATTACAAAATTTATTGACCAAAAAGACCGATATTTACATATAAAAATATCATAAAAACAGCCCCGCATTTAAGACTTTTCAAAAACTATTTCTGAATTGCACTATTTCTTGAAAATTGGTAAACAGCTACAAGCACATGGCAGAATGAGAAATATTATACCAAGAGTATAAGGGACACAAAATAACTATGAATAGTTATGTAACTAAAATATTTAAGATAACTTAGTCTGAATAAATAATCATTTAAGTAGCAAAACTGAGATTATGTAAATAAATAATCATAACCACGGTACCGAACAGAACAGAATAGAACAGATGTCACAGCAGTGACAGTCAGAACAGAGGTACGAATTCAAGAGGTGGCTCGTACGGATTATAGAGGTGGCTCCCACAATAGTGTAGCACTTATCTCCGCACAGCACTTATCTCCGCACAGAACAGAGATCAATAGATCCATGACAATAGAGGGCCACAAAGTGGTCAAACAGAGGTCAATGGTTGTTTAAGTTCTCCAAGGCGTGGGACTCCCGTGATGATACTTACAAAACATAATTATTTATAAGGTTGTTGTCAAATATTCTTTAAAATATAAACAAAAATATCCATGGGTTTCATTTTAAGCAAATAGGGGTCAAGAAATAATCCACGTAATCGAAATATTAATATAATTTATAATAATTTATAAAACATAACTTGTATAAAATAAATTATGGTAAGTCAAAACATACGTAAAATATATTATGGTAAATCAATATAAAATATAACTCACCTTAACTTTAATATTTCACTATTTCTTTCCATTATCAAAGACCCTTCCAACTTCCATTATTTTTTCTTCCTTTCTTTCCCTTCTCCTTCCTCTCTTTAACTTCCTTTTTCTTTCTTTCTCCCTTCTTTCCCTTTTCCTTTTCTTCCCACACAGCACCTAGTGGAAGATCATTGACAGGCCAAAGCGTCTCCTCCCACATATTCGTCTATAAATTATATAGATTGATACTTATCTTTAATAGATATTTAAAATAATTACATTTTAATCTAATTTTTTAATATAATTATATAAATTAATTAATTCTCAATTAAATTACACTCTATCGCATACCAATAGAAAATTAATTATTTATTTTACTACCAACCCATTATTATTATTATCAATATTATTATTCATTTATTCTTACTTTTATATTTATTTATTTACTATCTTTAACTTTAATTTGACCCAACTAGTATTATAATTCCATATTTCTATTAATTTGGCCCCAAATAATAATCCCTAATTTAATTACGCTTTATCTCATACACCCGTAACATTTAATATTTTATATTACTCTTACAGAATATTTAATTAAATATTTAGGGTTTTTCTCATTTATAATTAAATAATACTAATATAAAATTTAAAAAATAACTTAAATTTTCGGGTTGTTACATATAGTGATCAAAGTTTGAACAACCAGATCAAATCAAACACATCATAAGAAACAAAAGCTTGAACAACCTAATAGTTAACTGAGCTTGATCAGTTGCACCCAATGTTTCAACTCTTATTTAATTCATTTAAACTTGTTTCTAATTGTTGGTATCTGGAAAAAAGAAGAAAAAAAAAAAAAACTTCACATTGAACAAAACCTTAACCCCAAATTCATCAATTTAAAGCAATAGAATATCAAAATCATCAATTTGAAAAAATCCTAACCCCAAATTGAAATTATGATCAGGATTAAGTTTATATCACTGGTATGCATCAGTCATACAAATTGAAGCATGATAAAACAAGATGGAGCATAACAAGGGGTAGACAATGCATTAATTTTGATTAGAACTCATATAACAGTTGTTTTCACATTGGTAACAGCTGATAGTGATCAATAGGCGAAAAATCAAAGGATGCAGAAAGCCCTGGAGATCCAATATAAAAAGTTGCCCATCCTGTAGAGATTAAAATGAATGCCAGAGCAATTTGTATACTATATGAACAGATGTCTGCAGACTGATCAATTTGAGCATTAAGTTTCGCACATTGTATCATGCAGATGCAAGAAGAAAGCAAATATTCACAATCAATTTCATTCACCTTCGAATTGAGTAACATCTTCTATTGTAAACTGACAAGTGTGAGCACAAACACATATTCACACACATGTACACAACTTCAAGGCAGATCAATCAAAACTTGCCTGACAAAATCTCCTTTCAAAGCAGGAGTACCAGAATACTGGATGCTTATGTCATCCCCATGATTTGCCTCATTCTTAATTAACTTTTATATTTCCACTTGCTCATCAAGTTTTCCATCCAAGTTCTCAATTTGTTATGTCAAGTGCCTCTTTGTTGACTGATCTAAAAAAATAAAAATAAAAATTCCACTCACATCTACCTAAACCCCCCAAAAAAATAAGAACAAAAATAATGCAAATACTTTGACACAAATGAAAGATACAATAGCCTTTTCCTCATACTGGTTTTTTTAATTTTTTATAAACCTACTTCTCATATTGGTTTCCATATTGCAATTCAAACCCTACAATTCAAAGTTTAGGAAAAAAACAAAAAAAGAAGAAAGCATCAAGCTGGAAGCTAGAAATAGTACTGATCTCCTATATGCAAGGACTCACTCACTCTGTCTCTCTCTCTCTCTCTCTCTCTCTTACACACACACACAACATTTAAGTTGCATCACCTAAGACACCTACCAAACATCCTAGAAGATCACTCATTTTTCTGCTATAGTATATATATATATATATAGCATGGGCTCAATATAGTTGCAGACTTTTATCTTATTTATCGTTCTCTATAGGAAGGAACATTTGTTGACTACTTACCCAACCCTGATTCAAAGTCTGCAAGTGCAACCTAAAATGATTTAACTTCCATTATTTCAACCTACAAACAGACATAACAAAATTAGGAGAATAACCCATTTCAAGACATCAAATTTATGCTCAAGACAACCAAAATTAGGAGAGTAACCCATTTCATTTCTAATTTTTTGAGCTAAATGCTTGATAATCTACCAAATTCACAAGATGTACTAATTCAAAAAGAAAAAACCACTGCCTTCAAACTCACTTTCCCCAATAAAAGACCCCATTTAAGCAATATTGTCTCATTCACATACAAACAAGGTTTTAAAAAGCGGCCACAACCGTTACGTAACGTCGTTATGTAACGGTTTTGGAGGTTACCGCCACCCGTTATGGCCGCTTTTGCAATGTGATTGAGATTCACAGGTGTGTCGGCCGTAGAGGCTGCCGTAACGGCCTGTTACGCACTGTTATGTAACAGTTCCAAACTGTTTCTTCTGAAAAAACACACAAAAAAAGGCTAAAAATGGTGAAAGAGGGATAGAGAGAAGATAAAGAGAGAAAATGGAGGAGCAAGAGATAGAGAGAGAGAAGAGGGAAGATGAAAAACATGTTATTGATTTGTTGAAACTGTAAGACCTATGCTATTCTATTCAGCTGTTATCACTAAACCATTTTGTTTGTGTGTGTCTATCTATATATTGTTTGAAAATAATAATAATAATAAGTGTGGTCATTATCTATTTGGTTTGGTTAAAATATATATATATATATATTTAAGCTCTTATTTATTCTCTTACTTTTGTCATTGTTTATCTTATATATAATAGTTAGTGATTGATTTTTTGTATAATATAAAGTCATTAATTATTAAAATAAAATATAAAAAACTCAGTTTATAGTGATTTAAAAATATGAAATATATTGCATCATACTTAAAAATTTACAAAAATTGATCAATATTTATTTTTAACCCAATAAATATGATTATGGAAAAAAAAAATATGCGTATCGGTAAGTTTTTTCAAATTGTGCGAAAAATAAAAAAATTCACGGTTCCGATTACCGCAACCGTTACACTACGGCCTTTACACCCCGCAACCGCAACCGCTTTTCAGAACCTTGCATACAAATCAACAACAGAACCATCCAAAATTAGCAAAAATATTCAAAACCCATGAACCATCTATGACAGATCTGTGCAATTAGACAATGTTGATACCAAAAAAAATCAAAACCCATCTCCAACCTGAGAATCCAGATCTAAATCCTTTTGATCTCTGTAGCAAATTAGAAAATGGGGTAGCAAATTAGAACAAACCTATCAAACTTTTCAGTGTTTTAATCAGAAAAAAAGGGGTAGCAAATTAGAACAAACACATCAAACTTTTCAGTGTTTTAATAAAAAAAAAATCAAAAAAATGCAAAATTTACAGTACATTTTGGGAAAAACACAACAGATTTTTTCTTTTGAAGAAGCTTTGTATCAAAAGCACCTTCACATTTCTAGTATTATTTTCTATCATTCTTTGTTATGAACTAAACAGAAAATCATATGCATATATAGAAGAGTAAGAGCATATATGTATATGTTACCGGGTGAAGTGCCATCAAAGCCATAGAGCTCGTTCATTATCGTCGACTTCCCTACCCCAGGCGGTCCGATCACCCCAATCATCGTGAAATCAGTATTATCTGTCAGAAACTACAATCAATCTCAAATTTCTTAGATTTTTATAGAAATATAAAACCCTAGAATTGGAAAGAGAACTATTAGTCTCTGAAGTAACCTAGCCAGTCTCTATGCATTCAGATGAGTTAAGAGAGATAGAGAGACATTAGGGAAGGATGCGATCGATGTGGAAGTCCCAGGAATCAGAAATTAGGTTGAGAGAAGCGACGGAGGGAAGACGAGAGCGAATGGAGACGGAATCGTCATCGGCAGAGGCTCCGTGGAGCACAAGAATTGGTGGCCGCGCTTCTCCAACGTTGCCACGATCTCCACCAGTTAAGGTGGATTGAAGCACCCTATGTTTCTAAGGCAAACGAACACCACCGTCTCATCCTACTCTTCCCCAATCAGGTATCGCTAGCGAGGTTAGGTAAGTGGGACATAGTGATGAGGCTTTGGAGAGTGGTAGAGGAGCTCAGGGTTAGGTTTCGATAAAGGTTCATGTTAAGACGAAAATCTATGAGACTGAGACGGTTTGGAGAGAGAGAAAGTGTGTGTAACATACATAGTGTACAGAAAGAGAGCTATGCCTAATTCAAAGAGTATTTCATTTTAGCATTTGGCGCCAGAATATTTTATTTTAGGGCCTATTTTTATTTTGGTCATACTATTTACGATAGAAATTGCGTGTTGTAAAAAGTAAAATATTTTTAACGGCTAGCATATGTGTGTCGTGGAAAGTGTACTTTTTAACGACTAATTTTTTGTGCGCTGTAAAAAGTGCAAGATTTTTAACAACTGGCTTTTTTGTGCGCCATGAAACGTTTAATATTTTTAACGGCTGGTGTACGTGTGTCGTGTATAGTTAATGTATTAACGGCATGCCATATGCACGTCATAGAAAGTTTTTATTATTTACGGCTACTATCGCAAGCCGTAAAAAAATCATCATTATTACCATTCATAGCCTACGCAATAGACATACCGTGGTTGGGATATTATTTACGACATACAAAAAAAATAAGTCGTAAATGTGAGAAATTACAGCTTGCATTTACTGTATGTCATTAATGTGGAGCCGTAAAAACTCAATTTTGTTGTAGTGTCTCTTATTGATTGTCATTGAATATGACTGTGTTTTAATACATTGTACATGTATGATGTTTGGGAGGAGAAAAGGGATATACTCCATGTTTGGAAGAAGAAAGGGAATGGATTATATTGAGTTAAATTAGCTTGTGGGTCCATAGTGAAAGTCCCAAAAACATTGTGTATACATGGGTGCCGATCTTGCAGACGAAATTTTCGTAAAATGACAAATTGAAGTGTTTGTGTAATAACTATATTGAATTGAGGACCTTTGAGTTGTAATATCAGTTTGGATGTCTGTAATAAATGTAAATAACTCATAAACTGAGATAAAATGAGTTGTGGTATAAAACTTGCCATGGCTTGGTTTGCAAAGAGTGGTAAATGATTTTGTTTTCGACATTGTTCATACACATCATATTTATATCTTTGTTATGATTCATATATTGTGTTAGATTGTTTCTACTGGCCTTTGGCTCATCCTACTTGAAAAAAACCATTTTTAGGTGCTGGTGATATGTCTCCGCCAAGGACTTAGCTTGGGAGGACTGTGGAACTGAAGTTTACTTTTGTTCATTTTGTTTATACCTTTTTTTCAAGCCTAGGGCTTTATATGTATTGAGCTTCTGACTCATTTTGTTGTAACCAAGTAAAGTCTTGAAAAGATGTAAGCCTTTAGAGCACATAAATACCTGTTGAGCTTTCATTCTTTATTACCACTTGTAGCACATAAGGTAGATTCAAAATGAACTATTTATGAATGTACACTGCATATGTCACCTTTTGTATATTAATTCCAATTAATGAAAGTTTCTTATTTCACCTATATCACTTTGTATTAGTTGTTTGGAGTTGTATGTAATAAATTTGGGGGCGTTATACATCACATACTTTATGTCTGCAAAAAATTACGTTGGCCGATATTGGTAGCTCCGTGATCGGAATACATTTTTGTTAACAATTTATTTTTAAAATTGTATTTACCGTTGACAAAAATATATTCCGATCAAGAGGTTACAGATATCTGATCAACGTGATTTTTTGCAGGCATAAAGCTCTACATATTAAACGGTTCGGATTATCGAAATGAGACTTGTGGTGGACCTCATAGACCCAACAATGCACTCCAGTCTGCTATGTGGACTGAAAGAAGTCCCTTCCTTTTTAAATTATTAGGAAGAATTGTAGTCCAATTAGCAAATGAATGTATGTTGTGCTATGCAACTTTTGCTTAAAGCGGACATAAGACGTGAGAGAAAGAGGAACCAAGTGATGTAGAGTTGTAGGAATCGCAGTGAAGGAACAACAAATCTTCCAGCAAGCTTCAAGCAAGCAAAGTACCTCTGTGGTGAGGTGGGAAGAAATTTTTTCTTTTTTAGATGGTAAGAGTTGAAAAACGGAAACTATCAATCAGCTAATAATTAATCTTTAGAAAAACGACTTAGAATCTTTAGAAAAACGACTTAGACCCCCCGGTGGGGGTGCTGGGGTCTTCCTTGATTGGTCAAAAAAATTGTTTTTTTTTTGTTTTTTCTTTTGGGGTTTCAGCCAATGGCAGGCTGCCACGTGGCATTGGAGGTGGGGTCAGAAGCACTGCTCTTAATCTTTATGGGGTGCAATATATGCTGTGTTTTTTCACACAAAAAAAATTTGCACCACGTAATTAGTTTTTTATCAAATATTCTAATCTGTACATTAAAACTAATAACAAATTTTACATAGAATATATATACTTATATATATATATATATTAGATTTGACATAGAAAATATATTGATGGGAATAATTTTTTTAAAAGTGGACTTTACCAACAAATCTTGTAAAATAATCCTATTAATTCATATAATTTTTTATAAATTATAAGTAGAAGTTGGTGAAACACTCTCACATATTCCGAAAACAAAAAAATAAAATCAGATTTTTTTTTTTTTTTGTAAAGTATCTCAAAAAATTGCATCAAACAAAGACAAATGAGGAATCCTAAGTCTATTGTACCTAATTTTGTAATTGTGTTTCCAAGTTTGAATCCTTGTAGAGAGGCCAAGGAGGGAAATGCTTGATAATGTCTGCACATGGACAGTTTGGTAAAACGTCGCTTGCTTTGCTGTGCCCATCTGACCAACTACCAACTCTGTCTTAGGCATAGTTTGGTAGTTGGTTTTGGTGGGTTAGGGATTAAAATAGTCACAAAAAATAAAATAGGTTATTTTAGTCACAAAAAATAAAACATGAAATCCAACCCATAATCATTACACTCATCTCTCACAAAAAAAAGTCAAAAAAGTCAAACAGTTCTTCCCAAACTAAGTTTTTTAGCCCCAAACTAAAATAGTCAAAAAGTCAAAAAACTAAAAAATCAACTCACTTCCCAAACGGAAGCTTAAAGAGCTTGTTGGCCTATCTCAGTACTCTCTCTCCACAAACATAAAAATTGCTTCCAAAAATTACATTTTAAAGTGCTCCAAATGTAGGATAATTATGATGGGTTTGATAATCATAATGCCACTTCGTTAGATTCATGCTAAAATAAAGTATTTGAAATAAAAGATGAAAATCACTGTAAGAGTATTATTAATAGCATAGATTCAATAAAATGTGTATGTGTTTGTGATCTATCTTAAAGCAAATCCATGAGTGTATAATGGTGTAGAGGTGGGTTTTTGTTAATTTGTTTTGACACTTTTGGCTGAAGTCAGAGATAGAGCAGTTGAGATCTTGACTTTCAAATGAGGTGTAAGAATTTTAATTAATTGAGCTAACCCAATTACTTATTTCTTCTTTTTTTAGTGAAATATAATAAAATGTCTTCTATGCCTGTGTTTTGTAAATATGTTTTTTTTTTTATAATTTTGTGGTGCATAATAACTTTAGAGAGAGAGGGAGGAAACAAATAAGCGTCCCTAAACTTGTGGAAGCCTAATTTGAACTTGCAACTAAATTTATATTTGAATAAAAAAAATTCTAAAAAAAATTAATACTGATAATAAAATAACCAAATAAATTACAAACACAACCCTGAGATTTACTTAAATTATAAATTATCCTCTGTAATTCTAAAAATTACATTATGCTCCTAAGGTTTCTAATTTTATAACAAATAAGTCATTTTATTAATAAATTATCAAATTAATTAGCAGTTTTTAATAATGTTAAAATTTTATTTTAATTAATAATTCAAATAATTTTATTATTGCATAGGTGAATAGTTAGAAATTTCATTTTTTCAATTAATTTTGTTAAATAAAAAATTCTAACAATGAGATATTTGTAATTTTCCGAACCATATAGACAATTCGTATTTTAAACAAATCTCAAGGGGTGTATTTGTAATTTATCCTAAAATTACTAGGTTAGCATTGATCTTTCTCAACATATACAAAGTCACGTAGACCGTGTAATTTTTTATTTTTGGTAAATTACACTTACACTCCTTGAGATTTAGATTTAATATATATTACCCCTTGATGTTTGAGAAATTACACTGACTCCTTTGTCATTGTAATTATTTAGACAAAATTAACATTGGTATTAAAAAGATATTAAATTCATACACTCTTTCTTTTCTTATTTTGCTTTGCTTTTTTTTTTTCCCCTTTTCCTTTGCTTTACTTTTTTTTTCCGATATAATTTCCTCTTTTTTTTTTACTAGGTGTTTTTGCCTTTTATACAAGCAGTAAAGTTTGTGAAAATAAGACTATAAACCATAATGATAGGAATATAATTTCTATAATTTTAGAGGGTGGAATGTAATAAGACTAAGACATCGTTTGACAATGTCACTTTTTTGCCTAAAAGTCAAAAAGTCATTAAAAAAATAAAAAAAGCAACAACTTATATCAAAAAGTCAAAGATTATATTTTTTCTCTGCTCTTTGCACATCTTTTCGTAAAAAAAATTAAAAAGTCATCCCAAACATACTAGTTTTTTTTAGGGCCCAGCTTGTCTCAAGTTGAGATCAAGACTGGACCCGTCCAGTTCGGCCTATGGGGCCCTTTTTTGAGCATGTTTTGATAATCCAAACCGTTAATGTGTAGACCTTGTTGAGTACTACATGACTGTAAAAAATCACGTTGATCGGATATCAATAGCTATGTGATAAAATCAGTTTTGTAAAAAAAAAATGAACGGTGAAAAAATTAACGGTTGATAAAAAACTGTTTTGTTCACATAACTATCAATATCCGATCAACGTAATTTTTTACAGACATATAGTGCTCGACGAGTTCTACACATTAAACAGTTTAGATTATTAAAACGGGACCTGTGGTGGGCCTCCACGGACCCAACAGCACGGTCCAGTCCGATCTTGGACTGGACCAAAGCCACTGCCTTTTTTTTATATCATAATTTAACCAAAAATCTAAAAAATTATTAAAAAGATCTATTCCCAAATCAGGCTTAAATCTTAGGAGGTGTCAATGTAATTTATTATTATTTTTTTTATTCAACTGAAATGTAAAAAACACAAGAGATTAAAGACCATGTTTATCTGTTTGACAAGTGGGTTGAGATTAAAAAAGTACAAAAAGATAAAAATAAGTTAAAAAAATTAATAAGATAAAATATTATATCTAAATCATAATTATTTTATTTTTTTCTCACAAAAAAATTAAAAAATTCTTCCAAAACATAACTAATTTAAATTAATTAAAAAAATTAAAAGGTTATTCCCAATCGAACCCTTGGTATTTGAAGTTGAATTCTGACCTGTTATGTCTAAAATTCAATTAGGAGAGCCACGTGGGAACCATGTGTACAACAACAGCCCATTATTAGCACCTTTATTTAAGAGCCTGTGTCTCCTTATAGGTACCTTTATTTAAGATCATCATATATCATTATGTCAACTACTATTATTACTGTGCGGTTATACAAAGTTGGTAAAAAATTAATTTTTTAATTTTTTAATCTATTTTATTCTTGTGTGTGTAAAAAATATGAGAGATAACTTGACTAAAAAAGAATAAAAAAAATAAAAATAAAAACTGACTTCTTTTTTTTCTTCTCAAAAGACCCATATATTATGAAAAATGAGTGGGAGCACTAATTAGTACTACCACTAATGATGTGGCAGTGGGTGGGACTCATTGTCACAATGTTTTTGTGCCTTGTGTTTTTTTTTTCTTTTAAAAAAAAGTGGATGTCAATTCATTATTGATGTTTTAGAGTACTATTTTTAATGGATGTAGTATTGTTGATATACTATTCCCAATTTTATGGTTTCTTGTCATATTCATAAGTGGACAAGTGGCATTTCAGTGGAATTAACTAAAGGGTAAAGGCTTTGCTCAAAAAAAAAAAAAAAAAAAAAAAACTAAAGGGTAAAGAGTGATGTTTCTCTTTCTCAAGTCAAAATGTACGCTAAAATTGGGACGCGGGGTCCCTGCAGTGGGTTACCCCCTGCGGTGCTTGCTGTCCCTAAAACAACATTGTTTAGTTCTTTTTTTTTTTTTTTTTTTTTTTTTTTTTTTTTTTTTTCATGTTCTGACTTTATTTTTTTGGTATGATAAATTACACTTTGTTCTAAATCATAAACCCTAAAATAAAAATAAATAAATTTTAAGAATTAAACCCCAAACCCTAAACTCTAAAATAATAATAAAAAAAAATTATCCCTAAACCCTAAAATAAAATAAAAAATAAAATTTAAGAATTAAACTCTAAACCTTAAACCATAAAATAAAAATAAAAAAATTTAAGAATTAAATCCTAAACCATAGATCCTAAACCCTAAAATAAAAAATAAATTTTAAAAATTAAACCCAAAAACCTAAACCCTAAAATAAAAAAAAAATTTATCCCTAAATCCTAAAATAAAAAAAAAATTAAGAATTAAACCCTAAATCCTAAATCCTAAACCTTAAAATAAAAAAATAAATTTTATCCTTAAATCATAAAATAAAATAAAAATAAATTTTAAGAACTAAACCCTAAAATAAATAAAATAAAATAAAATTTAAGAATTAAAGTAAAAAAGTGACAAAAAAAAAAAGAAAGAAAGAAGTAAATACACACAAAACGTCACCGTTTCATTTCACGGCAGGAACAGCAGTGAGGGGCTCACGGCAGTGACCCCTCATCCCTAAAATTGACCGACTTGTAAATAATACACTTTCGATTGAATGCATGAACTCAGTTAGTTTATAAATGTGTCATTTTTTCTTCAAAGTGATTTATAATTTATGATACAATTAAAAAAATTGTTTTCAAACATATTTATTTTTTCTCACTTCATAAAAAAAATCAAAAACACAAAAACAAAATCAAATCTCAAACAACCCCTAGTTGTTAAACATGGCCAGCTACAAATTTCATATTTAAGGAAATAAATTTTACAAAGTTTTGACAGGGAATAATTATTTTTTTCTTTCAAAATATTATGTTAAATGTGTAACCTTCATAACCCGAAAGAAATAAATAAAAATAAAACATCATTAATCAAATAGACTGTTACATAATATTATGTAATCATGAAATAATTTCCCTTCAAGGGGTTGAAATCCGCCACCATGATCAGTCATTTATCATCTATGAAGTAAGGTCTTTTTTTGCGAACAGATTAAAAGATAATTTTTTGATTTTTAATCTTTTTTAAATCACATTATTTTTTTATTTTTTATATATTATTTTTTAAAAAATCAAAAAATTAGTTGTTAACTACATGCTGTTTTGGCAACGCAGCAAAAAGTTACGTTTTGAGCAACTTTCCAAAAACGCCAACCCTTGCAAAAACGCCACTGATCCCATTTGGGAAGACCCAAAAAAGCCACTTACAAATTTATTAAACTACCCTCTGGAACATTATAATTAATTAATTCAAAAAATTGTTGAGATGTAAAAAATAAGGATATTTTGATCATTTTAGAGTGATGTGACACTTTTAAAAAATATTAAACCAAAAAATAAAAAAATTAATTTTTTACAAACTTCTCAAATCACTTTAAAAAAAAATCAAAAAAGACACCCCCACTCCTCAAAACAATCCTAAATCTTTGTGAAATTTTCAAAGTTGACCCCAATGAGGGAAAGAAAAAGTCAACCACAATCAAAACTTTTTAGTGTAGATTTTTAATAAAATTTGATCAGAAACAAAACATGATTCTTTTATATAAGATTACATTAAGACTTTGTTTGCGAGTTGGTTATTTTAATTGATTTTTTATAAATATATATATATATATATATAAAGTGATATAATAATTTATAATAATTTTTTTGACTTTTTTACTATAAACTTACCAAACAAAGCCTAATACATTTAATAGTTCTTAGTTTCGATTATTCGAATTATATCTATTTAAAATAATTTATATATTTTTTTTTGAAAAACTACATGTCAAAAATACTTTAAAAAATTAATCGCAAATTTATGTTAATATTTAAAATTTTATTTTTTAATATTTATGAAATTTACTACTAATTTAAAAATATTTTTTTCAATTTTTTCCTTAGCCATAAATTACTATAAAAAACCCTAATCACATAGGGTGATTTCTAGGGTTAAACACTAAGGAGTCGAGACCCAAGATGTTACCTTTAGGTAGTGTTACATAGCAACGCTACTCAATTATGTAACGGTAAATCGTAAACTCGCACAGATAAGGATTCAAACCTATACTCCTGACACGGGGTACTGTTAGCAGGGCTACTCAATCACGTAGCACAATAAGTAGCGAACTCGCAGATAGGTGGGGATTCGAATCTGTCATGACCCATCCCGGTGCCTAGGGTTGGATTCTCAACTAGTTAAATTCTAAAATTTCTAAGATTAGTTCGAAGTAACTAAATTAAATAATACGGAGAAATGAAAAAGATGTAAATAAATATTTGAAGCGTGCATAGAAATTACTATTTATGTAACATAATTCAGATAAAAATTATAAATAAACACAAGAGAAAAAAAAGAAGAAAAACACGATATTCATCTCAAGTCTAGGTCTTGATTAATGGAGCAAACTATTCTTCCTTAAGTTTCTTAAACTGAAAGGATTTTAACAGTTATAAACACATAACAGAGTGATGAATATTATACTAGAGTATAATGGTATATAAATCACCATGAATAATTATTTAGGCTAAATAATGAATAATTTTGGTTCGAATAACATAATTGAATGTTAATATACTTAAAAAAACATAATTTATGTAAAATAATTTATAAAATAATAAAATAATTTATGACTACTTAAAATATAATAATATAATTCATTTTAATAATGACCTTATTATTTTTATTTTTATTTTGATTTTTTCTAATTTTCGCGACTCCCCTGACCTATTGCCTTCTTTTTTCTTTTTTTTTTTCGCAAGTTGCTGTCATGGTCCCTTCTATATTGGAGCCTACGGAGGTGATTCACCCGAGCACCAAGGTGAATCACCATTCATACCTTAACTCTTTTACATGTGGCTTTTGCTGGAAATGCCACCTTTGCTTCCCTTTTTCCTAATTTCATTCTGACTCCAAATACTTTGATACTTTCAAGGTTATTTTGATTTGGTCTCAAACAGTTTTTTAACCACGGTTTGATAGTAACAATACTTTTAATTTTATATTACATTTTAATATGTATAATTATAAAATTTAAATATTTTATTTTACCTAATTTTTATATTAAATCAATTAAACAATTGAAATGTCACAAAATTCAAACTCCAAGCACTAAATATGCTTTTGTATAAATCTGAAAATTTTCGTCATATACTGTCATCCGAATGACTGATTTTAAAAAGAAGGGAATCTCAGATCTCAAAATTCATATCTCCAGACATTATCACATTGCAACACTTCTTTGGTTATTTTGCCAAATTTTTTCCTTAGCCATAAACACTATCAAGCTTTTCACCTTCAGCCGACATAAGAGAAGAAGGGCATTTAGGTCATTAGAGTAATTCCAACAATGACCGACATGTCTGACAAGGGAGGTTTTGTTACGGACGGTTTATTAAATATTAACATTTACTCTTCTTGATCACGGTCTATAGAGAGAGAGAGAAAAAAGACGGAGAGTAGTTCTAGTTGGTGAGTCTCCCTCTCAAATTCTCCTACTCACCATCTCCTCCAACCATCTTCTTTGCCCCTCTTCCAACTCCAAACTCTCTCACCCATTAGACACAGAATTCTATTCTTTCTAGAGAGGCAAAGTCTTTGACAAAATACGTATCTTTTTATCCTTCTATATTTGCTTCTCTGTTCTACTTCTCCTGTTTTATTTGTTAAGTTCTGCTTCTTCTGTTCTGTCTCAACATAAGGAAACCCAGAGAGAGCGAGAGAGAGAGAGAGAGAGAGAGAGAGTGTGTGTGTGTGTGTGTATAAAGCTAATTTTTATATTTCTTGCTATTTACAAGGTCGATTGGTGTTATATTGAGAGGAGGACATGGTTATTCGGATCTGTTTCTGAGTTTCTTGATCCGAGTTGACTCAGAATTCGCAAATGGTTCTCTGTTGTTTATCTTCAATCTTGATTGATTAAAGAAAACAAGACCACAATGTCTTGGAAGAGCAAAGGAGCAGAGTCAAACTCAAAGAGTGTTTTGTCTCGAAAATTGACTCTTCTGCTGTGTATTGGATGCTTCTGTGTTGGAATGCTCTTCTCTGACAGGTTATCTACAATCTTTCTCAAAATCCCAATTGATAACTTCAATTGATTTCGATTTCTATGCCCGACATGTTCAATTTAATGAAATGGGTATCAATTGTTTTATCGGAATCTTGGTTATTGTTTTTAGTGGTTTTACAGATTTAGGTGTCAGTGGGTTTGTGAACTCTCATCATATGTGTCGTAATAAGAATTTTGAGATGGTGACGATGGTAAATTCTTGTCATTTGTGGTCTTCTGGATTTGGGTTGGGGATTCCTAGGACTTTTCAGGTAGTGCAGATGGAATGGAATGAATGTTTTTATTTATTTATATATTTTAGCATATTAGTAAAGTAGGTTAGCACAACCTAACCTTTGTTTATTCATAAACTCGTACTCCAAACTTTTCTCTGAAAATTCTAGTTGTATAACCAATCCATTGGTGGTCTTTTCAATGTGGGTTGGGGGTTTTATTTTTTATTTTATATATATATATATATATATACTCTTGATGTTAGCAAATTAGTAAGTTAACTGGATGTTTGATGTTTGTCCATAAGCTCGCATCCCCAAAATTCCTCTGAAAACCCAGAGGTACAACCACTTAAAGCATAAATTTCTCCATATCTCTAAATCTCCCTCTAGAAACCTAGAGGTACAACCACTTGAGCTACGCCCAAGCTTGGTGTGGAATGTGTTGTTTTGGCTGCCATTATGCTTTATCTCTCACATGCATAAAGTAGGTGCCTATTTATGTCCATTTGAGTCTAAACATTGGGAATGATCTGAACTTTTTGTTACAAATCTAGATTGGATAATTAAAATTGACAGGTTCAATGCCGCTGTGATGCATGTGTTTTAATATTTTAGGATGATATCTTTATTTTATTTTATTTTATTTTTTTTGGAACAAATTTTAGGATGATATCTACCAACATCATTTTTGAAAAGAACATTTGTCATTGTCTTACTCCAACTTGCTTTTCTGCTGGTGTAGTGATATTGCTTTATGTGTTTCATTCCTCAACTCAACCACCTTGAATCTTATTTTATTTTCTGTGGATGTATACTTTTCCCTATTTGTTGAATGTGACATTTCTCATGACTTGACAATTAGAATGTAAGCAACATGCCAAAACCCAATAATGTGAACGCAACATTTGAATCTGTAACACATCGGTTGTTTTTCAAAACACCTAAAAACCAAACCAAACCAAGCCTTAAGTCCCATCAAAACACCTATATGCTTAAATCAATTTGGCCTACATCTTTATTGACCTTCCATACCTTTTTATGGCTCTTTTTGGACTAAGTAATATGCTGTTTACACCATCCTAATGTTGGAACTTAGGCAGCGGTAACTTAAGTACTTAAGTTTTATGTCGACTCATATGCAAGAACTTAACAATTGTAGAGGTTAGATGCTGCAGGACAAAGAAACTTGTCAGTTGGGCACTCTAAATACTTAGCACTATAGCATGTAGTGATCAATATCTTAAGTACGGAATTGAAAGCTCATATTGAGATTTTTAGCATCTGTACTAAATGAAGTAGGAAGCCTGACAACCAGAATGTAAAAATCCCCATTAAATCCTTTATGACATGAATCCTAATATGAATATGAACTGAGCATATAACCCTTGATACGTGATAGAACAGAATGGCAAAAAAATATTCATGTAGCCTATACCACTTGATTAGGACACAAGGCTTAGTTTGGTTTGTATTGAAAGTAGGTTAGAATTTGCTGCCTGATGACTAATATTGTTCCTTATTTCTTCATTTTGTTGCATAGAGGCTTCTTGTATACATTTCATAATAATCAGGATGCTTTGGTAATAGGATGTGGACTGTGCCAGAAGTTAAAGGCATGCCACGGAGAACGGGGATCGAACATAAAATGCTAAAGTTTGCCTTGGAGGACTGCGATCCAAGAATAGTGAGTACTTGTATTAATTATATAACTTGGGAATTTATCCCCACTTCGGACACGGGAGGGTTGATGACATATTGATATCACAGAAATCATCTCTCTCTCTTCTTTTTTTGGTTCCCTCAAAAATTCCTAATTATTGTTTTCCAATTTAGAGGCTTATTGGGACCAACCTGATTTACTTTTTTATGGTTTTACCAGAAGGATGAAAAGAAAGAGTCAAAGGACATATTAGTAGAAGTTTCAAAGACACATTATGCCATACAGTAAGCTAACTCAGGTTTCATCATAGCTGAACTTCACTGAGATCGAAAATTCTGTTGATTTGTCCATTGACATGAATGCAAAATTTGTTGCCATATGTGACGGTGCAGAACACTTGATAAAACAATCTCCCATTTGGAGATGGAATTAGCTGCTGCAAGGGCTGCACAAGATTCTATTCTTAGCGGTTCTCCCATATCCGAAGACTTGAGGATTACAGAACCTCATAGGAAAAGAAAATATCTAATGGTCATAGGTGTTAACACTGCTTTTAGCAGCCGAAAGAGAAGAGACTCAGTCCGTGCTACTTGGATGCCACAAGGTTCATAAAATCCCCTGCATTTTTGTTTTTGTTTTTGTAATTATCCTTTGAATTAATTAGATTTGATTCGTGACTATTTTTTTTATTTTTTTAATTTGTATGAAAATCAGGTGATAAACGAAAGAAACTTGAGGAAGAAAAGGGTATCATAATTCGATTTGTGATAGGTCACAGGTAGGTGATGGAGAAAATTCAAAGCTGATCTTGATTAAGTACATCTCTCTTATTTTTAGTCTTGTTTGTATTATTTGGAACTTCTGTTGAATAAATGCTCTTTTATGAGAAAGCTTGGATTCTGATGGTTGTTGTCTGGCCATCTCTGGTACTGTGTGGATGTGGTCCCAATTTTAGTTGAATACTTCTTTTTTTGATAGTTAGCATTCAAAGCAGTCTAATTTATGGTATACCTATTTTTCTAATGATTTTATTGTATGTTATAGTGTGTATAAAGAAAACTTTGTTATTGTGACTTATCCAAATTAAAATAGAGAAAATAGTTATATGTGACATCACCATCTCAATCATGGCATAGATGCTTCTTCAAATTAATAGTTTTTTACCTTTTTGACTTCTTAAACAATAACTCGTAAAGGGCTTATAATTATCAACTTTAAAATACCTTCTACATCTCGATTGTTATAATTTAGAGAATGTGTTCATGTTGTGAATTGATTTTCAAAAACACTTGTTTAACTAGAGCTTTTAAAGATTATTACCATTTTTTCTTACCCACAAAGGTGAAGATGTTTAATGTGGCTTGGGGACATGACATCAACTAGTAAACAAACTACTTTAAAATTTATTTACTTTGTAATGATCAGAGTAGTCAAAGGACAACAAAATTCGCCAAATCAGAGTAAAAATTGGCAAGTCATAGTTTGTATCGCCTTGCAAAAATTGAAATATTTAGTCTTAGCATAAATAGGCTTAAATAATGAAAAATTTCTTCATTACCGGAAACTGATTAGCCTAAATTTTATCATACTTACCTTGCATAGCAGGATTTTAAAGCATTTTGGCGAGGCACAAGATTACTCTGTTGTTCTCCTTTCTTGGCTTTCTGTATGTTTCATGGTTGGACTAGCGAGCCCAATGTATATTTCTTGACGGTTCGTTAATCTTTATTATTTCACTTGTTTAGGATTGAAAACTTTCTTATTCACTTGTAATCTTAAGGTGGGATTACCATGGTACCGCCACCTCTTTTTGGGAAGGACTGTCCAGTAATACTGATACATGCCCTCTTCAAAATGATATTTAGGATTGAGAACATACCCTATTTTGCTCAAATGCGGAAAGGTAGTGCAAACTTTTGACCATTAATACTAAAGACAAATGGTTTTATTAATTTTTTTATGTGAACGTTTCCACATTATATAATTTCTATAGCAACTCATAGCGGATTCAATCTAATTTCCTTGCTTATTTCCAATTGGACATTTGGTCATCAGTGCTACGTCAGGTGGTATTCTTGATAGAGCTATTGAAGCAGAGGAAAAAAAGCATGGAGACATCTTGAGGCTGGTACTGCTATTCTATCTTGTTCCTCTTTCAGTTGTTTATCTCATCTGATATTGTCGTTACATGTTAATCAGGGAAAGCAATTGATCGGTCCTAACCTGTTATAATGTGAATAGGAACATGTTGAGGGGTACCTTGAACTGTCAGCCAAGACGAAGATATATTTTACCACAGCTGTTGCTCAATGGGATGCGGATTTCTATGTAAAAGTTGATGATGATGTTCATGTAAATATAGGTAGGAAGACGCAGATATCAACTAACATTCTCACGTATTGGAATGTGAATTAAATTGAAGTTCAAGAATTTGTTTAATTTTTTGGTCTTGCAAAAATTGCCTGAAGTTCAATTTTCTTGTTGTATAGTATATGTATGATGTACACATATATGTTATGAAACATAAAATATTGAATTACTATGCTTAGATGTTGAAAATATTGTTTAGTAGTATCAAAGCCCCCTAATTTGAAGTATACTCTTTACAGCATAGTTTGAGATGATGGTAATTTATTTTCTTCTTGTTGATCTTGCACATACTATTCCAAAGAAGGAAAAAAAGAAAAAGAAAAAAAAAAGTAAACTTGTTGATCTTGCACATGGATTTGGTCTGTCATATTTTTGTGAGGTCTTTTTATTCTCCTTTTTTTTCAATCCTTTCTTATGTGACTTTTTTCACACAAGTGCAGCAACACTAGGAGCAACTTTAATGAGGCATCAGTCAAAACCCCGGGTGTATATTGGATGCATGAAGTCTGGTCCTGTTCTTGCTCAAAAGTAAGCTAAGCTTTTGTGAAAGTAATCTCATAGAAGAATGTTGGGAATTTGATCCTCCCCTTGCGTGTCCTTTTCATTAATTTTTATTTTTCTTTTTGTATATAGGGGAGTAAGATATCACGAACCCGAGTACTGGAAATTTGGTGAAGGGGGAAACAAGTATTTCCGTCACGCTACAGGGCAACTTTATGCTATTTCGAAAGATTTGGCTTCCTATATATCAATAAACCAGTAAGTGACCATTACACTTGGAAAAAAAAAGTGATTCATCTTTCTTTGTATACTGATTTCTCTAATATCTTCTTACTCTTTATTGTAATCGTCTCAGGCATGTGCTACACAAGTATGCTAATGAGGATGTTTCCTTGGGATCTTGGTTTATTGGTTTGGATGTGGAGCATATAGATGACAGGAGATTATGTTGCGGAACCCCACCCGGTAATGGTATCAATTTCTTGAAGGTTTTAATGAGAATAATTAGGGTCAAGTTATATCGTATTATCAATTTCTCACCTGATTTATGACCATGCTATTGCTATGAAAATTGAAAAAACAACTGAGGAGAGAAAAAAGAGAATGTTCTTGGTGCTTGGGTGTGTAAGTTTTTGTAGAATCTGAAACTAATAATTTTGTTGATAATTGTTACCACAGATTGCGAGTGGAAAGCTCAGGCAGGCAACATCTGTGTTGCTTCCTTTGATTGGAGCTGCAGTGGGATTTGCAAGTCTGCTGAGAGGATCAAGGAGGTTCATCGACGTTGTGGGGAAGGCGAAAATGCCTTGTGGAGTGCCGCTTTCTGAGGGGCAGCATGTCTTCCAACCTCTGGAGGAAGCAAGACAATCCACGAGCTTGTGTCAGCAGTTATGATAGTAGAGAATTGTACCATCAAACTGTAAAATGTGTAATAGAGAGAGAGAGAGAGAGAGAGAGAGAGAGAGTGCTGATGGGATTCTTCTCCATTTTAGCAGAAGAGAGAGAGAGCCTTAACAGCAACAAATTAGTCTGAGAGAACCATTTTTTAGAAGTCTATTATATGAAGACTTGAGTGTCATAATAAAGTGCCAATCCTTTTGGCTAAGCATTTGCTGCTTTTTGCTTCGATGTGTATTTGTTTTTGTTACTCTGATTAGTTTTTATCTCCTTTTCATGATTGCAATTTCAATTAGTGATAAAGAGTGCTATCTTTTTAATGGTTTCTTTACTTCAGGCTGAAGCCACACTGCAAATTGGTGCTGGTTCAATGATGACTTGGATTTCCATGTGCATGACATCCTTCGCATCTGAAATTAAGGATTGATCTGGTGAATGAAATACTCTGTTGATTTCAGGTTCGAGTCAATTTTTTTTTTCCCTATTTTGTTAAAAAAAAAAAAAAATCACAAAACAAGCATAGGGATTATGGTACCAGGTCATTAGTATCACCATTATATTATTATTATTTTCTTTAGTAAGATTCACTCAAAGTATCCATGACTCATGAGGTTAAAAGTTTGCTTAAGAATATAAAAGTAAGTTCTTCCTGTAAAGATTTGGAGATTAGCTGGTGGAATGGGGCATAGTTATGGCTTTTCTGGGAAGTAAAATTCAAAATTGGAATAGGAGTTATCCAAAAATATTGAGCGTGTAATAGTGTTATCAATTAATTAAAAAAAATCAAATGAAATTAAATGAAAACCTTTATTTATTTATTTACAATGATGTTATGTTTATCTTCTCTTTATACCAAGTTTAGTTTGTCATCTCACATGACATTGACACATTTATAATTATTGGATGAATTTTGTCTATACAAACAATCTATGCTCGCATTTGGAGTTTCTTGTAGTTTGTAAGGCAAAATTGGACCGCCTAACCATCGACTGCTCTGCTAAAATAAATTTTGTGAAAAATAGCTATATTTGATCTCAGAGTGGAGTCCATGCAAGATCCATTGTATCAATGAATATGCCACATGAAATCATAAACTAAAATACAATATTATTGCACTTTTCTTCTTCTTCTTCTTCTTCTTCTTCTTCTTCTTCTTCAATTCTTCTTCTTCTTCTTCTTTGTTCTCTCTCTCCCTATTAAACAACTTGAAGTGTATGAATTGGCAAAATTGAATGAGAAAAGCTAGGGATCATGAAAATTTTTTCATGAAAATGATTATGAAAGATTTATGATGATACCTAGCATTGCTGAAATTGAATTAGTTATTTTTACTTACTTTTGCATCAAACCTTTTTTTATAGAAGTTTCGTGAGAAAGGATAGGTTTTAATTTTAGAAGTGAAAAGAAAGAGTTCTGAGAACTTTCTTTCTGGGAAACTACTGATTTATTACACCATCTACCAACAACGAAAAAAAGGAAAAAAACAATCAATCATCTGAATTAAATTGAGAAAGACACATAAATGACTTCTGTGAGTTCTGGCCTATATTTTCCTAGTTGACTTAACAAAATTTATTTATTTTTATTGAACTCAACATGGTTCAAACTTCAAATAAAAATCTTGAACCCACTCACATTAGCCATTTTTCAATCATGGTGGGAATCAACTAATTGTCCCAGTTGATCAGTGCTCATGACACTCAAATAAGAAGTCATGGCTTCAAAATCTTGAAAGGTTAATTGATGGTTAAATATTTTATTATTCGCACTTTTTAGAGTAATGCCTTTGACTCAATAATTATCCAGTATATATAAGACAAAAATATTACACATATCAAAAAAATTAGTCAAGATGAAACTCAAAACACCCTTTTATTATATAATGAAAAATGAAAATATTTATTATTGCGATTTTTAAAAATGTCAATCTTACATCATTCCAATGGAGTTTTAACATGTCTAAGTTATACTATTATGAATGGAGAAGTCATAATTCAAGATTTAGAAGATAGAGGCAAGTGGAATCAATCATGTCCACCTCTCTTAGATAACATCAGACCAACCAACCCTAGTAGCATGATTCCAACTCTGAAAAAGCAAAAGGCCCACTACTTCTCACTCTTCCCACTACAAACAAACTCTCCATCAAGTGCATAAATTTAGACCCTCACATAGCATTCTATTTCAATCCAAATGATCAATATTTATCCCCACATAATACCCATTTTCAATACTTAAACAACTTTCCCATATCTTCTCTCTTCATCCTTCTCCCTTTTCAACCTCTGTTTCTTGGGCTCGTCTTTAGTTTCCTAGATGAGAACTTTTTTTTATGACAATGTACCCTTCCTCAAGCTCCTTGATTTCTCTCTTAGGTTGTTTGTGATTCCTGTAAGTGTTGCCTCCATATGGTTAACTGTGACTAACCATCAGGACAACAGCACCTATGGGAACCTAGACTTCATCAATCTCCTAGGCCTCAAGTAAGAAGTATATATGATTAGAAAAATGAGTTAGACCTCTAAAAAGAGAACTCTAATGGAGTATTACTTTTTCTTTTTCTTTCTCATATTTTGTCTTTTACCTCACTGTTTATTTTTTTATATGTGCGCTAGCTCATTAGAGCTGCTCTAGTGCAGCTCTAATTAGAGCTCTGCAGCACTGCTGATATAATTATGTTGTTTCTTATGCTTAATTTATGTCTACTTTGCTTTATGTTGTTAGGTGTCTTGTATTGTTATTGTAAATGGGTTTTTTTTATAGACGTGCAGGGCCGATCCCATTTGGCCATTTTTCAACTAGGGTTTTTATTGTAAGAGTGTGACAGCATTGTAGAGTGATTGAGTTGAGAGGTTGAGAACTCTGTAATCCTTATCGCATAGAGTGGATTGTCGAACCACATCTATCACGTATACTATGTGTTTGATTGTTTATCTTTATTTTATTTTATTTTGTTTTTGTTTTTTTTATTTTTTATTTTTTATGATGGGAACCATTTGATTTCTCCATAACAATTATTTTTTTTTGTGTGTGCAGATACATGGTCTGCATCAGTGCCATTTCTGCTGGGTATGCTCTGGCTGCTGCTGTGTCCTCTTGGGTCAAATGCTTAGTAACTAAAGCATGGTTTTTCTTTGTTTCTGACCAGGTTGATTTTTACCTCATACCTTTCTTGATTTCTAACAATACCATCACAAGTTTGCAAGAAGTTCCTTAAAAACTACAAGGAAAAATTATTTACTGTTGTTTTTTCTCTGAGGTTGATTATTGATCTTGTCATTTTCTCCATTTAGTCCAAACTTGGTTGGTGAAGTTTGGTTTTCATGACAGAACTGTCCCACCAAACTCATCAGATTTTTTTGTTTTTTTGGGGATAATGAGGATATTCAAGACTTTGCTTCGACTAGTTCCCAAGTACATGAGATTTGAACTCATGATCTACGTTTTTATCAAACTTATTCACGATTCAACTTGTCACTTGACTAACCTCTTAGGTATTTTGTGGTTTGCTGAAATTATTTTGGGTGGGAAATGGAATGACTATTCTCATAAATTGATGAATGGTGATTCCATTTCAAATTTACATGTTTTTCTTTTTACCGAACGACATATCAGAATGAGTATTCTAACAAAATAACCATTTTACTTCATTAAACTGAACCAAAACTAGATTAGAATCTAATAAGCAGATTGTTCTTTGTATTTGTTTCATATTTTTCCTCTAATGTAATTCTCTCTCTCTCTCTCTCTCTCAATATTGTGGTGTGGTGGGCAGGTTGTAGCATACTTACTGGTGACATCTGGGGCAGCAGTGGGGGAGATTGTATACTTGGCATACAAGGGTGATAGGGATGTGACATGGAGTGAAGCTTGCAGTTCCTATGGAAGGTTCTGCACTAGGTTGAAGATAGCTTTGGCTTTCCATGCCTTAACTCTTTGCTGTTTCTTTGTCTTAGCTGTGATCTCAGCTTATAGGGTCTTTAGCATGTTTGAGCCCCCTCTTCCTTCCAAGGACAAAGAGGTTGAAGAAAGAACAACTTAAACATACAATACATTTATTATTCCTTTTGGATGGGTTGTTTTGTGGTAGCTAGGTAGGTTGCTCTGTTGCCTCATTGTAATGTCAACAATGTTTAGTTTTTAAAAACACTTTTTCTGAATTTTATATGCAAAGAATGCCACATTATTTTTTGATCAATTATAACTTTGTTAAAAGAGTATGTCTTTTGGCCCTTTTTTCTTGTCATTAGCATAGAGAGAGAGAGAGAGAGAGAGAGAGAGAGCATGGGATTATGGTTCTGAACACCTAAATCAGGATCGATGAACATAAAAAAAATAAAGAAAAACAAATGAACAAAGAATTTAAAAAAGTGGAAGGGCTTTTCTGTAGAAAGTCTAGATGGTTTGTACTCTGTTCCATGGTGACTCATCTCACCTACCACCACAACATTCGTTGCTGCTGCTGTTCTTTTACTCCTCCATCCAAATAGAAGAGACACGTGTCCATGAATGTTTGGATATGCAAAATTTGATCCAATCCCTCCATCTCTTACCAAACACTCTCCATTCCAAACAATAAAGTTGAAACTTTCATTTAATATGATCATATGTTTTTTCAATATCCAACTTTATAAATAAACTCCTCTTCTAGAATTCATCCCATGTTATTCATCAAATCGCATTCAAAATTTGTTTGTTTCCACAAAAACATTATGAGAATCTGACAGCTGTCTTTGACAATACCATCCTTCACGTGAATGACAAAAAATTTCGTCGAAAAATTTGCATACCTAATATCTGTGTCTTTTGCAATCCCTTTTTTGGAATTAAAGGGAAGAACGAAACATTAGGCTTTTCTCGAACTGACTTGTCTCACAGACTCCGACTGATACATTCAATTGTACCTATGATTTTCCCTAATCACCCGTTATTGCTAAGCTTAAGTTAATGAGAAAGGCTTAGGTTCCACTTTGTAAAATTTATTGACACCTTCAAAAAATAAAAAAAATAAAAAAAAATTGCTCTAACTATTTAAGCTTAAAGCTTAGATATTTTTAACCAAATGAGACCTTGGCACAGTTATTTAGGTGTTGGTAGATTGGTATCTGTTAGGCCGTTTTGAGAAGTGGGTTAAAATGGCCAAAATGTGGCTATTAAAAGAGTGCCACACCTGCAATTTAAGAGAATGAATGAATGTCAATACTCATGTATGATACTGCACCTCTAAAATCAACTTATAAGTTTTATTCAAGTTTTCATTGATTTTGTATTTATAAGTAGAGTAGTGTGTTGAAAAAAAAAAAAAAAAAGGGGGGGGAAAAAGAAGAAAATTAAACATTTTAAGATTAAAAAAAATTACAATGGGTAAGAATTATTTTGAGTGGAAGTGTCTGGGATGGGATGATACAAAACTTGATTTCAGTGCTAATAATCACATTTTAACAGAGAAGAATGGCTGGTGGCTGAAACGATATCAAAAAACAAGGCCCTGTGAGAATATGTGTTCTCCTAGGATTAGGAATAAGTGTCCTATATCTATTAGACTTCTATATATCTCAGTAATGTATTCATGTAGGATTAGGAATTAGTGGTACTCTATATAAATGATGTATGTATTCTTTGTTCAATAGAATTCAAGACTAATATACAGTTTTATTCAGAAAACTAACATGGTATCAGAGCAGGTTGAGAAACCCTAGCACCGTAGGTCTCTCTCCTTCTCTCAAACCTGATTGTTGATTGAAGCCATTTGCTTCATCAATCGTCAGTCGTGAATCTTCTCCTTGGCACAGTCTGGAGCCCTTTGCTTCATCAATCGTCAGTCGTGAATCTTCTCCTTGGCACAGTCTGGTTCGCAATTTCTCTCTCTCTCTCTGCCCTGGTTATCGGACGAAGTTTCTTACTTCGTCAATCATCTGGTTGGGTTTGATTCATCTGATTCCTTGCAACTGTTCGACTCAACTGGTCGATTCATCTATTCGACTCGTCATCTTCTCTCTCTCATTTTGGTTCACATGTGTCGGCTTCAGGTTCTCACTCCTCTAGTTTGGTTCTCTTGGCTCCGTCTGTTAACTGAGTTAGTGACACATCTCAGTTTGGTTCTTCAGTGTTTCCTTTATTATACTTTGACCTAACTATTCTACAACTTTGCTTTATAATGGACCCTAAAATTCAAGCCATTAAATGTAAACTCACTGGTGGCAATTATGCCTATTGGGCCAGTGTTATGAAGAATTTTCTTCTTGGTCAAAAAAAATGGGGTTATGTTTCTGGTTCTACTCTTTGTCCATCGGACCCAAAGGTAGAAGGGTATCTGTCTTCCTGTGACACTTGGGATTGTGATAATGCCCAAGTTCTTACCTGGTTTCATAACTCTGTGAATGATCGTATTGGAATGATGTTTTCCAAGTACAGTACTGCTAAGGAAGTGTAGGATTATTTACTCGGTGTTTATCAACAGTCCAACTTTGCCAAGCGGTATGAGTTGGAAACAACTATTCAGAGTGCTCGTCAGCAGGATCAAACTATTCAGGACTTTTATATTGAGATGACAGGTCTCTGGAATCAGTTGGCTCTTATGGAACCACCTAGTCTCAAGATACTAGACGCTTATATTGAGTTTCGGGAACAGGGTCGTTTAGTCCAGTTCTTAACAGCTCTCTCTCCTCAGTATGAGGCTATTCGATGTGGCATCCTTCACCGATCTCCTCTTCCTTCTGTGGATGCTATTATTCGTGAACTCCTCTCCGAGGAAACCCGTCTTAAGACGGCCAGTCAGACTTTGCCTCATTTTGTGTTCTTGGCTCCTGCCAAGCCACCCTTGTTATCGACCCCTCCTCCTCATCAACTTCAGGCCACTGCGAAACCCAAGAGAGGACCATTAGGGCCAGATGAGTGTGCTTTCTGCCATCAGAGGGGTCATTGGAAGAACAATTGTCCCAAAAAGGGACGTCAGCCTGCTCCGTCTTCTCAGACACAGTTCCGCGGTCCTACTTCGAGTACTTTCCGACCTCCTGCTGCTTACACTGCATCTACTCTGGCTCCCGATCTTGACTTGGTTTCCCTGAGTGCTCAGGTTGCACAACTTCAGCATATCCTGTCCACCTCTCAGTCATCCCCATCTGCCTCCGCTCTTACCTCTCTTCATTCAGGTTTACTTGGGTCCTCTTTAGGTATCTCTTCTTCTGTCTGGATTTTTGATTCTGGTGCCTCTCATCATATGACTCCTCACATTTCCTTACTTCAAAATTGTATTCCCCCACCCGTTCCTATTACTATTAATACTGCTAATGGATCTGGTATGTCTGTTTTATCTGTTGGGTCTGTCTTACCCTCTGCCATGTCTGCTGTTACTATTCCTTCTATTTTTTATGTTCCTCAGTTATCTGTTAGTTTGTTATCTATCAGTCAACTTGATGCGTCTGGTTTTGATGTTATCTTTTCCTCTTCTGTCTGTTGTGTGCAGGATCGGGTGTCCAAGAAGCAGATTGGGACCGGTTGTAGAATTGGAGATCTCTATGTGGTTGAAAGCTTGCATCTCCCCTTATCCACCTCTCCAGCTGTACTTTCCTCGGTTCAATTAGATTCTCAGTCGAGTCAGTTTTACTTATGGCATTCTCGTCTCGGTCATTTGTCTGTTGACCGCTTATGGTCTTTAGCTCAGTCAGGATTGTTAGGTAAAGTTTCTCCTAGTCAAATTGATGAATGTCGGGGGTGTAAACTTGTCAAAATGTCAGCTTTACCTTTTAATAAAAGTACATCTATTTCTGTTTCTCCTTTCTCTCTTGTGCATACTGATGTCTAGGGACCCTCTCCTGTTCTTACTAAAGGGGGTTCAGTATACTATGTGTCTTTTGTTGATGATTGCACCCGTTACACGTGGGTTTATCTTATGACTCATAAGTCTGACTTCTACCAGATATATCGTACTTTTCAGTCCATGGTCACTACACAGTTTGGATCTACTATTAAAATGTTGCGGTCTGACTTGGGTGGGGAATACTTTAAAACTGAATTCTGTGAATATTTGGCCAACTTGGGTACCATTCACCAAACTTCTTGTACTGATACACCTGTCCAAAATGGCCGAGCTGAGCATAAACACCGTCATCTTCTTGAGATAGCTAGGTCTCTTCTTCTCTCTGCCTCCGTTCCAGCTCCGTTTTGGGGTGAGGCAGTTCTTACTGCTGCTTTTCTTCTCAATCGTATGCCTACCCCCCTTCTTTCTGGTCGGTCTCCTTATGAGGCTCTTTTTTCTCAACTTCCTAATTACTCCCTCCTTTGTGTGTTTGGGTCTGCATGTTTTGTCCTTTTACCCTGTAAAGATAGGGCTAAACTTAGTGCCCGGTCTGTCCTATGTGTTTTTTTGGGATATAATCTCACTCAGAAAGGTTATCGAGTTATGACCCTGTTTCTCGTCGCCTTTATGTCTCCCGCCATGTTGCCTTTCTCGAACGTCTATCTTACTTTCAGCTTCTTTCTCTCACCGCCCTAGTTTCCAAAGAGGATTTGGTTCATATTGATCCATTTCCTTCTGAGATCCCATCTGATGAGTACATCTCCACAGTTCCTCCTGAGCTTATTCCATCTTCTCCTCCTGCTTCACCTTTGACTACTTCTCCTTCTTTGTCTTCTCCTCCTTCTCCTTCTTCGTTGTTAGTTTATTCTCATCGCAAGGTTTCTCCTCTACCAGTTGTCTCTACCCCTGCTGCTGATCCTCCTGCTTCTGACGACTCTGATCCTGCTGCACACCGATATCCTCCTCGAGCGCGTCATCCTCCAAAAAGGTTGGGTTAGTCTAATACTTGTTTTTCTGCTTTCTATCGCACCTTTTTGTCTGCTATTCACTCTTTTGCAGAACCTCAGTCTTACAAGGAGGCCTGTCAGGATCCTCATTGGGTTCAAGCTCTGGAGGATGAGTTGTTTGCTCTACAGAAAACTAGTACTTGGGAGTTGGTTCCTTTACCTGCTGGTAAGAATCTGGTTGGTTGCAAATGGGTCTACAAAGTCAAGACTCATTCTGATGGTTCTCTTGAGCGCTACAAAGCTTGTCTGGTGGCCAAAGGTTTCTCCCAAGAGTATGGTATTGATTATGAGGAGACATTTGCTCATGTTGCCAAGATGACTACTGTCCGTACTTTGATTTCTGTCGCTGCTATTCGTTCTTGGCCTCTTTGTCAGATGGATGTTAAGAATGCTTTTCTTAATGGCTATCTCACTGAGGAGGTTTACATGCGTCCTCCCCTTAGTCTTCACCATTCCTCTGACCAAGTCTGTCGTCTTCGGCGTGCTCTATATGGTTTGAAGCAGTCTCCTCATGCTTAGTATGATCGCTTTCAGACTGCTGTTACCGAGCTTGGATTTTATCCTTCTGCTTCCGACTCTGCTTTATTTCTAAGACTTACCTCGGCTGGTTTTGTTGCTCTCTTACTATATGTAGATGATATGATCATCACTGGTTTTGACTCTTCTGCTATCTCTGAGGTCAAGCAGCATCTATTCCGCACCTTCGAAATGAAGGACCTGGGACCATTGCAGTATTTTCTTGGCATTGAGGTGGCTTCTTTTCCCAAGGGTTACTTTCTGTCCCAGGCTAAGTATGCTAACGAGGTTATCCATCATGCCAGACTTACTGACACTAAGCTGTCTGATACCCCCATCGAGCTTAATGTAAAGCTCAACACTACTGATGGGGTTCCTCTAGATGGTCCTACGTTATATTGCGAGCTTGTGGGTTGTTTAGTCTATCTGACAGTTACTCGCCCTGATCTTGCCTATGCTGTCCATGTGATTAGTCAGTTTGTTTCTACCCCTCGCTCTACACATTGGGCTGCTTTGCTTCGGATTCTTCGCTATCTTCGCAGTACTATCTTTCAGGGCTTGCTGTTCTCTTCTACTTCTTCCTTAGACTTGGTGGCTTATGCTGATGCTGATTGGGCTGGTGATATTAATGATCGTAAATCTACTTCTGGTTTCTGTATGTTTCTTGGTGATTCCCTTATTTTTTGGAAAAGCAAGAAACAGACTGTTGTTGTCCGTTCTACTGCCGAAGCTGAGTATCGTGCTATGGCTCATGCTACTGTTGAAATTGTCTGGCTTCGTAATCTCTTATCTGAGTTGGGCGTCCCTCAATCTTCCTCGACCTCTCTTTATTGTGACAACCGAAGTGCTATTCAAATTGCTCATAACACTGTCTTTCATGAACGGACAAAGCATATTGAGATTGATTGTCACTTCGTCCCTCAGCATCTGTAGTCTGGCTTTATCTCGCTTCCTTTTGTCTCTTCGGCTCTGCAACTTGCTGACTTCTTCACTAAGACTCACACCACTGTTCGGTTTCGGTTCTTTCTTGACAAACTCTCAATGTTTTCTGCTAAAACACCTTGAGTTTGAGCGGGGGTGTGAGAATATGTGTTCTCCTAGGATTAGGAATAAGTGCCCTATATCTATTAGACTTCTATATATCTCAGTAATGTATTCATGTAGGATTAGGAATTAGTGGTACTCTATATAAATGATGTATGTATTCTTTGTTCAATAGAATTCAAGACTAATATACAGTTTTATTCAGAAAACTAACAGGCCCAACAGTGTGGAAAGCATCTCTTATTAATAGATTAGTTGAGGGAATGCTTTTAACTATCATTTTTTTAAAAAAAATAATGCTTTAACTATCTGTTTTCATGAATTTAGTATTTATTGTTATATCCCACAATGGATGTGTGTGTAAATAAAAAGTCAATAAAATAAAATAATTTAGAAAATAATTTAATAAATTAAATTTAGAATTACTTGCTTATAGAAATTGTAAATCGAGACTTGTTTTGGACACAATCTTCTTAAAGTAGATTTCGCCCTCGCTTTGGTGCTTCGAGTTTTAATGGCGTCTACTTCCTAGGATGCAACGACTACTACTTGATTTGCAGCACTACAAAATCAAGTCTTGCGAACCAAACTCTGCTGTAACTCTCTTTTTTTCTTCCTAAAAAATAAATGAAGAACAGATGCAGAAACAGAAGGACGAAAAGAGGAAAAAGAAAGAGGAAATACTTTTCAAAAATTTCGATGGAATGAAATGTTGGAATGCATGCTATTTATAGGAAACGTGGTGGCTTTCCAAAATAGGTGCCACCAGGAAAAACCTGTTCGGAAAAGGAACATATCTGTTCAGAACAGAAACAGATCTTTTTGGGTGTGATTTGCACCTGTTCGAGTGGACTTTATGAACCTGTTCGGATGTGTTTGGGTGAAGGGAAAAAAAAAACTGGACCAATTTATTTTGAATTTTGAAATCCAAAATAAAAATAAATAAATAAAATTTAAATGTTTATGGTCAAAAAAGATAAGTATTGGGCCGGATAAGCTCAACCCAACCTCACACATGCACGCGCGCCCAACTAGACAGCGACGGCGGGGCACGTGTGGTTTTTATTTTGGGTTCAATGGATATAGTCCACTTTACCCATAACCTCACTCTTGCACAAATTTGGGTACTCCTCGGGGCCTATCCCAAGTATCCCAAGTTAGAGTATATAAACCTATACAAATTCTTAAGCCTTTCCAATGTGGGACAAACACATTTCACAAATATATAAGAAACCCACCTAAAATCATTTTCACAAACTTAAAAACGCACGTTGAATTCTTATTCATCCAGAATGATTTTGTGCTACCAAGTACACGATATTATTCACTACGCGACATTAAACATGAACCCAATTAATAACGTTAAAAATAATGCTTGAATTCCACCTTAATTAATGTTCAAACTTAACAAAAAAATAAGATTTTACAAAAATCATTTTCCAACATTTATGTCATTTGCAATGAATGAGGCTCTACTGAGGCCAGCATTTAGAGATCTTGCAATTTTGATTAGAGGAAAGAGTAAGACCTACCACTTTATATTTGGAATTAGTGACAGAAGGAGGTATGTGATTTTGGTGATTGGTGCGTGACATAGCCACATGATTAAGCACCAAATAACTTCCATATGATTTATGTAGAAATGCACATACTTCAATGTATAAAAATGATTTAACTCCAGTGCCAAATGATCCATAGTAGTTCACCCATTTGATGGTGCAATTTATGCTAATCAACAGTTGAGATGTCAGTGCAACAATATTGCAAGCGACAACAAATAATTTTTGCACTCAACGAGATTTGAAAAATGGAATAAGGTTCTATGCTAATGAAAACATTCACTTTGTTTGGTTTCTATTTTTTAAAAGTAGTTTTCAAAAAATTTTACATTTTTATTTTTCATATTTTTTTATTTTTACTAAATTTTTTTAATATTTTATGCAAATTTCTTACTTTTTAGACACACCTAACATAAATACACTTATAAAGTAAAAAAATTATAAAAAAAATCTTTTAAAAATTCATTAAATACCAAAAATACAAAAAATACAAGAATTTAGTACATTTTTTGTATTTTTATGTATTTCTTAATTTTTTAAAATATTTTTTCACAATTTTTTTACTTTTTAGACACATCTAAGTAAGGTGCACCTAAAAAAGTAAAAAAAAATGTTTAAAATTTTAAAAATATTCACTAAAAACAAAAAAATACGAAAATCAAAAAACTCAATTTTTAAAAAATTTAATTCAAAAAACTCAAACCAAACACAGTGATTTATTTCGTTATTAGAAATAAATAATACATCAGCACCTCACTGAAGTTGTTTGGAAACTAAATGTTTTTATACGTTTTTTTTCATAAAAATAAAAAAATACTGAAAAGCTAATTCCCAAACGATTGTTGAGGCCAGTTCAAGTAAAATTAGCCCTGATTGTTGAGGCCTCTTGGGCCTGAGTAAAGAAGGGCTTTTACAATCTTTTGAACAAACAAACAAACCGACAAAGCCCTATTCTCTGGCCCACACAGTGACGAAACGTCGACGTATTAATTACTTGCTTGCAAATTCTCCTTGCCCTGATCAAACTTTGCCTTGGCAAAACTAGATTCCGTACGCGATAAAATCAATTTCATATACGTATTTTCGATTGCTTGCTTTATTTATTGTACCTAAAGTTCTGTTTCTCTTTTCTCAATCGTTCGATTTTTGGTTTGGTAAATCTTCTCTTTCTCGCTATTCCCATCATCGATCAGTATTTTCTTTCCTCGCAAAAAAAAAACCCCTAATTTTGTTTTGAGATTTTTTTTTAACTTTGTTTTGGGTATCACAGTAGGCATTCACTGATCGCCATGGCCAAGAGCTCCTTCAAGTTGGAACACCCCCTCGGTCCTCTCTCTCTCTCTCTCTCTCTCTCTCTCTAGATTTTGTGCTTGTGATCTGATTTTGTTGAACCCTAGCTCTTGCAATTTGAGATTTTCGGTTGATCTATAGAATATCTATCCTGATTTCTTATTATATTTGAATTGAATGAAATTTCTTGTTGAATCTTTGCAATTATTTATGGTCTTGATTTTTTTTTTTTTTTTTTTTTTTGTGGATTGGGTTTCTAGTTGCCTAATTTAAGTTGATTGAGTGATTTCACGATATGGGTTTCTAATGATTTGGGTTTTGTGTGTGTTGTGTGTGTGTGCGTGGATTGGGTTTCTAGCTACCTAATTTAAGTTGATTGAGTGATTTCACGATATGGGTTTCTAGTGATTTGGGTTATGTGTGTGGTGTGTGTGTGTGTGGATTGGGTTTCTAGTTACCTAATTTAAGTTGATTGAGTGATTTCAAGGTATGGGTTTCTAGTGATTTTGTTTTTGGTTTTTTGGTGCGTGTTTTTGTGTCTGAACCCTAGTGGATTATGGGTGAATGCTGTAGAACCTCTCAAACTTCTATGAAGCGAAGAAAGTTTGTTCTTTCTGGCTTTTCTTGTGTCGTGGAAAGCATTTTATGTTTAGTGAGTCTGATGTTTGTTTTTACTTAACTTTTTTGTGTTTTATGGGCCATTGATCCACATTTTGTTGGGTATTTTTTGTACCTGGCTTGTCTTTGATCCAAAATCGGTTGTGTTATTGTTTGAATGCAATCTAGTTCACTTACTTGGGAAAAAATATTCTTCTACTTGTGATGTCATTTCTGCAAATTGTCTTCACTTATGGACTGCCTATCAGTCACTTCAATGAACATATAATGTTAGACTACCCTTTGCAATTCATGTAGGCTGTGCAAGCAACATGAAATTAATACTTTTGAGAACATTTGAAGTGGAACTTTGCTTAGATTAAGGGTAAAATTGAATTTTCTTTGAGGATATAGAACAGTTTCTGTGAGGCTTGATTGTTTTTTGTTGTTAATTATTATTTGTACTCCTATTTGTGGTAATTACCTCTTCTTGCTGCATGTAGTAAAACGTGTTTTTCATTAGTGGATTGGCAGTTTGACACTTCAAAGATTTTGAATTATGAATATTATGAATATTTCATGAATTTGAATTTTCATTTGCTTTCTCTGTAAATATGTAAGGAATTTGTGGACTGATTTAGTAAGTAATACAAGTAGAAATAAAGGTAAAATTCTCTTTCTTATTCATCTTTTATTAATTGCATGACATTGTATTCATGTCAATGTTTGAGTCAAATATTGTTTGCATCTTTTGTTGAAGAAGATTTGTAAAAGTTTTCTTAGCCATGTGTTGGTATGAATATGATCAACACTAGTGAGAATATAGTTACAGCATAAGGAGCCTTGGCAAAAGGGACTAAAGGTAAGTGCCATCTATGTTACAAAAGCAACAAATGGAGAGCAATGACCACAAAAGGAAGTCCCCATTTCCCCCACCTCTTTTCTCTATGTATCTGTCTCTCTCATAATGTAATAGAGCTGTGGAAAATTCATGATCACTTGTGAACATTTGATGAGAGTATTTTTATATATGTTTGTTTAAAGGGCAAAAATATTTGAAGTCTTTTTTTTCCCCCAAAGGGCCTAATTGGTATCGTTTTTATTCTTCGAGTGTTTGGAAACAAAAAAATAGTAGATTTCGAAAACAATTAGGAAAACAGTCTCCTGAAATTGGAAAACAACTTGGTGTTGTTTCCTAAAGAGTGGGTTGTTATCAGAAAGCAGTTGTTGGAAACAATTTGCCAAACAAATTGTGTGTTTCAGGAAAATGAAGACAAAAAATGAAAAATATACCAGTGATGCCCTTATGTGTCTTTATTGTATTTATTGTTTGTTTGAAATTTGCCTTATTCTACTTTTCAGAAAGGAGACTGGCAGAAGCTGCTCGTATCAGGGAGAAGTATCCAGATAGAATTCCAGTATAAAAATTGCCTTTGTTTTCCTGGAAGTTTGTCTTTCTGTAGGATGTTACGCATATCTTCGCTGAATTTTTTTATTTATTTTTTCATGCATAGGTTATCGTGGAGAAAGCTGAAAGGAGTGACATCCCTGACATTGACAAGAAGAAGTTAGTATAGTACTGCAATAATCGTCCTCCATATGCTTAATTTGAATATTACGAAGATTGCTCATTATACACTTTTTTTATGAATTACTTTCTCCTCTGCTGAATTATTTCCTGATCTGCAAGACTGCAAGATATGTGATTGTCTCACCTTGCAAGAAACATTTGAAATCATTTAAGGTAATAGAAGACAATATGTAAAGGATAAATGCAATGCAAAAAAAAGCCTCTGGCTTCCACCAATGTTAGAAGGAGATTGGAGTCCGCAGGCTGTTTTTGGAAAGTTAAAAACATATTTGTTGGAGTCTGAAACTTTATTATTATTATTTATCTTATTTTTTTCACATTTTGATGTGAGTATTGTCACACCTATGGATAGATGCATTATGGATTGGCTAACATACTATTCGAATTATTATTATTATCCGTTGCCTACAATATTCTAATACCATAATAATGTTGCAGATATCTGGTTCCTGCTGATTTGACTGTCGGGCAGTTTGTCTATGTTGTCCGGAAGAGGATAAAGCTTAGTGCTGAGAAGGCCATCTTTATCTTTGTGAAGAACATTTTGCCACCCACTGGTGAGAAATTGTTTTCGGTTATGTTTGCCTTTACACCATCATAGGCTTC
Source organism: Camellia sinensis (assembly GCF_055761805.1). Classification (NCBI taxonomy): domain Eukaryota; kingdom Viridiplantae; phylum Streptophyta; class Magnoliopsida; order Ericales; family Theaceae; genus Camellia; species Camellia sinensis. The sequence goes on from NC_138968.1 coordinate 189,340,846, forward strand.
TGAATTTAATGATTTGCTTGTTGGTATTCATGTACTCATGTTCCTTTTCTGTATTCTTGTTGCAACAGCTGCCATGATGTCTGCAATTTATGAGGAAAACAAAGATGAGGATGGTTTCCTTTACATGACATACAGTGGCGAGAACACATTTGGATCATTCTGAGTGCATTAGTAAAGCTGATATTATGTAAATAAGAAACATGCTGAAATATGTAAATTCTTAGTTGTCTATCTATCTGGTGCTACGGTTATCCTTAGTTTTATCTTGCTCTTGTCAGACTGTTCCCATACCTAATTTGGATATTTGAGCACTCATGCTTTGAAGTAGTAAATATTTATATTTTTGCTTAGATGGGCTTGAATTGAGGTCAAAAAACTTTAGAGTAATGTTAGATATTTCAAAAGATTTATCAAAATTTTTGCTAAATATCTCTTTTTGGTTCTCTAGCATTTTTCAGAACTTTATGTGAGGTTGGAGACTTCTTATATTGATTAGGGTGTGCAAACCACCCATGGATCCGCCTGGACCAGCCCGACCCGTGCATGTCACGGACGGTTTTGCAGGACCATTCGGTCAGCAACGGATAGATTTCATGAAAAAATGTTGATTTATGGTCGGGATGTTGGATTTAATTAAAAAATATCGGTTAAATCCAATCCGGTCTATATATATATATAGTAAATAAATATTATTTTAGTTATTCAGCTCTTTAAGTTTCCTTGGTAAGCTAAATGAGTTAAAAGTTCCTTGATAACTTGTCATTTCCAAGTTAGAATTGTATGACAACTCACCTAATACCCTTACCAATAAATTCTTCACACTTTTGAAGTCTGAGATGAGATATATGAGTCTGGATCCTCTCCAGTTATCTTTTTCAGTCCTCTCTTTAGTTAACGGCCAAGATTTGGCCACATCATCCCTAACAAAATCTATGGCTCAAATTAGTTTTAAAAAATAAAAATTCAAAGAACATTTGTTGCTTGGACTCTCTTTCTTTTCCTTTCACATTCATGTCAGATTCACACATTAAATTAAATTCACCATTTCACAACATTCTACCAATACATCTTTTGCAATTCGTCTATTATTTCAATAGTAGAGTTGAATGTTGAATAGCAGAATAACAAACCAAATCATAGAGAGGGGGTTACAACCTCTCACTGTCAAACCCATTTGGGTCTTGAATTTTTCCAAACCCTTCGGCAACCCTCACGCACCACCACAACCACCAGAACCTGCTGGACTCCTTTACACCACCCCACTTCTACCAACTTTGGCCGATCGAACACCACCTTCTCTCATTCTTCTTCTAGATCTGAAATTTTCAGATATTTTTTCAGAGTAAAACCCATGTACAAATCAATAACTCTCCAAAAACAATATAAAGAAAGAAACGAAAAAATCAAAGAAAAGAAAAAAATTGAAGCAACTAGAACTAGAGTGTTGAATTTGGATGATTTATGTGGCTTGAATTTTAGAGAGAGAAAGTGGGTTTGCTTCAAATTTTGGCTTGAATTTTATTTTTTGTTTATTTTCCATTTTTTTAGCATGAATCATCAGATTTTGATGATTTTAACATTTATGGCTTGATGATTTGTTGGGTGTTCTTTCAAATCTCTAAAACATTGGTGGTAAATTTGGAAGAACACTTGGGTGTGTTCCACCAATTTCTTGATGATTTATATTGGTGGTAAAATTTTTCAATACCTCGTTGTTGAAAGAAAATTTTTCAATACATCATCAATGTTTGGTGGTAAATTTGCAGAGATTTGGAACAATCCAGGATTTGATGATTTTTGTCCACCGTTGGAAAGAGAGAAGAGAAGAGAAGAGGAGAGAGAGAGAGAGAGCAAGCAAGCTTCTTTGAAATTCATTTTTTTTTTTTAACTAATTTGAGCCGTAGATTTTGTTAGGGGTGACGTGGCCAAATCCTGGCTGTTGACCGGAGAGAGGGCTGGAGAAGATCCAGACTCGAGATATATACCACCTCAAATAAATTTGAGAGATATATAATACTCCATATATGTTTTCCAAAGTCATATCTATTTTCCCAAGAAAAATATATTCCTTAAGAAAAATATATTCCTCTATTTTTTTCTCTCTCACAGAGATTTGACAACTTCATTTACTTTTGTGACTCTCTCTATTTCCTCAATCCTTTTGACTTCACAAACCTTTCATCTCCATCTCTCTCTCTCTCTCTCTCTCTGTTACACTTTCTCTCTCTTCCTTTGATAGACGAACTCATCACCTCTCAGCCTCTCCTTCATTTCTGCTTCTCTTTATTTTTCTTTCCATTTCTATTCTAGTGGTGATGGTGGTGGCCAGGACAGATGAGGTCAATTAACAATGGTGTTGGTGTTGGTGGCAATGAGCGATGGCACTGTGATGAGTGAAGGTGGTTGCCACAGCGATAAGTGAAGGCGGTCTCCCCCTTTCACTTCCTCCCCATTTTCTTTGCTTTACTCTCTCTTTCATAGATCTATAATCTGTAAGTGTATAAACATAAACTCAATTTGTTGTTTTGAACGCTTAAATCCATTTTTTTCACAAATTCCTATCAGATTTTTGAAATTGACCGAATCAACCGCCAAACCGTGACTTTTGAGTTAGTCGATTTCGAACTGTAGTTCGATTGATGATGAGTAGTTGGTTTTCTAACTTGAATGCGTCGGTTCGGCTGACGATTTAAAGGTAAAATCGAGCCGAACCGACCCGTGTACCCCCTAATTGATTGTGTTCTAATAGGCTACTTATTAAATTGTTTCCATTGAATGTGTCTCTTGGGTAGTGCATATATACAAATACTAGCAACATTGTGCAAGTTAAATAAACAAAAATAAAATAAAATGTTTAACATTTAAGGGGATTTGGTGATAGACCCCTCATAGTCTAATTTATTTTTCAAAAGGACAAGAATTATATGGATCTTTTCAAAACCCCTAGTATTTTAAAACTTATTTTTTTTTACTATAATACCCTCATATATATGTATGTGTGTGTGTATCAACTCGTAATCACTCTCTCTGATCTCAATCTCTCTTCTCTCTGTCTCACACTTATCACTATTCTCTTCATCTGTGCCATCGCTGCTATCTATTGGCACCATCGCCGCTCACCATAGAACTCTTTCTCTACCGTCTTCATCACCACTATCATTTGTTGCATTCACAACTTCAGATCTGAGATCATTCACAATTGTTGTCATTGGAAAATGACAATTTGCAACGGTTTGCAAACCTCAAATATGAGATCTTTCTCTCTCTCTCTCTCTCTCTCTCTCTCTCTTCTTCTTCTTCTTCTACTTCTCTTGATCATCTATTTTTGAACTCTATCTTTCTATCTCTTTTTCTTCTTCTCATGATGCTCTATTCTTTCAACAATAAAATTTTACTGTGGTTCATGACAAACTCTTCTGTAAAGCCATCATCGCAGCTTGTTTCAAAATAAAATTTTACTTTGAATTATAATAAACTTTACTTTGATTCAGAGTTACTGTCATTAAGCAGATTAATATGTTATTAACCAGAGTAAAAATTTTATTGTTACGAAAACAGAGTACATATTAAATGAACGAATCAAAGTCAAATTTAACTTTTAGATCTATGAACAAACAAAAAAAAAACTCTTAATTTTTCATTATAATATATCGATTTCTCATTTTTCGGTCAAATCTAAGGGTTTTTTTTTTTTTTTTTTTAAATCTCTAATATGAAGTTATTAATCTCAAATATGAGTTCATAGGTATTAAATCTGAGATGGTGGTGGTTTAACGGTAAAAATGGTCGTTGCCGGCTAACGGTGAGGATGGGCGATGCTAATAGAGGATGAAAATGATAGAGACGATGAATAACCATACAGTTGGTGAAGAGAGAGAGAGAGAGAGAGAAATGAAAGAAAGAGATGGTATAATGGTGTAGCTCAACTTTTTCACACCCCCTTTCGGAAGTTCAAAATAAACCCTACAGTTCGGACTTTCGCGATTCTGAATCTAATTTCACAAGTGTAATGTGAAATTGATGAATACCAAAGAGTCCAAATCCAGCAAATCTTTTGAAAAATCGATTTTGAATCAAATTCCCAAAAATGGACTGTTTTGCCAGATACAAAGTTGCCACCTAAATATTTTTGAGAAATTTAAGAAACCCATGACTCGTGCCAAAGACTACGTGTCCGTCATCACCAAGATTGTCTCGGCTCGGGAACTTAGGTACGAGAGGGGAAGGTCATGAATACATTTGAGCACCCTCGCTCACCCGATCAAAGATCGGCCTCTACTAATCATGATATGACTTTTATTAATAGTATATACTCTTGTTTCGGTTTATTAAGCTAGTATTACTATGTGATGCGCACACACAAGTATAGACTAAGTTGCAAGAATTGGAGCATTTCGAGTCATGTTTGTTTTGAAAATTGTTTCGAAATATGTACCACTTGAAAAAGTGATCGTATATAAACATTACTCAAATTATTCCAATTCAAGCAATAAGCCTTCATCCACAGGCATACAAACAGTTTGGCATTTAAGCAATTAGCCTCATGGTACGCATGCGAAACATGGCAACATTAACACTCATGCAATTATGCTAAAACGAGTAAAGGCCCACCTAGTACTCCAAGTCAAAAAGAGAAATTAGTTAGAAAAATGTATGATTCTAACTATGCAATTATGACTAATGCAACACATGCGATATGCAACTAAACAGGCTCGGCTACTAATATGGCATATGAAACAATTAAATAGTATGCGGTCTAAGCACGTATTCAAAGAAGTATTGAAACTAACAATGCAGTTAGAATGATGAATCAAGCCTCGGTGCATGCAATACAAATAGATGCAAACATGAGTTATGCTAATCAAAACATGATGTCCCTAAACTAACCATCATAAGCAAATAAATAAAAGGGAGAAAGACGTGTGGTTGGAAGACATACACATTATTACATTGCGCTCTCATGAAGGATAGTTCGAATAAACTAACTAATTAAAACTAAACTAATTAAGCTAATTATTACAAAACCAATGAAATTAGCTGAACTACTTAACTAATTATTACAAATAAATATGAATTAACTAACTATTCTAGTTAACTAACTAATTATAAAACGAAATTGAATAAGTAATTAACTAACTAATTAATTACAATACTTTATACATTTAACTAGCTACAACTAATTAATCACAACAAGATTAATTTACAACTATGATAATTATAACACTAATGAAATAATTAATTACATTTGACAAAATTTGTAAGCGAAGATGGATGAAGGTTGTATGCACAGCGCTTGAGAGCTACTCTGTCTGTCCAAGCCAACTCTGTTTCACCTTCAGCCACTGCCTCTATTTTCTTGCAAAATTACACTGCTGGCCACACACTGAGGGCCGACTATGCATCATTGATGGCCGGCCAGACTTACAGATGGCCGGCCATGCATCAATTTGGTGCAAAACTCTATTGTTGTGTTTTGAGGTGAACTAGTGCAGACAAAGTGTCCTCAAGCTCTGTTTGTCCTTTTTTTCCTTCTCTGTCATGGGAAAACCTGGAGAGAAGGTTGAAATTGGTTCCAAAGCCATCAATGAGCAAATTGATTGCTTGATGGTCTTGGATTCAATTTTGGACAAAAATCAATGAAATGCAAAGAATGAGACCACCCCTCCCGCTTGTCATGGTATGAACTCAAAGAAGGAGGTTGCAATGCTTCAAGAATCATCAAAATGCCATGAATTAACATGTGATGACTCTTGACACAAGGAACTTGGCATAACGTCCGGCCAAGTTGGAGCAATTTTAAGCCATTTTCTTTATATGGATTGATCCAAGTTTTAAGCCAATTTTATGAAGTCTTACCATTCTTTAGTCCATTTGTCCATGGTGGTGTTATAGTCCTCTAAACAAGAAGTAATGTCAAACAAGAGGTTCTTCTAAGGCATGAGAGAGAGAGAAACCACACCGTTGGCAATGAATCTCCGAAAAGATTAAGCCATTAAGTAAGAGTCTCTCTTACATGTCTTGAACAACCTCAATCGGTTGAAATCATTCTCAAGAATAAAAGAGATGGATGGTGGATTGATTGTTAAAATTAGACTTTTAAACATGGAAATAAGTAAAGAAATGCTTAGAACAACATGCAACAAGTTATGTATGCCAACTTATGAGACAATAGCTAAACTAAGCAAAGCATGAACCAATTTAAAAGGCTTGGACAGACCTAAAACAGTCCTTAACGCATGAAAAACAGATGCTAAAAATGCATGAAAAAAAGCCTAAAAAGCCTAACAACAAAAAGATGAAACAAGGCTAGGAAGCAAGAACAAGGAGGGATGGCTAACCCCTTCACTTTTGAAACCTTAAAACATGATTTTTAGCGTTTCTAAAACTTTGAAATTTAGTGTAGATATCAAAGAAAAATAGTGGAAAATGAAGGGTTTAAGCTATAAGTAAAGGTGTAGAAAGAACAGGCTCTTTCTACCCTTTTAGTAGCCCTCCAAATCCAATCTTAAACACTTCAAATAGACTCAAAACAACACAAAACAATAAGAATTATGTAGCAAATGAAAGAAATAAAGACAAGAGAAAAGATAACAAACTTATACCTCTCAAGGGGTAAGCTTTTTGTTTGTGATCCAAACTTAATCTCAACTCACTCTCAAGCTTAAATTATGCTTCTCCAAGATCAACCAAGGCTCTAAGGTGGTGAGACAAGGTTGTATATGGTGTATGGAGATAACACACGGAAGCTAGGTTAGTTCAAAAGTTGCTTGCAGTGGAAGAAAGAGGAGGGAGGAGCCCTCAAGGTGTATATAGGCTTTCTAAATTTTGTTTAACCCTCAAAAAAATAACACAGCTTTTTTTTATAGAATTTGAGCTCAAAAGGTGATAAATATCTTCAAAAATTGGCAGCTGGCGGACTCCCGCCTAGAACAGTATTCTTCATCACCAAAGGCCGGCTGGTTATTCATAGCCACGGCCGGGCTTTGATGCCCTCCCTTATTTTTTTGGTTCAAACTCAACTCAGGGTGGAAAACGGTCCAAAAATGAAACTCACAGGCCCAAACAAGGTAAATATTGAAGATTTGATATTATTTCGGAAACTTGACTGAATCTGAATCGCTGTGAACTCAAAGCACACAATTCAACTTTTATCATCGAGTGTATCGAACCAAGTGCCTAAGTCTTGCGGGCGGTCAAAAATGGGATGTCTACAAATGGTCAAATAAAATATTCAAATAACAAATTTTGTCCTTTATACAGAATTTTATAATTATAAGAGAGTTTTGAAAGTATTAAATTTTTTTCTATCCTTTTAACAAGAAAAGGAAGACGAGAGAGGTTTATGACCAAATTTCCCTAACATTTATTGGTTGTAATCTCAAGTGGAAAGAGTCTTCCTTACATGATCTTAAGTGTAAGTCTTGCCTCATCCTCCTATCTATCTATTTTTTGTTTTTTTATAATTGTTATAGATAATTGAACACTTGGCATAAGGAAAGACAAAAGACACCAATCTAGGTGCTTACATATATAAGAGTAATGTTAGAGATCCTAAAAATTCTATCAAAGATTTTATCAAATGTCTCATATGGATGTGAAACCTATACAATGTGAGTCTCATGTGAGTCCCACACTCATGTGAGATATTTGGATTCTATCTTGTATAACTTTGTAACTAGGGATTACTTTGAAGAAGGCTTTTCTTTCTAATAAGGTCATATGTCAAGAAATTTTGTAACTAGAGATTACTTTGACGAAGGAATTGCTTCTTTTTCTAATAAGGTCATAGGTTAAGAAATTTAAAAGGATGTTGCACATTTTGTATAAAAGTGAATGTAATAGAGAATATATAATATTTTTAAGTTGGGTAATGTTTTGGTACAAGTTATGTCATTTGTAAGTTTTGAAGTCCAAAAAAAAATGAATTATAACTAAATAATTTTTGAATCATAACTAAAATAATATCATAATTAACATCACAATGTATCATAATTAATAATATAATAAGTCATAATCAAAAACTCAAAAGTCGGTAAGTCATAATCAAAGACTTAAATATTGTAACTGAAAGTGTATGTTAATATATGTCTTAAGAGTACATATTCACAAGACTCATAAAAATGATGTGTTTTTTTAATTTTTTTTGAATTTATTTTCTTCTATTATATAGTTGGGGACTTAGACCATTCAACTTCCAACCAACTAGATAGGTGTAACTGTGTGGTGTCGAAATAAAGACTAATCGAAGCCATTTTTGAATTTTTAAATGGAAAATACTAATTAATATATATATATATATATATATATAATATAAAGATACGTAAATGTACAAGAATATATAAAATATGTTATTAAAATTTTTATTTTTTAATATTATTTAATTAATGCTTAACTAAATAACACTTTTTAAAATTCAATAATGTCCTGTAAGAAAAAGATCCGACCCCCTCTAGGGTCACCCCCATGACCCCTACTAGCCTCTGATTAGTCAATTTTTTTTTGTTTTTTTTTTGTTTTTTTCAATCACCAACCCCCGTGTGTGTGTGGGGTGGTGGGGGTGGAGGCTTGAGGGGGTCTCAATCACAGCCCATGTTCTATATTCTCATACCTTTTTGATGTAATTAGATGAGTTGTCATTTGTTTGTGAAGTGGATTGGTTTTTGAACTTTTTAATTTTTTAACTATTTTATTCTGAGACTAAAAAGTCTCGTTTGGAAAGATTTTTTTTTACTTTTTTGATTTTTTGTGAGAAAAAGAATGTAATGATTATGGATTAGATGTAATGTTTTGTCTTATTGAATTAAAAAATTTATTTTATCTTTTGATAACTAAAATAACTTCAAACTCAACTCAATTTAACTCTTCTTTCCAAACGAAGCCTATATAATTTTCTTTAAAGAGCAAAACAAGTATTGCTTTCCAGAGACATGTCAAAAACAACACTAAGAGCATCTCCAACCCATCCTTCATATCTTCAAATATGAAGGATGGTCTCCTCCAACCCACCCTTCAAATTCATCTCCATTTGGGAGGAGAACAAATTCATCCTTCATATTTGAAGGGAGGATGAAAAAATGAAGGATGCCTCCAAAACACTATTCATTTTGTATTTCTTATTATATTACAAATAACTTTTAATTTGTAAATTTAATTTTTATAAAATTGACATCATTAAAAAGTATAAAATCATTCCTTTAAAATGAGTATAATATTAAATATATTTTACAAAAATTTTAAAATTAAATATTTATTAATGAATAAAAATTACTTTTTGAATAGAGTTTGAAGGAAGGAAATGAAGGTTTGTGGTTGGAGTTTGAATGAATAGTGACCTCCTCTATATTTACTTTTTAAATAAAAAATATTATTTTCATAGTATTGCATTGGAGATGCTCTAATAATCTTGATATTGACATGAATGATGCAGGCCAACTCTCTGAAACTCATATAAATTATAATAAAAGCTTGGTCCTCTTTGGCCTACTAAAATAAATTATTTAGGTGTGGTCAGTTATGGAAATTACTTCTATAACTTCTCATATAAACAGCTCCCCTTTCAATTCGCAAAAAGAAACCAAAAACATGAAAAAAGAAAAAACGAAAAAACGAAAAAAAAGAAAAGAATGGGTTATTAATTAGCTAGTCTAACTAACATGAAAGTAAATAAAATTATTATTTTAATGACAAATGTGATCTAACTATATATCTACAATAGTCTGACTAATTATATGAAAACGAACAAAAGTATATCTAACTATTTTTTTAAGACAAGCGTGATCCATTCATGTATTTACGATTATCTAATCTTTTTCTTTTTTTTTTTGCATTAATAATTTTATAAAATAAATAATTTAAATTATTAATATAAATCCTGTAATCTACAAAGGCTCAACAACACGGTCTAATTGGTGAGAGAGAAGAATTTGGTTACTTGGCTCCATTAATTTCTTTGGGTCAAAATATGAGAATAAGAGAAAATAGAAGACCAGTGACAGTTCACACAAAATGCTGCCAAAACAATTGGTTTAGACAAAAACAGCGAGGACACTCAAACCCAAAACACAATTTATTAAATGTGATAATAATGGTCAAATTTTATGATAATAATAGTCACATAATTTATTAAATGTCTTTAAAAATAAATAATAAATAATAAATATAATTTTAAAATAGATTATTTAAATAAATCTTATAAAATTACATGATTATAAATAACAGATTAATTTGATTTTTCCCCCCAAATGATCCATCCAGAAAGCTACAAAATGAATAGATTAAATAATCAAAATAAAATTTCCTTAAAAAAAATCACTGAAAAAAAATTTACGGGTCCAAAAAACGGGTTGTTTGGGGTGTCCTAAATAAGTGCATTTTTTGACTTTTTGAACTAAAAAGTTGAAGAAAAAATATTTGGGATACCTTTTTGACTTTTTATGAAAAAATATGTATTAAAAAATTGTATAAATTAGTATATAGGAGAAGATGGTGAGGAAATAGGCAGTACTGTGAGGAAATAAGAGGACAGCGTGCGCAGAGTGTACCTGGAATATGATTCTCTGCTTTTCGTGTATTGAATTAGAGGTGTTGTTCAGCCCTTGGGGGCCCACCACGGGTCTCGTTTTACTAATCAAAACTGATCAATGTGTAGAACTCATCGAGTACTATATGTTTGTAAAAAATCACGTTGATCGGATATCGATAACTATCTGATCGAATTAGTTTTTTTTTCAACCGCTAGCTATAACACCAACTATTTTATAAATTTTAACTGTTTTGATCATATATTTACCGATATCCGATCAACGTGATTTTTTACAGACATATATTATTCGATGAGTTCTACACATTGACGATTCAGATTATTAAAATGGAACCCGTGATGGTCCTTACGGGCCGAACATCACTGTGTTATTTGTGCACCTAAAACCGTGCAATTTTTCCCAAAAGTCACCTCCACTGTTGGACCGCAGAGCTGTCTAAAAATGTAATTATGTGTTAAATTAATTTTTTAATTTTTTTTTTAATAAATAGTAATAACATTTTAACTTTTAAAATAACTTTTTAATTTTTTGCCTTTTCCCATCCGTGCCAAACTGGCCTACCCATCCCTAAACAAAATGATGTGAAAATAATTGGTTTAAAACATAAAGGGAGTCGACATTCAAACATGAAAAATAAGAGTCATAGCCCACTCATATTGACCCTATGAAAACTGGCCTTTTTAAAACAACTTTCCCACCATGTGTTTGGAACCATTCAAAGCATTATTCACAATCCAATCACTTGTCTTCCATATATACCAATCTTCATCCCAATTAAGAAACAAACAACTAAAAAGCTTCTCTTTTTTTTTTTTTTTTTTTTTTGCCTCTGAATTTTGCACAGATTTTTTTTAGCAAGCCTTCAGAGAGTCTGAATGGCCATGTTCTTCAATTTCTTGGGCTGTTTTTCCGAATCATCTTCGCAGCCCAGTCAATACGTATGCAATGGCGACGTCTGTGTATTGCGCAACAGAGATAGCAATGGCGGGAAGAAAAACTTGAAGAACAAGCGAAAGCAGAGTCTTTGGATTCCATTTTCCCGCCTTTCCCTGCGAAGAACTTGATTTTTATGAGATATTCTCTCTCTGTCTCTATATATATGTATAAATGCTGTAAAAACAGAACATGTTGTCAGTAAGGGTTTGGATGAAGCTGTGCATGATGCCATTGAAGAATCAGTGAAAAATGTGTTGCAGAATCAATTTCCGATTGCAGCAGGTCCCATATTGTATTCATTTTCTGGGGTAGCTAAAGAAAACCCATTTCACATTTTAGCTTGTCGAATTCACTACTTGGTTGTTGAATTGGATTTGTAATTTCTTTAGAGTTGCAACAAGAAAATGATTCTGCACATGAATTGGAGAATCGGTTCGCTTTTTTTCTTAGTTCAACAATGGTTACTTGGGGAGAAAAAAAAAAACCGATGGATACTTGGGGAGGCATACAATCTTCTGTTCTTAAATTTCTTATTATTATTGTTATTATTATTATGATTATTATGATTATTATTATTATTTATCTCAATACGCTGCCAAAAGCATGATTTAATAAGAATCTTAAAATGCAAGAATTTCAAGATATTGAGACAAAGGAATTGAGATGTGTGCAGGATGGGAGGAGATTGTGGTTAAGTTTAAATGATGCATTTAGTTTCTAATAATTAAGCATGTTGAGTATTGTATTCATTTTAGTTTTCATTTTTTGAGTTTTCAAAAACAAAACAATGAACATTTTGAAAAAATATATATATATATATATATATATATATTAAGAACATAAATGCATTTTCTGGCAAATTCAAAAAATGTGTAGGGTTTTATTCTCTCTCACACACACACACAAAAAAAAAAAAGAAAAAAAAGTGGCCCTGAAACAATAATCTCAAGACATTGAGACAAAGGAACAGGAGACACGCATGACAATGATAGCATAAAAATAGCAAAATCAAGACGATTACATGTGAGGTATCAGAACGCAACAGAATTACTTCTCATCCATTCATAATTAATGTACAAGGAATCAAATGGATTTCAAGTGTAATTCACTGGATTAACAACTCGTAAACATGGATTACTATAATCTAAATACTAAACAACCTTAAGCTCAACAATTTCTAATACAATAACCTGATTACATGCCGTTGCAAGTCAGTAAAATCCTCATTCAATGTAGTAGACACATCGAAACCCCATCATATAGTGCCTTTTCATCAAACTAATCTGGACAATCATCCTATTTGGCAAAACCCGAGTCAAGATTTAGAATATCCGGTCCAATACCTTGCTAAAATGCTCAGCTTTCTTCTCTTTATGTCCTATTTCTCCACCCAAAAAAAAAATTGTTGAGCAGCCTCAGAGTTGCAACACAAGGTCAGGTTGCTGAGAGTCCACCAGAACTCCTGAAGACTGTCGCACAGGTGATCCCGAAGACTGGAAATCAATGTTCAAGTCCGGAGGAAGCGATTCCTGTTTCTGTTGTGCCTGCTTTTGTGGATTCAGGACCTGCCACGGAGACTGCATTTGAAACCTAGACAAGTCGGTCGTTACTAACTGAGGGACAACCACCGGTCTATTTTGGAATTGAGCTTCGCAGCCCCTCTGGACAGGCGGTGTCATAAAGGCTTGAAGTGGAAAGTTGTTCTTTGTGGGCTGAAAATGCATCCCAGAACCAGCAAAATCGCCCTGAAATCGCGAAACTTGCAGCTGGAGTTCCCTAGTAGGGTTGTATAGAGAATCCGTAGATATCTGATTCTTGTGGCCCGCCCCGGCCCCTATTGACATCCATGCTCGTGCAGCGGCTGCAGCAGCATTTCTTGGATCATCTTTTCCCGAGTATGGGTTGTCAACTGATGGCACTATTGATGGGTTGTCAACTGAGGAATGATTTAAAGATTTCTGCTGCTTTTGAGCATTTTCAGCCAACATTCTCATCAACTGGACAGGGTCACCAAGACCCTGCTCCTGTCCACGGGAAAAATGAGTAGCTGAAGTCACCATGTGGTTGGGAATACCATTTATGCCCGAACTTTTACTCAAGTCTCTTCCATTTGGCAATCTTCCCGAAACAAACCCATTATTCTCTGGCTGCTTAAAAGGGACAGAGGACTGCAAAAGATTCCTGTTCCTTGAAACCGTCTCCGTTGACGGTGAACTTGGTGCATCCGAAGAACCATTTGGAATTTGCTTCTCTGTAACGAAATCACGTGCATTTTGATTAGCTGAAGATGGAGGACGATTCAATTCAACTTGCTTTACAACCTTTTTTTCCGGTTCAACATTCCTGGATCGTGGGCTTTGCTGCAGATAATTCGCACTTGCAGTAGTAGTAGTACTAGTAGTAGTAGTTGTAGGAGGAGGAGGTCTGCTCCCTCCAAAGAAAGACTGTTTACCTTCCAAATTAGCCCCCTTAATAGACTGAGCACTTGCAGTAGGAGTGGAAGTTCTTTTGGTTATAGCAGCACGGGACAAAGATGACTTCCCTTCTGAAATTGGCACACTAACAGTATGCTCCAGGGCAGAAACCGTGGTCTTAGAAGTTTTTTCATCCTTTCTTGCACCAGAAGTATCATGCAACTTTGGAAGAAAAATGGGTTCTTTTGGGGAACAGTTTTCCAGCATTAATACAGGTGTTGGAAGTGGCTCGTAATCTCCAACCCACCCACGACCAAATTTGAACCCTGGAGGTAGAGCCTGTTCAATCCTCTTGGAGGCAGCCTTCCAAGCAACAGGTCCAAGTGTTGCAGCAAAACGAGCCAGGCTCCGGGCATACGAGTGATCTGCATGAAGCCCAACCTGATTCAGAAAAATGAGGAGTACATGAGTAAAGAAGCCAACTCAGCCAAATAACCAACGGGAAAGAGTAGTTTCTGTGTCACATACAGCAATCAGCTGCTTAATTTCACCATCAAAAGTTGTAAATATTGACTCAGATCTGGACACTGGTTGATTGGAAATGTGGTAAGTTGCACGACGATTTTCATCATTTGTGGAAGGTTTCCTCCCAAATCTAGATAGAAGACCCCTCCCTGAAATATTGAAGCAAGCAGAGTAATGAGAAGGGAAGAACAGTAATAAAGCTCTCAACAAGATACTTGAAGATGATTTAGCATTATATAAATGAAGTTGATTCGGTTCCATTTCCGTGTAAAAATATTGGATGTCATCACCAGTTATCCGCTTCTACCAAATCAGAATAAATTTGGGTATCTGATTCAAGAAACATGATCATTACTACAACCATCAGTATTTTATTTTGTTTTTCAAAAAATATCCTCAAAATATCAATCTTTGATATTTATAAACTGGTAGAGATCAAGTATTTTAATATCATACATACCTGATAGTAAATCGTCTGCCTTATCCAAATTGTTATCAATCAACGAAGTGTTTCCCTCTACAGATCCATCGACATTGCTAAGCCTCTTAAAACCACCAGATTGGGTTGCATTTGACCCACATTGGAAATCCCCGGCGGTGGCAAGAGTGGCACCTGAGGAGAATTCAGAACCAACAGGTTCTTGTGCAGTCCGGCTCATTGGCTTCTTTATTTGCTTCTTAGGCAAGGAGTTAGATTTTGTTTTCTGTTCTGAGCTGAGCTCTTTCTCAGAGTGTTCGGTATCAATCCTTAACCTCTGAAATTTGTTTTTTGCTAGCTCTTCGATGGAACGTGCCTTTCAGAAATAGTTGTGTAATCAGATGAAGTGATTAACACACCAGAATGGGCAAAACAAAAGGAACTGAACAGAAGAGGGGGGACGGGGGAAGTCTATACCTGTTTGTGGTATATGGTATCTGGCGCATTATATTTCATTGCATTTGTGCAAATTAGAAAGACATCACTCTGCATTCAAACAGAACAAACTTTACAAAACCAATAGAAAATAACTGGAATGTTTTCCCCCTTAAATATAATGTACTGGGGTGGATAAAGTTGACCTCATAAATCAAGTTATTCAGAGACTGAAATTGAGGAAAAAGCACCAAATTTTTTATTTTTTATTTTGAAAGAAGACTCCAATTACATACAGGTTCAGTGTTTACAATGACAAACACAAACAAAGGTGATCCATCAGATGTAACTGCTATCATTTTTTGGAGATATCATTGATGCATTCATATCTTACCCATTTAAGAGTAACTTCCAATACTGCCCTCCAAATGTTGGATATTATTGAGTTCATATAATAAAGTAAGCAAGGATATCACATAAAAGTAATCATTTATAAGAGCAACTTCCAATACTGCCCTCAAAATGACTTTTTACATTATTCCAAAAATTCTCATTTATCCTGCATTTTGCCACTTACCTATCAAGGAAGCATAAAATTCTCTCTTCTATCAATCTCTCCAATCTTATAGTCTAGTATCAAATATTGAAAATGATTATGTATCAATTGTTTAGTTGAAATTATCAAACCTCATTTTTCCCTTCAGAAATCATGCAATGATAGAGCTTAATATTATGCACATTTATAGATGCTTAAATAAATGTACAAGAGGTATGTCTATACAATAAAAAGAGAAACAGCACCCAACTATAAGCATTAATGATCTATTAAAACTTTTGATAATACACACTTTCGCCAGTGATCTCCATTCTCTCGCATGAATGCGTATTTATGACACTTCTACCAATGATTTCCCTACCGAAGGGAAACATCCCCCAACTCTAAGCATTTATGACCTTTTAAAACTTTAAATTCAATTATTTGACAAATAAACACTTCAGTCAATGATTTTCATTCTCTTCCATGAATGCACTTTATTATCAACATAGCCGTCTAAGTAAATAAAGTACCAAGGTCGAACTGGAGAGATTTTTTTTTTATCTAAGACACAAAAGAAAATGCAAAGGTGTATGAGAAGGGCAGGCACACATACAGAAATTCATCGAACAAGCAATTTATGGCAGTCTGTGTATACTGTAAACCAATCTAACCTAGACAATGCAAATGCAGAAATTTGAGGTTTCTACAAAATAAAAGTTAGAGGTCATGACATAGAGGTGCTGCATTTGACAGCCAATTACGTGCAGCAATAGAGCTTAAAATGTCTTTTCTCCATTATACCAATAGGAAAATATAAACCACAATATTATGTCTATACTCTATAGTTAGCTTCAAAAAGAATGCCCACAAAGAAACCAAGTCGAAGACCAATTAACATTATATACATCATCAAAGAAATTTTAATGAACAACAGAAACAAATTCAATTTCCTACAAAAACAATGAAATCAGTTGGACAAGGTCTGGATAAAACCCGATCCGGAGCCAAAAAAAATAATAAAACACCTGGGCAGTGACCAAGAAAAGGCAATATTATGGATGAATTGATGGTACCCACCTCAAATTGTTCCAGGGTAGAATATGATCCATTTCCCAACTTCTTCCTCACTGAGCCGAAGTCCATTGGATGCTTAATCACAACATGATAATCAGGAAGCTACAAGAGAACAACACATTACAAACTCCAATTCACAAGATACCTTTCATTAGTATACAACATTGTTAAAAGAGAATCAATTACCTCTTCCGGATCAACCGGTTCAGCATACGCACCATAAATATCCTTCCTGACACATACAACCAAATTTGAAATGAGAGAAGCCAAAGCCATTAGCTTCAGAGTAAGACACAGAAGAGTAGAAAAATGTATCCCTACTTCTGAAGTTTGTCAAGAATCAACTCCAATGAGTTCTTGTCAGGCAAAGGAGTCCCCATTGGAGGATCCAATGGTGTCCCTGATCAAACAAAAGCAAAAATTAACAACCCAAATCAAATTCCACGTACAAAATAATCAAAACCCATTACTTAAAACAAAAAATGAACCAATCAAAACAAACCTGGAACAGAGTCTCCCCCCTTGGATCCTTTTTTTCTCCCTCTAACCTGCCATACATAATAAAAAAAACCAGAATCTTGAAAACCCAAATAAATTTGATACTACACAGAAGCAAATAGGATAGAGATAAAGACAGAGGGAGGTTAGACAGAGAGAGTACTACACTGCGTGCTAGTGAAAGAATGGAGGGTAGAAAGAGAAAGTTGGAGCGTGATCAGATTCTATGAAGAGTGTGGGGGCTAGTTTTGGCAGTTGACCCGACCGTTAAAATCAATCTCCCGACACAGATATATATATATAGAGAGAGAGAGATAGAGAGAGAGAATTGTATAGATGTCTGGACCAATTAGAAAAATCTCAGTGATTTCAGCTGAGCTGGACACTCTCTCTCTCTCTCTCTCTCTGTTAAAGCCTTTAAAAGCCCTCACACTCACACTACTGAGTCATATCCAAATTAATCGTACCTCTTCGCGATCATGATCAATTTCATCGCCAAAATCGCCGTGGACTTCGATTTTCCTCTTCTTCAATGGATTATCGGCATCGCCGTAGTCCGACGAAGAAGCCGAGGCAGAAGGCGCGTGTTCCACGCGCTGAGTTCGACTCGGAGTTGACTCACCATCGCCATCTTTGCTCTGGAGCTTGAGTAGCAGCTTCAACTTCTTCTCTCTCCCACGCTCGTCTTCCTCGTCCTCGACCTCATCGTCATCGTCGATGTAGTCGTCGAAATCGAAGGTGTACCTCACATTCCGGCGCCGGCGGCTACGCCGAACGTCGCTCTCAGGCTCGGCGGCGGCGCGGCGTGCGAGATCTGCCTTTGACGGTCGACCCTTCTTCTTCCTCTTCACGATCTGACCCATCTTTTTCGGCTCCGAGCCTCACTCCCCTTCTCTCTCTATCTACTCTCTTTCTCTCTCTTCCGTTTCACTCCATTATTTTTCTCTAGTGCGTTTGGCTTTTTCGAGTCGCTTTTGGGAGCCGAGCCCGGGTCCGAGGCTGAGGTGCGGGGGGGGGGGGCGTACCGAGGCCCAGGATTATAATGATTGTTGTCAGCTGTGCGTAGAGAGAGAAACGGCGTTAGTGGCTGAGAAAGACGGCGTTTGGTGCTGCCCGGATTGCCCGAAGGGTTTGCGTGTCCAGTGGTTTGCTGCCATCGTCCTTGCATATTTTCACATTTCCATTTCTGGAGAAGTTTGTTTGGTGGAAAGTTGTGGCGCGTGCACTTCACCTTCCACGTTTTAGTGATAATTAATCAAATTTGATTTTTTTTTTTTTCCCTTATGGTGCATATATGAAATAAAGGTTTATGTTGAGAAATAGGTTAAAATTCAATTTTTTAGTTTTATTCTGACTTTTTTAAAATAAAAAAATATGCAAAAAAAATAAAAAGATAATATAACCAAAAAAAAACTAAAAAATTTACTGTTAATTCAGATGCCAAAATAGGTGAAAGTTCGATTTATTTTGGTTATGAAAACATAATTAATTAAATATATTGATAAAAATATAAATTATTATTTTAAATATTTTTTTATTTGTAGCATTGTACTTTATATATATATATATATATATGTATATATATTTTCTCTATTATTGTTAATATTAGGAATTGTTTGGAATGACCTAAATAAGTATATTTTTTGTCTTTTTATGAAAAAATGTACAAAAAAATAAAGAGGTAGTATGATAAAAAAAAAAGATAAAAAAATAAAAAGATGAATTATATTAGAGTAGTCAAACTTGGCCTTAATCATCACAAGTAATGATAGAAGCACACTCTAAATACATAATTGAACACATATGTCTTATATGGAATATATCTCATATGATGCAAGATCTACATATGAGATATATATGTTTCATTCTGTGTTTAAAATTTGTGTTTCTAAACTTATTGGAATCGTCACTAATCACCAGTGACTTTCGATGAGTCACCAGTATAATAGTAACGTTTGACATTTTGACAAATGAATAGAAAAATAGAGATATGTTTTTTTTAAATAGTTATTATTCTTTTGAGCAATAAATAATAGAATTTAAGGCGATTGTTTCAAAAGTTTTAAATTTAGTTTATGATCCAATACTTATATATATAATTCTAGGTAAATTACATTACTCGCTTGAGTTTTAGAGAAAACATAATTAACTTCATGTTTAATATAATCATACTAATTTCTTTTTTAAGATGGTTAAATCGATCAAAGATATTGTCAACGATGGGTAAATACTAAAATAAATAAAGATAAATATAGATTTTAATTAAAAAAATATACAATAATATTTGTTTATTCATACGGCTAATGAATCACTGATGAAAAAGAGTTTAAATATTATGTGAATTAAGGTTTTTTAAAAAATTAATATAATTATATCAAAAGTGTAAAATTATTATTATTATTTTTTAATTTCATTGCCTATAATTTGTTATGGGCCTTGCCAATAAATGTTCCTAAGACACAAATAAAAGATTAAAAAAATAAAAAACATGAGACATTTTTTTACTAAATTCAATACACTTTTAATGAAATCAATATGCTCTTTAATATTTGTATATATTCTTTTTAAAAAAATTACACACTTCAATATTAAAATTTGTTAGTATTATATTGGAAAACACTAACAGTTGACCCGTGCAATGCACATACTATTCTTTTGTAAAAAAATATTTGATGGTACAATTTGTGTTATAAAAAAAATTAATTTAAAATTAAAATTAAGTATGATTTTAATTATTTATTTTGATAATATTGGCATTATCGTTCTATAAAATTATTACTCGAATATTTATATATATTAATTTTAGTTAAATTATTTGTGTATTTTGATAATTTTAGTTCTATCGTATTATAAAACTATAATTATCGTATAATAATTTTGTATGATATATCTTAAATTATAAAATAATAAAATAGAAACTCATTTTGATATTAAAAATAATAGTTAAATTAGAAGAAGAATTAGTAACATAGGTTAAAAGTAATTCTAACTATCTAAGTAGAAATATAAATTATATATGATTTATTTAAAAAATTAAATATAAATATGTTGTAGTTGGATTACCATATAATGATTTTATATGATATATAGATATATATTAAATTATAAGATTGTAAAATAAAGACTCTTAATCAAATTAAAATATCAACTATATAAAAGAAATTCAATAACGACTAATTAAGAAAGAATCACATAACAACATCTAAATCAAAAAAGAAAAAATAATGAAAACATTCAAACGATAAATATATCTCAGCATGTGAAATGATTAATCATTTGTAATATAATGCCAAAATATAAAAGAATTTACTGTTCAACAATTAAAAAAATAATTCAAATAGTAAATCCAAGTTTTAGAAGTTTTTCGAGAATATGTTGTGCAAGTTTTTCCCTATGTGAGTTGTGATTATATAAAATAATGTAACAAATGAAGCATGTTTCATATATAGAAATCATTATAAAATTTGAACGACAAATCTATAATATAGAATAATATATAATTGGTATTGGATATAGAATAATGCACGGAAAAAAAAAAGAAATAAAAAGTAATTTAGCATTAAAAAAAAGTCATAATACTCTTGAAATAATTAAGAAGAAAAACGTGAAACGTAAAATTAGTATTGAGTTTGTGAATTATCTCAATTTACGATTAAAAATATATGGAAGCAAAATATTTGTCAAATAGAGTTCATATAAAATACGTATAATTTAAATTATATTTGGGTTTATGTAAAACTCTATATATAATTAGGATAAATTATACTGGCATCCCCTGATGTTTCTATTTAATACAAATCCCTCTCTCACATTTGAAAAATTACATTCCCTTCCTAAGGTTTGTGATCTCATTACAAATTGATCCCTGAATTGCTAATGTCATGTCCGAAATTTTTCTAAATGGCCATCTTACTCTTTTTAATGAAATTTTTTGTAGTATCTATTGTTATATATGAATATAATTTTTTATTTTTATTCCTACCATAATATCTAGATTAGATCAATAGATATATTTAAAAGAATATAAAATTTGTACAATTTTTTTTTAAAAAAATCATTGAATACAACAAAATAAATAATGTATTGAATTTTTTGTATTTTTTTATTTTCTTGTATTTGGTGAATTTAAAAAAAATTATAAAATATTACATTTCTTAAATATATCTAGATTAGATATATCTAAAAAATTAAAAATTAAAAAATTATTAAAAATTCAGTAAAAAAATCACAAAAAATAAAAAAACTCAATTTTTTGTGAATTAAAACAAAGCAATGGTTGTTATTTCCTTTGAATGATATGAACAAAATATCTGTTTTTTTTTATTATTTTATATGTATAAAAGTTGAGGTGTAAATATGTCATTTTAATTTAAATTTTTTAAATGTGAAAAAAAGATATGTGTTAAATAAAAATCTCAGATGATGTCAGTTAATTTATTCATACAATTAAGAAAATATATAATCTTAAAAAAAAGTAAGTTGTTCTAGGCTACGTTTGGGAAGAAAAAAGCCAAGCTTTTTTGACTAAAATAGTCAAAAAAAACAAAATAGACTATTTTAATCACAAAAAACAAAACATCAAATCTAATCCATAATCATTACAATCCTCTCTCACAAAAAAAGTTAAAATTTTTTTTTCAAATTAGACTAAAATAGCCCAAGCTAAAATAGTCAAAAAATCAAAATGTTAAAAAGCCAACTCACTCTCCAAATGGAGGCATAATATGTCACTTTTAATCATAAGAAAAATATTATTTTTAATTATATATATATGATATGTGTTTGTGTGCGCGCTTTTAAACGAGTGGGGAAAGTTGAGAACGCACCAAAGTTTGACCAAACTGACCACCAAAAAAAAGTTTGCCTTGTGCACGTCTCTTAACAGAGGGTCCATCTGTCATTAGGTGTCAATAATTTTGGTTTCAAAATTTCCATCACTGCCGGCTGTGGACAGTAATATTAAGTATTATGAAAAAAAATTTATAAAAATAATTATGAAAATTTTATAATTTTTAAATTATATTTAGAATAAAATATCACATATTATTTAAGATAATTCAAAAATTATAAATCTTTCATAATTATTTTCATAAAAAAATTTTTATGACTCCTAATTTTTCCCGGCTGTGGGTGGATCTCGCTTTATTTCCACTGTAGATCCCTGGTGACGTCTGACGGTCACAGACTTTTGACCGAGAAAATTAGAATTAAAGATTCCATCCTTAATTTCTCTTATCAAGTCTCTATTTATTGGGTTATGAGTCTATTTTTGAACTTAATTTTGACAATTTAAATAGTTTATATTTTAAAATTTATTAAATATATTATACTTATAAAAAATTAAATTTATTAAATATCAAAAATTACGTGTTCAGATCATCAAAATATAAATTATTTTTTTTTAAATTTAATAAATAGTTTTTCGAACACATATTTTCTGATATCCGATTAACTTAATTTTTACAGGTATGATATACTTAACAAATCTTAAAATGTAAACGATTCGAATTATCAAAATTTGGCCCAAAAGTAGGCCAAGCAACTCTACAAGTAAGAAGTTAAGGAGAAAGATTAAGGAGATGATCTTAATTCAGAAAGTTATTGGTAGAGTGGACAAAGGAGTTAATTTAGAATGATTTACATAAGTACTCTATTTTTTAATTTTTTACAAAAAATATACAAAAATAAATAAATAGGTGATGTGACTTAAATAAGCACATTTATCTAAATAAGTACACTTGTATCCATTATGTATAGTGTTTGAAAAATGGTAGAGAATCCAAATGTTTTACTAAATGTTTTATATGTGTGTGAGATTCATCATGTGGGTTTTATATAGGCCCGACATCTATATGAGATATTTAGCTTTGGTTTGGCTATCATTTTGAGACTAAAAAAGCACAAAATGATAAAATAGGTTAAATAATTTTTCCTCTTAAAAGTTAAAAAAGTCAAAAAATTCAAACTAAACGAGGCTTAAAAAGCCCAAACACAAAAAAATTGACTATATTAACTAATGCCAAACAAAACTTCAATAGAATATTTGGTAAATATTTGAGGTGTTTAGCATTACTCATTATGTTGTCGTTTGGCAATTGATTTTTTCAAAAATTTTTTTTTGATTTTTTTATTATTTTAATTTGGGATTAAAGGTTTGTTTAGTTCAATTTTTTTAACTTTTTTAATTTTTGTAAAAAAAAAAAGTGAAATGATTATAATTTAGATGTGATATTTTGTTTTATTAACTTATTTAGTTTATTTTGTCTTTTGTGATTTTTTAGCCAAAAAGCTATTATCAAACAATCGATATAGATTTCATTTTAATAATTCGAACTATTCAATATGTAGAGCTCGTCAAGTATTTTATTTTTATAAAAAATAACATTGATAGAATATTAATAGTCTCTTAATCATATAATATTTTTTTCATGGTAAATGTGAGGAGCGATTCTATAATATTTCTTTGTTCCAAACAGTTTTTCACTTGATCCTTGCTCTGATGCTTGAAATAAGAAACATTCCGATCAGAGGTGTCAAAATTAACACTCCGACAGATTAGTTAGTTAGTGTATGAGAAGGGGTGTGTAATCTTTGAGAGAGAGTTTAGTGGGTTCCAGGTGCATAACTTTCTTATTCAACTCCACTTTCGTATATAATCACTTGATGTAGATATTTCTTATTTAATTTCAATCTGTCATCATTATTTGAATGTCAGGATGTAGTTTCTTACTACACTTTCAGAAAGGAACATTTTGGGTCCACTTTAATCCTTGACATAGGTATTGGCTGTTTCTACTGGCATCTCTTAGTCGACATGTCCATTGATCAGCCAACGTGTTGTTCAACATTGAGCTCTCAGCAAACCCAATAGACATGTGAGTTTGGGCTTTATCATGGATGGGCCTAGGAATCTTATTTACCGTTTGTTCAGAAAAATTATTCAGCTCACACAGTAAATATGATTTTAAAAATAAATTATTGATAAATGTGTTTTGATTAATGGGTTATTGATATCCGATTAACGTAATTTTTTATATATTAAACAATTTGGATCATTGAAATGAGACCTGTAGAGGCCTCATGGGCCTAACAACATCATCCAGCCTACCTTCTCTATTATAAATAAGTCTTTTTATAAATATTAATGATTATGATTATAATTATAAATTTGTAATAATTTAATTAAATTATCACTAAATAATAATTTCTTTAAAAAACTATTTGATAGCCTTGAGGCAATTTTTTGTGACCCTCGAATTTGATATTTATTAATTAAAATAGTAAGATTTAATATTTTTTATTAAATTTTTAGAAAACAATTTAACATGATTGTCAAATGATAAATAACACCCGAAAATAACTTCTATTTAGCAAGGCATCCCAAATAGCATTAAATTATGAAAGAAATTCCAAACAAATTAGACTTTTTTCATTTCTGCCTATAAAAAAAAATATTTATTTTCATGTTATTTAGTTGATAGATAATAAAATAATAATAATTTTTTTAAGAAGATTTTATCTTTAGTTGATAACTCTTAAAAAAAAATCATTTTTTAATTTTCTTTTCCTCTCATTATCTCTCTGCAGAATGTTGGATTAAACTTTCGACGTTGCGGCATGCATTAATTAGTATATTAATATTAGTTATAATATTATTATTAATCTTATTTATTATATAAATTATAAATATTAAAAGAATAATGTTATATATCAATTAATGTATTAATTAGTACACTAATTGATGATGTGACATAATTTAAAAAGTTTTTGATATTTGTAATGTAATTAATGAGTAAAGTTAATAATAATATCATAATTAGTGTCGGTACACTAATGTGTATATTAATTGGTGCATGTAGTACCACTAATATTAAAAATATCTTAAATTATGCTGCATCATCAATTCATATACTAATTAATATATTAATTAATACATATAACATTATTCTTAAACTTTAGTAGTACAATTAATAGGATTTGTCTTGCCCTTTGATGTTAGAGGTTTGGAAATTATAAGACATCAGGAAAGATATATATATATTTTTGATCGGACTTCGTTGCCCTCATGCCTACCAAATAGTATGATAACTTGATAAGTTGAGGAGTGACTGAGCAAGAAGCAGGGGATGCTGCGGCACGAAATAAAAGCTTCACACAATCTCAATCGAGGAAATTATAAGGACATTAGTTAATAGTTATTGATATTACTACTTATATTAATTGTAAGTGTACGGGGAGGAAATAATTCTCCTCGTATAATCCTGTTGACCAAGTCCACGCTCCTCCGTACGACGTCGCTTTATCACCTGAAAACACAAACGTAAGCTAGCCGGCGGGTGTGTGCCGGAAACCTCTCCGATGCCTAAGTCAGAAAACTTGACAAATAGACAAAGCTCTAAGTTCTCAGAAAGAATTGTGTTCAATTACCTCCTCCAAGGTGATGTTTGTGAGCTTTTATAGGTTTCGAATGTCATAATCCTAGTAGGACTTGTATTCCTCCACGCAGAGTTCTCCTAGGATTCATACTCCTAAGGATAATGCTTATCCTTTTACACCCTCCCCCACTGCTTAAACCAAGTGGGATGGTTTTCCCTTTGGCCGAACTACCTTTTGACCGAAGTAACACTGGTTTATGCTGAGTCACAGAGAAGACCGAACTATCCTTAGCTAGGTTTTCTCCTCCAACTCCTTATCTCGGCTTTCCCCCGTTTACCATGATGCGTTTAGACCAAGCTTCTAAGTAGCAAAGCTCTGGCCGATCTAACCACAATACACCACGACCGGACTAACTTTGAGACCGGAATAACATCAAGGTACCTCCAGACCGGAGTAGCTTTACACCATCTTGGGCCGAAGTAATCACACCTCTCCTAACCGAAGTAGCTATACCTCTCCCGGGCCGGAGTAACTATGTTACTTCTGGTCCGGAATGTTATTACGGCCTTTTACTGAGTCCTTCACACTTTGGGCCATAAAGTCCATCTTACAGCTCGGTCCAATTTTCTCTAAAAATTACCCTCTCAATTGCCCCTTAATTCCATCTGCACAGCGTGATTTGGGATTACCAGTCTACAAACCGAGCTGAAGTTTATTAAGCCTTTCCAGCTGAGCTAAAAAACCCTTTAGCTTCTCCAGCCGAGCTAATTTTACGTCGGGCTTCACTCTGTTCGGTCAAAACGTCTCTTCAATCACAACGACTGTAACGCTTCCCATTCCAATGACACGTGGCAGATTCTGATAGGCTGAGGACGGCTGTCACGCCGTCTTTCGTACTTCGTGAATTTTGAACAGTCCCGCCCAAATTTTGGGCTTTTTAACGAAAACACGCCCTGAGGCTAGGTCCCTTCACCTTTGTCATTTCTTCATCTTCTCTCTCTGTGTTCTTGCGGTTCGTGCTCTGCAACAGTTTTCATCTCCAGTCCCTGCTTCACCAATCTAGTAAGCAAATCTACTTTCTTTCTTACTCTGTTTTGCTTTCGCATCTGTATATCTTGTTTTGTATGTTTTTTGCCAACACTTTCTTCCATTTGCTGCTTTTACTTCCGTATTTTTATGAAAAAACCAGTAGAACTTCATGTGTGTATGAATTATTATGTAGAAAAACCAGTCTTAGATCCAAAATCACATAGCAACCGAACTAGGATACTGTTTGTCCAATATTGGTAGATCACTTCAGTCAATAGCCGAACTAGAACTTGTAGAGACAACAGTAGCTTCAAAAAATAACCTTCTGTTTTACTTTAGCCGAAATAAGATCACCGAACGAAGTCTGAATATACCAAACTAGGAACCTCGGTTTTCAACCGAACTAAGCTTTTGGGGTCAAGCAAGCTTTCTTAGTTCCTAAACCGAACTCAGAAAGCCGCCCCTAGAGGCTTAACCGAAGTAACTTTATTCATACTGCAACCGATTTAGGCCTTGGGGCTAAACCAGCTTTCTTAGTTTTTTAGACCGAACTAAGAAAGCTGCCCCTAGACGTTAAACCAGTCTACCGAGCAACCTGCCCAAACTGAGCTACCAAACCTTTCGATGAACCGAGATAGAACCAGCTTTTTGAGGCCGAAGTAGGGCTCTTATACCTTGCTGTTAAATTGTAGCATGGTCCATTGATCAGTGCTTTAACCCCCTCTGTTTTTTTCACTTTGCAGACTTAGGTTACCCAGGCACTCTTGCGTGCGCTCAACCGAGCTACTGAGCATGATTTTTGCACCGATATAAGTTATAAGTAATTTATTCATCAGATGGGTAAGTATAGGTATCTAGTTGAGACCCCTGGTGGTATGGCCGAATTTAGGAAAGATTACCAAATTCCTGATGACGTCCATCTGACGTTGGCCAAAAAAGATGTAATTCCTTGGGAAAATGAAGGCTTCGTCCCTTTTACCCTTCAATCCATAATCGAAACCGGACTACGGTTTCCTGTCTAACCGTTGATCTGCGAATTCCTTAGGCAGACTAGATTATGCCCCACCCAACTGTCCACCAATACATACCGTATTATAATGGGGATAGCCGCACTGAACCACCAAACCGGACTAAACCTTGGCCTGGCCGAAATATTCCATCAATACTCCATCGGCTCAAAAGATGCTGGGTGGGTCTATTACCTTAGGATTCGCCGCCGTCGAGAGAAGATAGTTAAACACACACCGGACAAAGATCTTAACGACGATGATTTCTTCTGGGTCTCTGGGAACTTTGAGGATTTTCAAGCCCAAATTCCTGGCGGACCTATAAATTGGAAAAAGGGAGAGCCTGGTAATTTAACTTCGGTCTTCTTTCTTGTTTGTTATCTCGGTTTTTAGTCTATTGACCGAACTAACACTTCTTTTTTGCAGATTTCGCCCACCTCCGTTCCCTATATAGCTATCCCAACCTTGCAATTTTGCGAGCCGCACTACGGTGTCAAGAACGGAGTTGGGCTAAGCTTCTAAACTTTGAGCCGACCTATCGGTATAGCGGTCGCCGTAAAGCAAGAGTAACCGATTTCCTTCTTGAAGAAGCCCCAGAGCTGGACCCAAACTTGCCGCAAATAAGATTAATTCCTTTAACTGCTGAAGAGGAAATGGCCAAGAAGAGCAGACTAAGGGCGCTTCTGACCGAAACAAGCAGGCCTGAAGTACCGTCACCCAGCCAAACGCAGCCTGCCGTTGTGGCCCTCCCCTCTCAACAACCGTCTTCATCGTGCCGAACCAAGCGCGCCCGAACCAGCGAGTCTGAACCAAGTTTGGTTGATGAAGATGACTGTTATTCCACCAATCTTGCCACCGAGCCCCCAACCGGAACCCACCGACCGAACTACCACCAGTTGGGTACCAAAATTGACTTTTAAAAACCGAGATGTCGTGGATGCTGATTCGGTTGTCGCCGAAAAAGATCACGAGTTGGCCTTTAGTCTGGCCAAGAGTGTGTGCCTCCCCAAGGATATGGAGCACCACAAAAAGCAGCTAAACACCGAATTAAAGTCCATTCGGTCTGCAACGAAGTCCATGATCCTGGTATGCCGTTCTGTCCATTTCTCTGTCTAATTTTGTGAACTTTTATTTCGGCTCATGGTGAGTCCTCGTTTTTTGCCAGGCAATTCAAAAAAACTACAATACTCACAAGAAGGTGCTGGAACTCAGAAAGACGGCAAGGGATGCCGTTGCAGAAGCCGAAGTGAAGTCGGCCGAAGTAGAAGAAATCAAGAAGCAAATGGCCGAGCTTCAGGCTGAGAACAGCAGGCTGACCGGACTAGTTAGTTCGGCTGAGGCAGAAAGGCAGAAGACTGCTATAGCTCTTAAGGACAAATACCTGCGCGAGCTGGTGAAGCTCGAAAGAAAGAAAGATACCGAAATAAAGGAGAAGGCAAAGGAATCTGACAAACAAGGCTTCAAGAGAGCAGAGGATGCTTATGCCCAACAATGCAATGCTGCCAAGGAGCTGTTCTTTAAGTGCGGCTGGAGGGGAGCCGTTGAGAAGCTCGGTCATGATCCTCAGACCGAGGTTTTCAACCCTCCAGCCTACTTTATATCGAACTCCCTGATGGAATACGCCAATGCCATGCAACAGCAGTTTCTTGAGGGCTCAGACAATGAAGACTCTGACGAAGACTCTGCCCCTGAGGATACTCCGGTTGTGAATGCAGATCAAGTAGTTCGGTCGGAGCCCATGGTGGAAGATTTAACTATTGATCAACCAAGTGAAACCGTGGCTCCGGCCGAAACCATTCTTCCTACTGAAAACGTCCTTGCGCCTGAAACCGGTCTTCAGGTCGACGCCGATGCTGCCTTCGACGCCGAAATCGAAGATCTTTTTTCTTGATTTTTTCCTTGTTGTTCTTTGCCGTTGTAACCGAACTATGAATCTTCCTTGTAATAGTTTCAATGAATGAAAAAATTTGCTTCAACTCTTATTCCGGCTGTGATATGTATGCCTGTACTCTGTAATGTCTTCTATTACTCCAGCTGTTATTTCGGTTTTGGTTTGTTAAACTATGCTTACTAGCCAACCACTCCTTAGCCGATATAATCACTTCGGCTGAGGAGTACAAAGTGCTTAATCCAGTCAATCCAACTTCAGCCATACCCTTACTATGGCTGAAGGGTAACAAGTGTTGGTTTATTTCAGCCAACCACTCTTCAGCCATGCACTTACTTCGGCTGAAGGGTAGCAAGTGTTGGTTTATTCCAGCCAACCACTCTTCAGCCTTGCACTTACTTCGGCTGAAGAGTAACAAGAGTTGGTTTATTCCAGCTAACCACTCTTCAGCCTTGCACTTACTTCGGCTGAAGAGTAACAAGAGTTGGTTTATTCCAGCCAACCACTCTTCAGCCTTGCACTTACTTCGGTTGAAGAGTAACAAGTGTTGGTTTATTCCAGCCAACCACTCTTCAGCCTTGCACTTACTTCGGCTGAAGAGTAACAAGTGTTGGTTTATTCCAGCCAACCACTCTTTAGCCTTGCACTTACTTCGGCTGAAGAGTAACAAGTGTTGGTTTATTCCAGCCAACCATCGAAGTTAGTTTTTCCAGCTAACTTATAGTATTTGGTTATTCCGACCAAATGTCCTGCAGCCTGGATCCTTATCCTGGGCTTAGGAAGTGTGTTGGTTTATTCCAGCCAACCTCTAAGTTAGTTTTTCCGGCTAACTTAGAATGAAAAATGTTTGCAATGCGCCTAATCTTTACTAAAGCTAACTTTTACAAGGAACAACTTGTGCTAAAAAGAATTTCTCATTTTATTGAAGAAAGAGAAAATTACATATGTTTGAAAAAGAAAAGCTAAAAGTAAAATAACTTGAGATTGGCTGTATTCCATGGCCTAGGGATTGCCTTGCCATCCTTGTCTTCTAGGTGGTATGCCCCTTTGCCTGCTAACCCAACCACCTTATAAGGACCTTCCCAATTTGGGCCTAACTTGCCGTCTCCTGGGATCAGGGTGTTTCCCATTACTTTGCGTAGTACCCAATCCCCAATCTTGAATTGTCTTGGATGCACCTTTTTGCTGTATTTTCTGATTAACTCTCGTTGGTATGAGGCGATGTGGACTAGTACTCTTTCTCTTCTTTCTTCTACAAGGTCGAGTTGTAAGGCTATGGCTTCTCCATTTAAGTCTGGATCAAAATTTTCGCTTCGAATTGTGGGGAGGCCAACTTCTAGTGGGATCACTGCTTCCATTCCATAGGCTAAGGAGAATGGTGTTTCTCCAGTTGATCGCCGAGATGTGGTGCGGTAAGCCCATAAGACGTGAGGAAGTTCATCCGCCCACTTGCCTTTTGCTTTCTCTAGCCTTTTCTTTAGTCCATCCAAGACGACTTTATTTGATGCTTCAGCTTGCCCATTTGCTTGAGGATATGCCGGTGTGGAATTGTAGAACTCTATCTTGTACTCTTCACAAAAGCTTCTGAAGATTCTGCCGTCGAACTGAGTACCATTGTCTGAGATTAGTGCTTTTGGTATGCCAAACCGAGTGATGATATTCTGCCAAACAAACTTCTTCACATCTTTTTCTTTGATTGACGCCAATGCTTCTGCTTCCACCCACTTTGTGAAGTAGTCTGTTGCTGCGAGAAAGAATTTTCTGCCGCCGGGTGCTGTTAGAAGTGGTCCTACTATGTCCAAGCCCCACATTGCGAAAGGTCATGGGCTAGTTAAGGGTAGGAGTTCTCTTGCTGCTTGATGTATTTGGTGTGCGAATTTCTGGCATTTTTCACACTTCTTCACATATTTCTCTGAGTCTGCTTGCATATATGGCCACCAATATCCTTGCGAAATAGCCCTGTAAGCGAGCGACCTTCCCCCTTGATGACTTCCACACACCCCTTCGTGTATTTCGAACAGGAATGCTTCTACTTTGCTGGGATGAACGCACTTGAGGTAAGGCCCAGAGAACGACTTCTTGTATAATGCCAAAGATGGAGATAGCCAAAATCGCTGCGACTTTGCCCTTATTCTGTTGGCTTCTTTTTTCTCTTCTGGTAGGATACCGTCTTTTAGGAATAGGATGATGGGATCCATCCAAGAAGGGCCTAATTCTGTGCAACATACTTCTTCCGCTTCGGGGTCTTCTATGCTTGGTTTTGGTAAGAAGTCGATGAGTAATGGATGAGGGATTGATGTATCTGCCATTGAGGCAAGGCCTGCCAGCTCGTCCGCTCGGCTGTTTTCCTCCCTGCCAATTTGTTCTATCCTTACCACATCAAACTTCTTGATCTCTGTTCTGACTAACTCTTGGTACTTGGCCATTCTGTCGTCCTTTGCTTCGTATTCGCCAGAAATTTGGTTTACCACCAGCAGAGAGTCACTGTATACCACTAGTTCGGTTGCTTTCATGAAGTGTGCTGACTTGAGTCCTGCGAGAAGCGCCTCATACTGCTTCATTGTTGGATGCTGGGAAGCCAAGGTTGATTGCTTGCTCTATAACCAGGCCGTCTGGAGAGATGAGGACTATGCCAAGCCCTGCACCATGTCGGTTGGATGCTCCATCCACAAAAAGCTTCCACATCTCTCCAACGAATAGTTTCCAGCAAGTGGAAGGATCAGACGATGTCGTGAGGTCAAGAATGGTGTTTTCTTCAAGGTCCATGTTGGCTGTCTGTCCTTTGTCCTCTGTTTGACCTGCTGGTGAGCCTTTGTTTGTCTCTCCCTTGTTGTCCTTAGTATGGTCTGCCTTGGTGCTTGGTTGACTGCCTTCTACTAGGGGTTGCGCTATTCCGGCGTCAACTTCCGTTCCTAGTTCGGTTGTGTCAGTTAGGTCGACTGGGCAGATATGATGACTTCCAGGAGTAAACTCCACGACAAAGTCTGCCAAAGATTGGGCTTTTATTGCGGTCTTGGGTTGGAACTTGATGTCGAATTGTCCCAACTCTACCGCCCATTTCAAAATTCGCCCACTAAAGTTCGCCCTTTCAAACAGAGCTTTTAATGGAAAGGCTGTGAGGACGACTATGGTGTGGGCGTGAAAGTAGTGCGCCAACTTTCTGGATGCCATCATTAATGCTAATGCCAGTTTCTCCAGGGGCAAGTACCTTGTTTCGGCTCCCAATAATGTCTTGCTGACGTAAAAGATGGGCAAGTGTTGTATTCCTTCTGCACGAACCAACACTGCGCTGATTGCGTGCTGAGAGACTGCCAGGTACAAAAAGAGTTCTTCACCAGGTACTGGAGTAACAAGTAGTGGTGGGGAAGACATGTATTCCTTCAAGCTTTCCAGAGCTCGGTCGCATTCTTTATCCCACTCAAACTTGGACTTTAAAGCTTGGAAGAATGGTCGTAGTCTGTCTGATGACCTGCTTATGAACCGGTTGAGTGCAGCCGCCATACCAGTGAGATGCTGCACTTCTTTGACTGAGTTTGGTCTCTCCAACTCCTGGATTGCTTTGATCTGAGAGGGGTCTGCTTCTATACCTCAGTTGGTCACCAGGAAGCCCAAGAATTTGCCAGATCCAACTCTGAATGCGCATTTGGACGCATTGAGGCGCAATTTGTGTTTCTTCAGGATCTGGAACATCTCGTCTAGGTCTTTAAGATGGTCATTTTCATCATTGCTTTTGACCACCATGTCGTCGATGTAAGCCTCCATTGTTCTGCCTAACAATGGTTCGAACATCTTGGTGACCATCCTTTGGAATATCGCCCCTGCGTTTTTTAGGCCAAAGGGCATGACCTTGTAGCAATATAACCCCCTTGGTGTTGTGAAGGATGTGACCTCCTGGTCTGGTTCATGCATGGCGATCTGGTGGTAGCCTCTGTATGCATCCAGAAAGCTAAGTCGGTTATGCCCTGCCGTTAGGTCCACCAGTTGATCTATCCTTAGTAGAGGAAAGCTATCTTTTGGGCACGCATTGTTGACTGTTTTGTAGTCGACGCAGACACGCCATTTACCATTCTTTTTTGGTACTACGACTGTGTTGGAGATCCATCTTGGGTAGTGCACTTCCCTTATTGCTCCTGCCTCCAACAGGTTGCCTACCTCTTCTGCCACTATTTCGGCGTGGTGGAGTGCCGATCTGCGTGTGCGTTGAATGACAGGTCTGGCGGATGGGTGGACATTGAGTTGGTGACTGATGAAGTTTGGATCAATGCCTGGCATGTCGTAAGGTGTCCAGGCAAACACTTCGATATTAGAGGTCAAGAATTCCAAGACCTCTAATCTCTCAGTGCTGGACAACGATGAGCCAAGCAAGAAGAACTTATCCGGGTTTTTCTCATCTATTTTTACCTCTACCAAGTCCTCCACCGCTTTCTGATCAGCCTCTTTGCCGACGTCTGCGAATAGTTCATTACTCTCTGGTTCTTCCACCGAATGAACGTATCCTTTGGCAGCTCGGCTTCCATTTGCTGTGGCGAAGCATTGTTTTGACATGATCTGATCGCCATAGACTTCTTCAATTATACCGGTGTCATTGGGGAACCGCATTACCTGATGGTATGATGACGCTACCGAACGCATGGCATGCAGCCATGTTCTGCCCAAGATGATGTTGTATGTGGAGGGGACCTTCAATACCCAAAACTCCACTTGTTTTTTTACACTCCCTGCTCTGACTGGAAGAATTATTTTACCGACAGGCCACTCTGGCATGGAGTTGAATCCAATCAGGGGAGAAACTGCAGGTGCCAAGTCTTTGTCTTGCAGCTTCAGTTGTTTAAATGTGTCGTAGTACATGATCTCACATGAACTGCCCTGGTCGATCAGAATCCGCTTGACGTCAAAATCTTTGACTCGGAGAGTGACAACCAGAGCATCATTGTGAGGACAGTATATTCGATCCAGGTCCTTATCTGAAAAAGACATGACGTTTGTTGCCTCTGTTTTCCCCTTCTTGATAGCAGGTTGGGCACTTAACACTTCCCTAAAGTGCTCAGCCTTCTTAATTGAACCTCTGAGCTCGCATACGCGCTCAGGTTCAAAAACTCCATGAATTACATTGATAATGCCTTGAGGTGGTGTATCGATTGGTATTCCGTTGGGATGGTCATTATGATCTTGGGGGGCCGGTTGCGCTCCTCCTTCAATGTATTTGTCCAAGTGGCCTGCTGCCACCAATTCTTCCAAGTGCTGTCTCAGTGGCGTGCAATTCTCAGTTCGGTGCCCCTTTTCTTTGTGGAAGGTGCAACGTGATCTGTCGTCGTAGTTTTTCTGAGCTTCCCCTAGCTTGGCTGGCCACTTGACGAAAGGCTCATCTTTTATTTCACTCAGGATCCGATATATTGGTTTTTTGAACACCGTTGTTATGGCAGTGCAGATTCTCAACCATCTTTTGTCTGGGTCTTCTCCGTTATCTCGTCTGCCACGCCCGTTTTTATTCTGCCGATCTACTGTATTGACCTTTGCTGAGGTCTTCTTTTCTGGTACTATGGTTGTATTAGATTTTGCTTTTGCACGTGCGCCATCCTCTTCTACCCTGATGTGCTGATGCACTCTTTCCATCAGGGCCTCCATGGTGAGGGGTGGCGTCATGATAATCGAATCCCTTAGTCTGTTCCCTACTGGTAGGCCTCTTTTATATTGCGCAATGGCGAGATTGGTGGGGCAGTCTCCAATCTGGTTGAATGTCTCCCAGTAGCGACTGTTGTAAGATCTGAGGGTCTCTTTTTCACCCATGTCGATGGAGAGTAACTGGTCTATCTCCACCGG
Organism: Camellia sinensis; assembly: GCF_055761805.1. Classification (NCBI taxonomy): domain Eukaryota; kingdom Viridiplantae; phylum Streptophyta; class Magnoliopsida; order Ericales; family Theaceae; genus Camellia; species Camellia sinensis. The sequence goes on from NC_138968.1 coordinate 189,376,345, forward strand.
TGTTTTAGTATTTGTTCGAAACCTTGTTACGAACGCTTCTGCTAATTGGGCCCAGGAGGCTATGTTGCCCTCTGGGAGCTTTTCGAACCAAGTCAAGCCTAGGTCGCCAAGACTTGATGGGAAGAGTATGCACATTAAGGCCTCGTTTTGCCTGTACACAGCCATGACTTGGCGAAAGTGGCTCAGGTGTGAATACGGGTCCGTCTTCCCTTCATATATATTGAATTTCGGCTAAAGGAAGCCTGATGGTAGGGGCGCGTTTTCGATCGCTGGGACAAACGGCGAAGTCTGTAGTCTTGCCAATGCCTTGTCCGTTGGTTCGTAGGCCGGTCTCGGTATTGGCATTCCAACCTCGACGCTTCCATGCGTCCGAGGAGCTAACCGTTGTAAGGCCGAAACTCGGTGTGGATCCCTTGCCCTGGCATCCTCCTTGCATCGTGCTTTTTCTTCGAGCACGGTTCGTAAGTCGGATGACCTGGGCAGCTCTGTTTGTCTAGATCTGGTTTGGTGTGAATGTGAAGGCCAATACGTGCTTCCTTCAGTGTATGATCTTTCAGATCTCGTCCTCTCAGACCTGGAGTGACGAGTCCTGGAAGATAAGGAATGAGTATCGCCTGTCCTGAGGCTTCTGCTCTCTCCTTGGGAGGGTGTAGTGTTCCTACTACGATTCTCTGAGTGGCGAGGGGGCGTCTTGTGCTTGCGTCACTCTCCTGTCGCCACATCTTTAGCCTTCATCTGGCGTTTCAAAGCCTCCATGTCCGCCGCCATCTTCCGAATTAGTTCATCTTGCTCCTTTACGCGATCTTCCAGGGCTTGAGGATCAATCCTCCTCCTTTGCCTGTCAGGACTTTGAGAGTGACGAGGGCTGTTATTCCGCCTTCCCCTGCCACTCCTCCTGGAGTTATGTTGTTGGGGCTCCAGATCTGCCATAGGAGGGACAGAGGGTAATCCTTCTCGTCTTGCGCCCCCGTCTGGAGTTAGCCTGTCGACGGCGGACTGTGGTAGTTCTTCAATGTGTGCCATTGATTGAGAAAATGAGAAGTTTAGTCAAGAGGTTTTTGTTCTTGTTTGTTGTTCCCACAGACGGCGCCAATTGTACGGGGAGGAAATAATTCTCCTCGTATAATCCTGTTGACCAAGTCCACGCTCCTCCGTACGACGTCGCTTTATCACCTGAAAACACAAACGTAAGCTAGCCGGCGGGTGTGTGCCGGAAACCTCTCCGATGCCTAAGTCAGAAAACTTGACAAATAGACAAAGCTCTAAGTTCTCAGAAAGAATTGTGTTCAATTACCTCCTCCAAGGTGACGTTTGTGAGCTTTTATAGGTTTCGAATGGCATAATCCTAGTAGGACTTGTATTCCTCCACGCAGAGTCCTCCTAGGATTCATACTCATAAGGATAATGCTTATCCTTTTACACCCTCCCCCACTGCTTAAACCAAGTGGGATGGTTTTCCCTTTGGCCGAACTACCTTTTGACCGAAGTAACACTGGTTTATGCTGAGCCACAGAGAAGACCGAACTATCCTTAGCTAGGTTTTCTCCTCCAACTCCTTATCTCGGCTTTCCCCCTTTTAACCATGATGCGTTTAGACCAAGCTTCTAAGTAGCAAAGCTCTGGCCGATCTAACCACAATACACCACGACCGGACTAACTTTGAGACCGGAATAACATCAAGGTACCTCCAGACCGGAGTAGCTTTACACCATCTTGGGCCGAAGTAATCACACCTCTCCTAACCGAAGTAACTATACCTCTCCCGGGCTGGAGTAACTATGTTACTTCTGGTCCGGAATGTTATTACGGCCTTTTACTGAGTCCTTCACACTTTGGGCCATAAAGTCCATCTTACAGCTCGGTCCAATTTTCTCCAAAAATTACCCTCTCAGTAAGAAAATGAAAATAAAAATAAAAATAAAATATAATAGTCATTTTTAAAAAGAATAATACTATATGCATCAATTGATACTAATTAGTGTCTGAGCATAGAATAATCGTCTCGTATAATCTTGTTGATCAAGTTTGAGTTCCTCCAAACGTCATTTTTTTGCTACCTGAAAACACAAACGTAAGCTAGCTGGCGGGTGTGTACCAGAAAACCTCTCTGATGCTTAAGTCAGCAAGTAGACAATAAACAATAAGCTCTGTATAGTTAAGAATAAAAATTGCAATACCTGTGCATAGGTCCTGTCATGAGCGTTTATAGATTCCACCTGGCACAATCCTAAGAGGACTCTAACTCTTCTTAGCAGAGTCCTCCTAAGAATCATACTCCTAAGGATAATGCTAATCTTGACAACACCTTACTCACTGCCAACCAGTGTGAGATGACTTCAACTCTTTTAGCTCGGCTGGTATGCCAATCAATCGAGCTAACATGACCAATTATTGCTCTGGGCGTTATCGAGTTAACCCTCACTATAGGACAGTGCCCTGCTGAGCTACACTTAGCATGGCCTTCTTTTCTACTAATACCACGATCTATCACAGGGCTTAGTTTTAAACAGCTGGGTCAAGACCTTAGCGTCATCTCTCATAGCTCGGTATAGATGGCCCATAACCGGGCTATTTACACCCACAGCCTCGGCCCAATTTATTCACATAAATTACCCTTTCAATTGTCCATTAATTCCATCTGCGCAGCATGTTTGGGATTATCCAATCCCGACCGAACTATCAGAATATATGCTAATCAAACCCCAAACCACTCAGCCTAACCGAGCTGAAATACTTAAACTAATCGAGCTCAAATCTAGCTCGGTTTCCAAACATTGTGCCAATCGTATAGCCCGTCTTTTCACGTTTTTGACATCGTGTCCTCATTGGGACACAACACGCATTAATTGCCCCTTTCACTGTGACAACCGTCACACACCGCCCAAAAATTCAAACGGTCTCGCCTTTTTACCTTATGTACATATACAGGCTTTACACACGCCCCTTCACATCCACTGTTCATCATCATTCCTCTACACACTCTAAGTTGCACACTACCCACTGTTCATAGTTATTTCACCTTCATACTCTGAGATTTAGTCTCCTTTTCATGCTTCGCCGTTGACGTCGAATCGCTCCTACAGATCAAAATTAGTCTCCTCGCTTGAATCCATAAGTTTTCTTGATTTTTCTTATATATATATATATATATATATTATGAAAACGTCCAAGCTATTCTTCAAGTTCTTGATGCTTGATTAATGAACCCAATCATCTGCATAATGAAATGACGTCTGCGTAGCTAAAAAATGGCTACAGCACCCCAAAACCCCATACTTTAGGAAAACCCAATAGGAACTAAAACCAGATCAGAACATTTATTTTGATTGAAATGAAACAGTGACCGAACTAAGACCTTGTTTGTACCCTACCTAATAAATGAGGATCGAGCTATGGCTTATTGTCCCTAATCGAGCTAAAAAATGTGTACCTAGGTAGAACCGGGCAAAAACCTTGCCCACTTGCAAGTCGAATGAAACTCTGGTAGCCCGGCCAATCACCGGCGTGTAACACTCTTATTTCTCACTTTGCAAACTAGGTTAGCCAGACACGCTACCCCACACCACCTGGTGGTGCTGCTTAACCGAGCTATCGGCCTTGCTAGTTTAATTGAACTATGCCTTTAGTTATTTTTGATAGACCAACTCCTATGGGCAAGTACCGCTTCTTGGTGAGTTCGCCTGGCGCCATAGCCGAGTTCCAAAAGGACTACAACATCCCTGATGACGTATAATTCGAGTTAGCCAAGCTGGACACCACGCCCTGGGGCAAACCAGGCTTTGTCCCTTTTACCCTTATATCTATCGTTAAGGCTGGGCTTCGGTTTCCTGTCTAACCCCTTATCTGTGAATTTCTTAGGCAGACCAGATTGCGCGCTACCCAATTATCCACCAATACGTATAGAATAATAAATAGAATTGCCGAGCTACACCGTCGCCTCAATCTCAACCTTGGTTTGGAAGAGCTATTTCACCAATATTCACTTGGCCAAAATGATGATGGTTGGATTCATTACCTTTGAATCAGAAAGGGGCCAAGAAAAAATCGTCAAGCGCACACCAGACAATGATCTAAATGCGACGATTTTCTCTGGGTCTCTGGCAATTTCGAAGACCAAGAGGCCCAAATACCGGCTACAATATCAACTGGAATAAAGAAGCCCTTGGTGAGCATAGTTCGGTTTGGACTTTGAAAATTATACTGCCTCGTAACCGTTCTAATACTTGGTTTTTGTTGAAGATCTGAACCGGTTGAAGGCAAACTATGCCTATGCCAACCAAGCCGCACTACGAGCCGCCGTGATTGGACCGACCTATTAGGAGTAGTACCGTCCTACTGCTACAGTGGCAAGAGAAAAAGCAGAGTCACGGACTTTTTTGCTTAAGTCTTATTCTGAACTTGATCACAACCTACCCCAGATCAACCTCATTTCCCTAACAGAAAAACAAGAGATGGCCAAAATGAGGGTTGTGTGAGCTTTTATAATTGAACAGACCTCCACCGAAGTCCAAATCGAGCAAACGCCTTCTGGTCAACCGCGCGAGACAATCATCGCCTTTTCTACAACTAGGGCGACAACGTCTCGGCAAAACAAGCATGCTCGCACCTCGTCGATCGAGCAACAACGTTTGGTGGATGAGGAAGAGATCACATTTCCGAATCCCGCGCTATCAAATCTAGAGCTTACCCGTTCTAGCCGAGCGGGTCCTTCTTCCCCACCTGCATGGGCATCAACCATGTCCTACAAAAATCATGCTGTGTCTACCATGGACTCAGTGGTTGCTGAGAAGGACCACATGCTTGCTTTTAACCTCTCAAAGAGCCTTTGTCTGCTAACATACATGGAGCATCATGACCACTTAACCAAGCTCAAGGCCATTCGTTCAGCTACTAAGTCAATGATTCTTGTAAGTCTTCCACCCATTTATCTATACCCATATTGTCCATCTAATTACTCGGTTTATCCTGACCACTCTTACTCGATCCGCAGGCCTTGCAGAAAACCCACGTAGCCCACAAACATGTGCTAGAACTATGAAAAGCAGCGCGGTCGATCGTAGCTGATGCAAACGCCAAGACAATCGAACTGAAAGAGGTAAAGACGAAGTTGACTGAACTGGCATCTAAAAAATGAAAGGCTGGTCGAGCTAGTCAACACGGCTGAGATTGACAAGCAAAAAGCCCTGGCTAAGAAAAAAGATTGCTATCTGAGTGAGTTGGCCAAGTTAGAAAAGAAAAATAACGCCGAGGTCCTAGAGCTGAGAAAGAAGATGGAGGACGCCGAGGAGCAGGGTTTCAAAGAAGGTGAAGAAACCTACATCTAGCAATGCGAGGTGGCCAAGGACATCTTTTTTAAGTGCGGTTGGAAGGTGTAGCACGTCCGCGAGGGACCTCGCGCTACAGTTCGGACTCGATTTTGTTACGGTTCTTAATCTGAACCAAAGAGTCCAAATCCGGCAAATCGTTTTGAGAAACAAATTTTTGAAAAGAAGTGCCAAACATGGACTGCTTTGCCAGATACAGAGTCGCCACCTAAATATTTTTTATGGTGGAATTTAGGAAACCCTGACTCGGTGCCGAAGGCCACATGTCCGTCATCACCAAATTGCCTCGGCTCGGGTACTTGGGTACGATTGGGGAAGGTCAGCTATGAGCACCCCCTCTCGCCCGATCCGAAGATTGGCCTCTACTAACCGTGATATCCGTTTTTGAAAACGTTATGTGTTCTTGTTCCAGTTATTAGCCTAGAATTACTATGTTATGCGCACAGCAAACAAGTATAAACTAGATTGCCTAATTTGAAAATAAGTATTGCATATCCGTTTGTTTTGGAATTTGCTACTCGCAAGTAGGCTAAAACACGAATTTCAATGAGCCATTCCAACTCAGACAATCTAACCTTCACCCACAGGCATTCAAGCAGTTATATCACATAAGCATCTAGCCACATGGTAAGCATGCTGTCATGATAGCATTCACACGCATGCGATATGCTAAAGCATGAAAATACTTACATCGTACTCCGTGCCAAAACAATAAACTAGTTAACCAACATGCATGGTCCTAGTTCATGTCAAATTGACTAATGCAACACATACAGGATGCAATTAGAGTAGGCTCGGCTAACCTAAACATGGCATGTGAAATGCAATCAGTTAATGCACGTATTCAATTTGGAATTGAAGTATAAATGCAGTTAGCATGATGTACCGAGCTCGGTGCATGCAAGACAAATGCATGGATGCACGCATGCGTAGCATGAGGTATGCTAAATTAAACATGTCCTATTACTAACCATCAAAGCAGGTAAGTAAAATGGAAGAAAGAAGTGGGGATTGAAAGACATGCACACACACGCACCCACACTTATTACAGATTCGCCCTCGCTCGGAGGGACCAAATAAATATTACAGATAATTAACCTACAAGCTAATTAATTATTACAAATCACCTAATTAATTAACAAATTAACTAAGCACAAGAAAAGCAATAACAGGGGCCTCGGGAAGAGGGTTTGATGCGCGCGTGCTCGGTCCTGCTCGGAAGTGCACTGCCATGCGCAAGCTGCCTCTGTTTTCCCTGCTATACTCCTCTGAAGGCTTCCAAAGTCTCAGGATTGCTTCTCTGGACATTGGGAGACACCACCGGCTGAGTAGAATATCCACCGGCAGTGATATGTGATTATCGGCTGTTGATGAAGCTATCGGCCACCAATGAATTGCCGGTCGGCACTGAACACTGCCGGTCGGCAGAGAATGCCTGCAGGACCTGCAATCGACAGCAGCAGAGGACAAGGCAGAGTATGGCAATGCAATTCAGGCAATGTATGCACCAATCCTATCCCTTATCATGTGTATGACTCAAAGGGACATGGTCCTTAGTTCTTGGACCACCAATCGCGCATTTCAATGCGTGATGGCCCAAGAGACCAAGTTATGCATTTTCATGTCAAATGAAATGCAATGCACACAATCAAACCAATGGGGACTTAACCTCTATCATGGATAGTCAAGAGGCCAAGCATGCATGCCAATGCAATGCAACCTAAGCATGTTAACTAGGCATGCAATACGGCAATGCAAATGAGCATGCAAGAAATGCAAGGCATAGAGCAATGCAACTAACAAGTGTGCAAGGCTAATGTAGGCATTCAAGCATGTAAGCCAACATGTGACTTCATTCAATCATGTGATTTCAAACATGCAACAACTCACCAATATGCTATAACATACAAGGAGAGCATGCAACAAACAAAGGGATGGACTTAAACTAAATTAGGCAACTCCAACTAGGCCTAAAACAATGGCCAAAAACTTAAGAAATGGGACCAAACACATTTGCACACATGCACATGTTAATGGGCCTATACTTAAGCAAACAAAGGCAACTTTCAAGCACATTTAAAAGAGGCTAAGCATGGACTAATGACATGCAATGTAAGCTCTGGAATCATGTTAAGATGGTGTCAAACCAAGCAAACAAGATAGGCTAAGCATGCAATAAAGACCCAAAACTTAAGGCTAACAAACCAAAAATGCAAAGGAGCTATGCAATACATAGCAAGTATGGCTCAAGCAATTTAAAACAGAGCTAAAGCATACAAAAACATGCACTAAAGCTTCACAAAGCTAGGCCTAAAATATGCTAGAACAAGGGCTTACAACCTAAGGCATGTTAAGACCTAAACATGGCATTACAAGGTAGGCATGCTAAGCATGCATGGTGTACCAAAACCAATTAAAAACAGAAGCATATTATGACATAATAAGCACAAAAATTAGCTAAGGCATGATCAACAAGAGCCTAAGCTAGGTGCTCATTAAAGAGGCAAAAATGACCCTTTTCAAGGACAACAAGGAGAGGGGGTGGCCCTCTCCTTCCTAGGACCTCAAGGCACCATCCTCACCTCTAAAATCCCTCAAGATTTCAGTGGTGAGGAGGCCCAAACACCAAGGTCCCGGAGCTCACTCAAAATAGCACAAAATGGGGGCTCTCAAGGCCTAAGAGGGGTCAAACACCTCCAAACCACAAAACACTCTAAACAAACTATTTAGAGGGCCTAAAAACAGAACTTTTTTATATTATACACTAAGCTCAAAAACAGTTCTAAGATAGGCAAAAATGCAATACAAGAAAGGGGTAAAAAGGGGTAAGATTGTTACCCTTGAAGAGCTCTTCAACAATGGTGGACCAGCTGCTCCTCCAAGCTCAAAATCACCCAAGAACCTCAAGAACAACCTCTTAGAACCTCAGTAGCCAAGGGAAGGTGTAACACTATGTGTTTGTGTGCAATAGTAAGACACAAATGCACTTATACACACACAAAGGTAAAAAGAAAGAGAGAAATAGAGATAGGTGAGACACAAACCCTAACCCTAATCCAGAGCTCTCCTCTGTATATTTTCTAACCTTTTTGTCCAACCCTAAAGCCAAGAGATGAGGGCTTCTCTTATAGGGAAGCCAATCTTGTAAAGCTTACAAGACAAGCTTACAAGGAAGCCATCCCTCCATACACGTGTATGGAGGGGAACAAAATGTCATACAGCTATATTAAAATATCTACAAAAGCAGATGAACAGTAGTCGGCTGCTCAAAATTGCCATTTTGACAAAATGGGCTGCCGACCGGCAACAAAGAATGCCGACCGGCAATATACATTGCCGATGGCAACAAAACACCAGCCGGTGGCCTCTAGCCATGGCCGGTGATGTGTGGGGATGCCTCACAAGGCATTCCCTGCCCCTCCAAGGCAAAACACAAGTGTTTGGTGCAAAACCAGACACTAAACAGTCGAGTCGAGAGATCCTGAGGCAAGGCGCGCAAGCCGAGACCTCCGGGAACTCAAGACGAACACAAACATGGATGATCACCGAGTGTTCAAACGGTGACGTCCCAGTCTTGAGGACGGTCAAAAATGGGGTGTCTACAGAAGGCGGTAGTGGCAAAGCTCGGTCATGGGCCCGACTCCGAAGTGTTCCTGAACCCTCCTCCTTACTTTATACCAGGCTACATGACAATTTACACAAACGCCGTCCAACAGAAGTTTCTTCAAGAGGAGGAGGAAATCCAGACCCAGTTGATGCACCTCCCGCTAACACTGACCTCGGTCGCCAGTCTTCACTGCCCGCTCGGGTTGATTTGCCTATCCAAATCGTGCCTAATATGATCGACGGAGTGGCCGTGACCGATCTAACACATGAAACTGAAGCCAGAGCCAGTCTGCCCAGCAGCGAAGTCTGTGGTGACCTGCATGTTGATCTGGAGGACATATTATCCTGATCTCAATGGCATTTTGTCATGCTTCTGTTTTTTTTTCTTTTCTTTGCTATGTAACTGGGCTATAAGCCCCATATTTTGTAAGCATCTCCATTTTAATGAAAAATTTCAATCTATTTGCCTGGTTACTGTGTTCTCCAATACTTTGTATCCTATTGCATTCATGTCTAGCCGAACTAATTGGATTGGCCCCTTATCCTGGCGATCTTCTTTGGTCGAGATACTCATTTCGGCTAAAGAATCCAAAAAAACTAGTTGATGAAAACCTGCCAATCTTCTATAATCGAGATAATTCAACTCGGCTAAAGAGTTCAAAAACTATTGGTCAAATTTGCCAACTTTCTTTAGCCTAGATCCTTATCTCGGCTAAAGAGTACAAAAAACTGTTGGTTAAACCTACCAACCTTCTTTAGCCTAGATCTTTATCTCGGCTAAAGAGTGTAAAAAATCTATTGATTAAACCTGCCAACCTTCTTTAGCCTAGATCCTTATCTCGACTAAAGTCTGCAAAAAATTTGTTGGTCAAACCTACCAACCTTTTTTATCCTATATCCTTATCTCGGCTAAAGAGTGCAAAAAACTGTTGGTCAAACCTACAAACATTCTTTAGCCCAGATCCTCATCTCGACTAAAGGGTGCAAAAAATCTGTTGGTCAAACCTGTTAACCTTCTTTAGCCTAGATCCTTATCTCGGCTAAAGTTTGCAAAAAATCTATTGGTCAAACCTGCTAACCTTCTTTAGCCTAGATCCTTATCTCGGCTAAAGAGTGCAAAAAACTGTTGGTCAAACCTGTCAACATTCTTTAGCCTAAATCCTTATCTCGGCTAAAGAGTGCAAAAAACTTATTGGTCAATCCTGCCAACCTGCATTGCCCCTCAGGTGGGCAATGAGTACAAAACTAGGTTACAAACAGAGGAATACAAGTACTGAAAGATATTATACGAAAAAATACCTACTTGTTTTATTGAATGTCTAAAAGAAAAAATTATAAGTATTTGAAGAGCTAAAAATAAAATACTTTGAGATTTGCGGTGTTCCAAGGCTTTGGGATAGCTCGACCATCCACATCTTCGAGGTGGTATGCTCATTTTCCTGCCAGGCCAGTTATTTTGTACGGTCTTTCCCAGTTGGGTCCCAATTTACTATCTCTTGGTACCAAAGTGTTTCCCATTATTTTATGCAGCACCCAATCTCCAATCTTGAATTGTCTTGGATGCACCGCCTTGTTGTATTTTCTGGATAATTCTTGTTGATAAGAGGCAATGTGGACCAATGCCCTTTCTCTTCATTCGCCAGCCAGATCTAGCTCCAAGGCTATGGCTTCTCCATTCATATCAAGATCAAAATTTTCGTTTATAATAATTGAGAGGCCAATTTCCAGGGGCATCACTGCCTCCATGCCATAAGTTAGGGAAAAAGACGTTTCACCAGTCAACTACCTTGGTGTAGCTCTGTATGCCTATAAGACGTGAGGAAGTTCTTCAACCCATTTTCCTTTTGCCTTTGCTAGCCACTTTTTCAAACCGTTCAAGACTACTTTGTTGGAGGTCTTGGCCTAGCCATTAGTTTGGGGGTATGTTGGCGTAGAGTTATAGAATTCAATCTTGTGTTCTTCGCAAAATCCCTTGAAGATTTGTCCATCAAATTGAGTGTCGTTGTTAGATATCAAGGCCTTGGGTATTCCGAATCGAGTTATGATGTTCTGCCAGACAAACTTCTTGACGTTTTTCTCTTTAATCGAGGTGAGTGCCTCTGTCTTCACCCACTTAGTGAAGTAGTTCGTTGCCGTAATAAAGAACTTTTTGTTGCTCGGCGCGATTAGGAGTGGTCTCACAATGTCTAGACCCCACATTGCAAAAGGCTAAGGGCTGGTCAAGGGTAGGAGCCCTCTTATTGGCTGATGGATTTGATACGTGAACTTTTAACATTTCTCGTATTTTTTGACGTACTTCTCAGCATCTGCTTGCATGTACGACCACCAATACCCTTGTGAAATGGCTTGGTAGGCCAACGATCTCTCCCCTTGGTGGCTTCTGTAAATGCCTTCGTGAATTTCGAACAAAAATACGTCGACCTTGCTATGGACACACTTCAAGTATAGTCCTGTGAAGGATTTTTTGTACAAAGCTAGTGATGGGGAGAGCCAAAATCACTGTGACTTTGCTCTAATTTTGTTGGCCACTTTTTTGTCCTCTAGCAAGATGCCATCTTTTAAGAACACCACTATGGGGTCCAGGAGGGACCTAGATCGGCGCAGCATACTTCGGTTGCTTCAGGTTCTTTAATACTTGATCTTGGCAAGAAATCCATTAGCAATGGATATGGGATACACGTCTCTATTATCGATGCAAAACCGACCAGCTCATCTGCCTTGCTATTTTCTTATCAATTGATTTACTCTATCCTTACCACTTCAAACTTCATGATCTCTTTTTTGGCCAACTCTTGATACTTGGCCATTCTATCATCCTTTGCTTCGTAGTAGCCCGAAATTTGGTTGATTACGAATTGGGAGTCACTGTATACCATTACCTCGGTGGCTTCTATGCACAATATTGACTTTCAAACCGGCCAATAGTGCTTCGTACTTAGCCTCGTTGTTGGATGTTAGAAATCCAAGGTTGATTGCTTATTCAATGGTCAAGCTATCTGATGAGATGAAGACTATCCCAACTCTAGCACTGTGCCTGTTGGACGCTCCATCCACGAAGAGATTCCACATCTCCCCTACAAACAACTTCCAGCAAGTTGAGGGATTTGATGACGCCTTAGGATCTGAGATGCTAATGGTGCTTGCTCCAAACTTTTTGTTCGTTGTAGCGAATTGTTTCTCACTGTTTGATTATCTTACCACTCTATTCTCAGGTGTATCTTCTGGAACCACTGTAAGACTAGGTGGTTCGCTGCTCACTTGCTTGCTTTATTGCGAGGGCGGCGCTATTTCCACGGCCCTTTCCCCACTCTGCTCGGTTATCTCGGATAAGTCTACTGGGCACACATAAGGACTACTTGGCGTAAACTCTACCACGATGTCTGCCAATGCTTGGGCTTTTATTGCGGTTCGTGGCCGAAACTTGATGTCGAATTGTCCTAGCTCTACATCCCACTTTAGTATTCGCCTTAAAAAGTCCGCCCTTTCAAACAAGGCTTTTAAGAGGAAGGTCGTTAAGACAATCATGGTGTGGGCATGGAAGTAGTGTGATAATTTTCTTGAAGCATTATCAAAGCTAAGGCCAACTTTTCCAACGACAGTTACCTTATTTCGGCACCTAACAATGTCGTGCTAACATAAAAGATAGGCAGGTGTTGTATTCCCTCAGCTCGTACCAATGCATATTGAGAAACTACTAAGCATAAAAAGAGTTTCTCTCCTGGTACTGGGGTTACCCACAACGGTGGAGAGATCATGTATTCTTTCAAGCTTTCCAGAGTGTGTCATCCTAGTCAAACTTGGCCTTCCGTGCTTGGAAGAACGGTCAACACCTATCTGATGACCGACTTATGAATCGGTTTAGTGTGACTGTGTAATGACCCCATCACGTATAATGATTAGTACTTGATTAATTAGGAGGACTTGAAATTTAATTGCCGGGTATTATAATTTAATTCGGGGTTTATGGGAATTGTAGGGTCTGATTCATATATGATTCTATTAAAGAGTTATTTCGAAATTAGAAATTAAGGGTCCAAATGGCTTAAGGATGTAAAAATTGAGAAGTTGAATCAATTTAATTTTAATTACGGACCCATTTGGGAGTTTAATTAAATATTTGATTCAGTTTAGTAAAATTGAGATTCGATTAATTAGGTCCTAATTGGAGTTGATTAAGTCATGAGGATTGAGAATTGTGGTTATTATAAATTAAATTTAATTATGATGTGTTCAATTTGAATATGTAATTTATTGATAGAAATTTGAGTCTGATCAGAAATTGAAGGCCTAAATAATTTGGAAAATCAAAATTGATAATGATAATAAATTTAATTTAATATTTGGAGCCTTTTGGGAGTGGATTAAAATCTGATTCAGAAGGATAAATTTAAATATAATTAATTGGGTATTATGGAAGTCAAGTTAGACTAATTAAATCATGTAGGAATTGTAATTAGTTAGGATTAATCAAGGCTAATTGATGTTTAATTAAACTATAGTGTGATTAGTGTGTTAAGTATATGAAACATGGATTCATATTGTGTGGACAAGTGTCCCACTAAATTGATAAATAAAATAATAAAATAAAAAGATGAAGAATGGAGTCATAGAAGCTTTGTTTCTGCTGGAGACAAATTAGAGAGAGAGCACGGCTGAGATTAGAGAAAGAAAGACTGAGTGCACGGCTGAGAGACCAAGAAGAAGAAGAGAAGGGGAAGGAGAAAGCATTGTGGGATACCAAGATTTAAGTCCAAAATTGTGGAAAAGAATCATCCTAAGGTAAGAAATCTTATCCTCTTTCTACTATACTATTTAAATAATGTAGATATAAATTGATTTAAGGTGAATTTTGAGGGAATTAAAAATAAAGCTTTGTAGGTCAATTATGAATTGTTAAGATTTAGGTTTGCATGTGAAATCAAGTTAGGACAAAGAATATGAATTATGATTTCTTATATTTGTTTAACTTGGATCCAATTTCATATAAATAGGAGGAGTTAGCAAGATGATGAATAAAGGAAGTTATGTTCAATTTATGGAAATTAATTTAGAAATTAATTATTTTTGCATTCAATTTTTGTAATCTTGCATGAATTGGGCCTTATTTCTACATGCATGTAATTTGGAAGAATTAAAGAATAAATATGGGTTTTGATCTTAATTATTAACCCATGCATGTAATGTAATCTAAGAGTTTGACTCAAATTAAACATATTTTAGAAAATCTATGACTATGAATTAAATTGAGGTTACAATAAATTGAGTAAGCTTGAGATTAAGGAAATGAGTTTGGGAAAATTTATCAAGTAAGTTTAATTTGTGTTATTCCTCATGAATTTAGACTTCATCTTTACATGCATCAATGAATCTTTAAGAAAGTTGGAGAATTAATTTCATGTTTGGGTATAAGGAGAGCAAGTTTTGGGAAATTATGAATTCATGAACATTTTGAACTTAATATTGAACTAAAGGAATTTTGGATGTAATTGGTTTGAATTTTGACCCAAATTTTACACATGCAAATATTTTCTAAGAGTTTTATAACTTTAATTTCATGTTTTAGATAATTCTCCATGCATCATGAGTTAAGAAAGTTATGAAATTAGTCTCATGGATTTTGTAAGAAATAAGGTTTTAAGTAAGGAATTGAGTGGACTCATAGTTGTGGAAATTAATTTGAAAAATTAATTGTTTGATTTGATTTTGTAGTATTTTCCTGTAATACATGAATTTTAAAGGAATCGAGCCATTCAAGTTCATATTTTGAAGAGACAAAGGAAATGTTTTAAGAAAATCAAGTTTATGGAAATTTGGAATTAATCCTAAAGTTTTGATTTTATAATTAGATTTTTATTTATTTAATCCATGCATGTAATGTAATTTAAGAATTTTATTCAATTTAGATACATTTTAGAACACCCATGATTATAATCAAGTATTTGGTTGAGAATTGAGTTAAGTTGATTTTGTTATTAATAATAAGGTGGGATCTATTTGTATTACATACATCATGAAATTTCAAGACGTTGGGAAGTCTAATTTATATTTTAAAATTGTGGGTTGATATTAATAAGATGAATTAAAACTAAATTTGGACAATTAGAATATGATTTTGAATGAATGTTTTCTAATTGAAAGTGTTTACTAACTCATACTATGGTTCTCCATTTTTGTGTACCAGAAATACATGTTTTGAGACTTTGAATACCAGATTTGAATTTAAATTGCAATGTTGGAATTTCAGAATTTGCGTTTTCCGCTCAAGCGAGAAAAATCTCACTCGAGCGTGGAAATCGAGCTCCCATAAGTTTTTCAAATTTTACAGTCCGCTCGAGCGGCCAAAGTGGCGCTCGAGCGAGGACCCATTTTTAGCATATTTTGAAAAGTTGTATTTAGTTCACATTTTTATTCTCATCTCTTTCCAAGGCATTCTAGACATGATTTATGACTCAATAAAGATTAATAAGCTACCAATCAACATAGATTAGTTTGTGAAGAATGAATAATTAATCTAGTGGTAATTGTTTAAGAAGCCAAGTAAAAGATCAGTCTATTTGGAAAAGAAGGGCTTAGTAATGAAAGAATATGTGAAATAAGAACCCGGTTTATTTGAATGAGAAAGAATAAACATAGTAGAACTTCGGACTGTTTAGACGGAAAAAGACTAGGAAAGTCAAGTTTGATCAAGGGAGTAATATTGCATTTCAATGTGTATGTGTATATGTTATGTGTTTGTGTAGGTCACGCGCCATTGTCTGCCTGATTTATCTGATATGTCCAATTCGTCTAATTTGCTTCTGCGGCTATCTGTGAGTAATAACTCTGTAAAGTTATGTTTAATTTAAGTATTTTCTGACTGGTATGATATGAAGTAATTAGTTCTCTGAAATGCCATGCTATGTGTGAAAAGAATGAATGGTTGTCCAAAATTCTGAAAGTTATTCGTGGCATCCTTAGCATCATATGATATGCGTCCCTTTATGGGTCATCAGGTCCATTTGTGGGTCATTAGGTCCCTTTATGGGTCATCAGAAACGTCTCTGTGCACATGAGTCATCACAATGCCTTCAAGGCCGTCCCTTTATGGGGCATCAGATTTGTTAACGCTAAGGAATGTACCACGTATGATCTTACGCAAAGTCTGAATATGAACATGAGTGCGTATCTGAATCTATTTCTGTCTGAAGTCTGAATATGTTCTGATTTAAATACTGGATCCTAATTTGTGCGGGCATCATTCATAAAACCCCTTTACTCTGTTATTATTCACTGGGCTCTAGCTCACTGTATTATTTATGTATGTAGGTGACCAGGCGCGCAACCAGGCTTAGAGGCATCTGTCTAGAATCTGTTTTTGTCAGCCAATCTATGCGCCTCCTGTGGAGGTTCCGGATATGTCAAGTAATTATAGCCATGTGATTTAAAGTTTAAGTTTTGTTTTCGTGTTTGGTTGAACAAGTCTTGCGTATTTTGTAAATAGGGCTAAGTCCTTTTTTGTCTAATCTGTATATATATAATGACTTAAAGATGATGCGTATATATGTATACAAAAAGTTTAAAATTTTTCTACCTTATATAAGTCTGCACAGCTCAATGGACGTTGTATATTGTTATTTGCTTCCGCTAGCCCTTAATATTATGACAATCTGTCTCAGAGGCCTTCGGTAATCCCAGGATTATTGGCCGGTTACGATGCTAAACCTATAGGGGTGGGTTTGAGTCGTGACAGGCTGCTAGGCCAGTGAGATGTTGTACCTCTTTGACTATGTTAGGCCTCTCGAGATCTTGAATGGCTTTGATTTGAGACGGATCGGCTTTTATACCCCAGTTGGTCACCAGAAAGCCCAGTAATTTTCCTGACCCCACGCCAAACGCGCACTTGGATGCATTCAGCCGTAATTTATGGGTTTTTAAAATTTGAAACATCTCAGCTAGATCTTTGGGATAGTCTCTTTCATTCTTGCTCTTGACTACCATGTCGTCTATGTAAGCTTTCATTGTTCTGTTTAACAATAGCTCAAACATTTTGGTGATCATTCGCTGGAACTTTACCCTTGCATTTTTTAGGCCAAAGGGCATGACCATGTAGGAATACAATCCTCTGGGTGTTGTAAAGGATATGACCTCCTGGTCAGGCTCATACATAGCAATTTGATGGTAACAACGATATGCATCAAGGAAGCTAAGTCGGTTGTGACTTGCAGTTAGGCCCACCAATTGGTCTATTCGTGGTAGAGAAAAACTATCTTTTGGGCATGCTTTGTTGATTATCTTGTAATCCACGCAAATGCGCCACTTGCCATTCTTTTTAGGCACTACCATAATGTTAGAGATCCACCTAGGATGGTGAACCTTTCTAATTGCTCTGGCTTCCAGCAGCTTTCCGACTTCCTCAACTACTACCTCTGCGTGGTGAAGTGCCGATCGACGAGTTCGTTGTACAATCGGTCCAGCTGTTGGGTGGACATTGAGTTAATGGCAGATAAAGTTAGGGTCAATGCCAGACATGTCGTACGGCGTCCAAGCGAATACCCCGATGTTAGAGATTAAAAATTTCATGATTTTTATTCTCTTGGTGCTGGAAAAAAATGAGCCAAGCAAAAAGAACTTTTCTGGAATCTCTTCGTCTAGTCTGACCTCCACTAGGTCTTTAACTGTCTTCTGTTCGGCCGCCTTGCCGACGTTTGCAAACAACTCATTGTTTTTTGACTCCTCCACCATTTGTACGAACCCTTTAGCAGCTCGGCTGCTGTTTACTATTACAAAGCACTACTTGGACATGATTTGGTATCCTAATACCTCTTCAATCATTCCAGCTTCGTTAGGGAACCATATCACTTGATGGTAGGTTGATGCTATCACTCACATGCCATGCAACCATTTTTTTCCCAAGATTATGTTATAAGTGGAAGGGACTTTCAATATCCAAAACTCCACTTGTTTTGTCATTGTTCCAGCTTTGACCGGTAAAATTATCTTGCCAACAGGCCATTCTGGCATTGAGTTGAAACCGACCAAGGGGGATATCGCGGATGCTAAATATTTGTCCTTTAATTTGAGTTGCTTGAAGGTCTCATAATATATTATCTCGCACGAGCTTCCTTAGTTTATCAGGATCCGTTTGATGTCGAAATTCTTGATGCGAAAAATAACCACTAGTGTGTCGTTGTGAGGGCTTTGTAACCTTGCTAAGTCCTTGTCAGAGAAGGTGATGACGTTTGTCACCTCCTTTTTTCCCTTTTTCATAGTAGGCTGTGTACTCAATACTTCCCTCATGTGCTCAGCCTTTTTGATTATCCCTTTAAGCTCACATACCCGTTCAGGCTCGATGATCCCATGTATTACATTGATTACGCCTTGAGGTGGTCCGTTGGCTGGTATCCCATCTAGCCCGTTACAGTCATGGGGGGTTGGCTGCACTCATTCTTCAATATACTGGTCTAGGTAGCCTGAGGCCACTAACTCCTCCAGATGTTTCCCTAATGGCGTACAGTTTTTAGTTCGGTACCCCTTTTTATCATGGAAGGTACAATGGTATCTATCATCATAGCCCCTCTACGCTTCTTTCAACTTGTCTAGCCACCGAACGAAGGGTTCATCGCATATCTTGCTAAGAATCTGGTAGATAGGCTTATTGAACACTGTAGTGATGGCGGTGTGGACTCTCAACCTTCTTGCCTGGGATTCCTTACCGTTTGGTCGTTTGCCTTGACCATTTTTGTTTGGTCATTCTTCTCGGCTGATCGTATTAACTTTAGCCACGGGTTTTTTGTTTGACATCGCTGTTGTATTGGACTTTGCCTTGGCGTGACCTGATGTGCTGATGTACTCTCTCCATTAAGGCTTCTATTATAAGTGGTAGCGTCATTGTCATTGAATTCCTCAATTTATTGCCCGCTGGTAGACTCCGTTTGTATTGTGTGATAGCTAGGTTTGTGGGGCAATCTCCAATTTGATTAAAAGTCTCCTAATATTGGTTGTTGTAAGACTTTAGTGTTTCTTTTTTACCCATGTCGATGGAGCGCAACTGGTCTATCTCTACTAGCGTCTTGGTGTTTGTCTAAAACCTGGTAACAAACGCTTTTGCAAGTTGCGCCCATGAAGCTATGCTGCCTTCTAGAAACCTCTCAAATCATGTCAAGCCTAGATCACCTAAGCTTGAGGGAAACAAGATACACATTAGAGCCTCATTCCGTCGGTATATAGCCATGACCTGGCGGAAGTGGCTCAAGTGCATGTAGGGGTTTGACTTCCCCTTATAAGTGGTAAACTTAGGCTGATGGAAGCCCAAGGGTAATGGTGCATTCTCTATTGCCGAAACGAACGGCGAGTTTTGTAACCTTGCTAGCACTTTGTCTGCGGGCTCGTAAGCAAGGCACGGTACTAGCATTCCAACCTCAACACTTCCATGTGTCTAAAGAGCCAAGCGCCGTAAAGTAGAGACCCTTTAAGGGTCGCGCGCCTGGGTGTCTTCTCTTTTTCGAGCCTTATCTTCTAGCACTATCTGCAAGTCCGCCGATCTAGGCAACTCCATGTGCCTAGATGTCGTTTGGTGTGTATGCGAGGGTCGATAACTGCTTCCCTCTGTACAAGACCTTTCAGTCCCTGTTCTCTTAGACTTGGAGAAACGATTTCTAGAAGTCCTTGATTGTGTCTTGCCTGTCCTGAGGCTCCTGCTTTTAGTCTAGAATGGTGTGACTTACCTGTCATGATCCTCTAAGGTGTGAGAACGCGTTCTACCTTCGCGGATCTCTTCTCCTACCATCCCTTTGCCCTTTATCTGGAGCTGCCATTCTCTTTATCAATTCGTCTTGCTCCCTTACGCAATCTTCCAGAACCTGAGGGTCCATCATCCGCCTCTACCTGTCAGGGCTTTGAGAGCGACGAGGACTTCAGCCCCGTTTTTCTCGCACGTCTCTCCATGGGTTCCGTCGCTGGGGATCCAATTCTGCCATAGGAAGAACAAAAGGCAAACCTTCACGCCTCTAGCCCCCTTCTAGGGTCTGCCCATCAATAACAGAATATGACAAGTCTTTTTTATGCACCATTGACATTAATTGAAGGAAAACTCAATCAAAAGGTTTATTCTCTGTATGCTTCCCACAGATGGCGCCAATCGTACGAGCATAGAATAATCGTCTCATATAATCCTGTTGACCAAGTTTGCGTTCTTTCAAACGTCGTCTCTTTGCTGCCTGAAAACACAAACGTGAGCTAGCCAGCGAGTGTGTGCCAGAAAACCCCTTCGATGCCTAAGTCAGCAAGTAAACCATAGACAATAAGCTTTGTGCATTTGAGAATAAGAATTGCAATACCTGTGCATAGGTCCTGTCATGAGCTTTTATACATTATGCCTGGCACAATCCTAAGAGGACTCTAACTCTCCTTAGTAGAGTCCTCCTAAGAATCACACTCCCAAGGATAATGCTAATCCTGACAACAACTTACTCATTGCCAACCAAGTGAGATGACTTCAACTCTTTTAGCTTGGCTGGTATGCCAATCAACCGAGCTAATACAGCCAATTGCTGCTCTAGGCATCACCGAGTTTACCCTCACTACAGGACGGTGCCCTACTGAGCTACACTTAGCATGACCTTCTTTCCTATTAATACCCCGGTCCATCACAGGGCTTAGTTTTAAACAGCTGGGTCAAGGTCCTGGCGTCATCTCTCATAGCTCGGTATATAGATGGCCCATAATCGGGCTATTTACATTCACAACCTCGGCCTAATTTATTCACATAAATTACCCTCTCAATTAGTATATTAATAAATAATGTGACATAATTTTAAAATAATAATATTATAACTATATTAATATACCAATTAACACATATTGCACTACCGTTTAAAAAAAAAGTCTAAAAAACAGAGAAAGATTTTGTAGGGATCCGGGGGTACTTCTGTGAGTTGAAACGGCATCATTAAATCATATAAAAAGAAAAGAAAAAAAAAATTGGTTTGGTTGTTAAGAGGGCTTCAACCCAGGCAAGCTAGAGGGAAAAGGACTCTTCAACGACTTGCTACTTAGACAACTCATTAATATTTTGGACATATATTATATTTATTACAATTTGTATTCCAGTATAAAAAAAAAAATTACAATCTGCTATTATTACAATCTGTATTCCAGCATAAAAAAAAAATTTACAATCTGCTAGTATTATAATCTGTATTCTAGCATAAAAAGAAATTTACAATCTACTATTATTACAATCTGTATTCCATAATATAAAAAAAAATTTACAATTAGCTGCAGCCACCATAAAGCTTATAAAATAAAATAAAAAGTCCTTTCCATCTTCAAAAAAAAATTCCAATCTATACAATTTGATACTCTGTTATGTATCAAACACAAATAAAATAAAACATGTTAGGTTTTTATTCTTGGCAACCCCGTTTGACAAAACTCCCTTCAGTTGTATTTGTTTTCGCACTTTTTATTTCAGTAAGGCTATGAGTGTTTAGATGTGAATCCAACCCGAATTGTACCTTGCAGAGAAGTTTTGTGATGTTAATGTTTTCAAGATTGCCACTTCGCTGATTATGATGGGGGTCGAGTTGCCCAGTCAGCTCGCGGGGTCGAGGGGCAGCGCCCCCGAAACAAAATGCAAAAATGCATTCAAAGTTGCCTCCCTGCTCGAGCGCCCATTTCCCCGCTCGAGCGTACACCGTAGTGCGAAACACGTCATATAGTGTCCCCGCTCGAGCGTCCATTCCCATGCTCGAGCGGTCCTCGCGATTTCAGATTCTATAAATTCGCAAGTTGCTCCAAATCTAGGATTACTTCTCCAGATCTTCTTCTTGGGTTCTAGGGTTTGTATCTCGGGATATTTTGCTAGTTTTATTTGATGTTTCATTGAGTATTCAACTCATGGTTTAAGAAGCATACATCAAAGGTTCGTTTGTTCATTCTATACAAAAGAGAGTGTTGTTCTTCGGTAGATTCTGAAGAATTTGAGCCTGAAGCTTTGGTGGATTCTGGAGTGGCTCATCGTCAAGACAATTCCGAGGTAAAGACGGGGTTGGAAGAGACACATAGGGGTTGGTTCAATTTGGGCGTGGATTCGCTAGGTAATTGAAAGTATACATGTGTAATTCCTTTATGTCTTCTTAGTGGATTGTTTTGTGGCTGTTGTCCGTGATTTTTTTATCATAATTGGAGGTGCTCCAATTGTGATTTTTTCACGTAAAATCGTTGAGTCAATTTGTCTTGATTGTTTGATTGGGATTGTTGTTTACTGCTTAAAATTGATATATAATCACAAATCAACATCTAGGTTTTCTAGATTTTTCAATTGGTATCAGAGCAGGTCGTTCTATTTTCTAAAAAAAAAATTATATCTTTTAGAACGAGATCTTGTTTGATTTGTGATAATGGATTCAATTCGTGAGGGTAATTCTATGGTTCAACCACCCCTACTTGACGGATCCAATTATTCTTTTTGGAAAGCTCGGATGAGGTCGTTTTTGAAATCCATATATGAAAAAGTTTGGCAATCTGTCATGAATGGGTGGATCGAACCAACAATTACCGTTGTAGGAGTAACTTTTCCCAAACTAATTAAAAAGTGAACACAATTGATTACCAAAATAGTAGTTGGAATAGTAAAGCTATCGATTCTCTCTTTTGCGCTGTCACACCTGAAGAGTTTAGTCGTATTTGTAATTGTGAAGTCGCAAAAAAAGCTTGGGATATCTTACAAACTATTCACGAGGGCATTCCTTCTGTTAAACGCTCAAAACTTCAAAGGCTCACGTCTAGTTTCGAAAACCTTTCAATGAAAGATAATGAGACCTTTGATGAATTTTATGCGAATTTGAGTGACATTGTAAATTCCAGCTTTAATTTAGGTGAAAAAATACCAGAATCCAAAGTTGTGGGAAAAATTATGAGATCCTTGCCCGATCGGTTCCAACCAAAAGTTACGGCTATTGAGGAGGCTCAAGATGTTGACAGCCTCAAGCTGGATCACTTGGTTGGAAATCTCCAAACTTATGAGGCACATAGAAATTTCAAAAAGAAACAAAAAGATACTATTGCTTATAGTAGTGCTCATAAAGTTGAAGAGGATTCTGATGAGGATTGTGAGATAGATTCCAAGATTACGGCTGCTTTTGTTAAACGATTTAAAAAATCTTTTCTGAAAAAGAATCCTAAACTTTTGGAATCTACTCATACTCATAAATCTAAAGGCAAAGATAAACTCAAAATTAATTCTATAGCCAAGAAGGAGAAAGGAAAGATATAAGGGAACTCTGAAAGAGTCCTATGCTATGAATGCCAAGGATTTTGACACTTTGCTTCAGAATGCCCCACTCATTTGAAGAAAAAAAAATCCCTCGCCATCAATTGGGATGATGAATCAGAATCTGATAAAGATGAAAGTGATAACGAAGATCAAGGCAAAGAGGGATATAAACAATTCATTGCTTTTATGGCGGCTTCCGAAACTGAAGAACGAACAGAGTATCCGAAAAGCCCAGTTGAGAATGCCACTGATGATGAATCCTCGGGAAGTGATAATAAAGAACTGGAGCAAGCTTATGAAAAGTTGTATAAGGAATCTCTTTAGTTATCCAAATTGAATGACAAACTCACTATGAAACTTAAAGCTTGTGAAAGTGGGAATGTCAAACTAAAGGAGGAGATTTCCGAGGCTAGGATTGATGCCATCAAGATAGCTAATGATCGACAAGCTCT
This sequence comes from Camellia sinensis, assembly GCF_055761805.1. Lineage (NCBI taxonomy): Eukaryota > Viridiplantae > Streptophyta > Magnoliopsida > Ericales > Theaceae > Camellia > Camellia sinensis. The sequence goes on from NC_138968.1 coordinate 189,399,981, forward strand.
TTGTGCAAAACTCTTGACTTGTGAGACAGAGATGAATGAGCTACAACAAATCTACGCAACATATGAAGAAAAAATTAAAACTCTTGAGATGTTTCAAGTTGCTTTGGAAGAACTAATGATCAAGAAAGAGGAAGAACTCAAGTGTGCTATGGCTACCATTGGTCTTTGAAACAGAGGATCAAAGACTTTGGACAATATCATTGGGTCTCAACAAATTTGTTCTGACAAGAGTGGCATTGACTTTGGTGATAACAAAGATCAAAAACAGAGTGCATCTACATCTCATGATACAAGAACTCGAGGAAAAAGAGAATAGAAAATTCAACATAAGGATGGACTTCTCAAACCTCCTAGAGTTGGTAAGGTCAAACAAAAGAAGGTACACCCTGTGTTTATTTGTCATCATTGTGGTATGCATGGTCATATTCGCCCTTATTGTTATGAGTTGCATGGCAAAGTGTCTCGTAGAGATGGAAGAAATTCCAACATCTCATGGGGTATGAGACACTTCATTGGTCGTAAGGAGGTTAAGGGTCATAATAAACCTTGCTATTTTGATTTGCTTGAGACCAAACATGAAAAGAGGTTGTGTTTACCTAGACCTAGAAATAAGAAGCTGGAAACCATGTCGAGATAGATTCCCATTGAAAGGGAAGGGAACCACAACGCCAAGACATCACCCAAGAACCGCAATTCTCATAACTTTGTTCGTACTAAAACAGTTTGGGTGAGAAAACTTGACTTGTGTTAATTTGTTTTGTCGTTTTAGTTTTTGGGTTTCTGTGTGTTTTTTTTTTGATCATTAAATGTGTGCTTGTTCATTTTTTGTCTTGCTTTATTTTTGAAAAAAAAAAATCCCAAAAAGATTTTCTTAGTATGGTTTTGCAAGCTTGAAATTTTTGAGTGGTCCTTGGTACATATTGGAGTTGATGAGAATATCCATTACATGTTAATATATATGTACTTTATGTGGTCATTACTCATTTTGGAGTGTGTGTTTTTTGATTAGTATGTCTCATTCTGTACACACTCTTGGATTAGCAAATATCGGAGTCTTCTGCCTTAGTGATTATTTTTTTTCTATGAACTTTTGGCATTGTATCTTTTGCTTTTCTAGAGGAATTGACCTATACTAGCATATCTTGGGTGATGTTGAGTCTCTTAACCACCTTCTATCTTTGTGCATCTCTACGGCTTTCCCCTCTGTTCTTTGTAGTCCAGGCATGAGGAAAAGGCTACCTCAGAGTCACCAATCAGGCTATCCTTATTATATCCATGCTTCTCTGGTTCGGTTTATATATTCTTGAGCGTGCCAGCCGCCAATGAGTGTGCAAAAGAAAAAGAGAAAGAAAAAAAAAGAAAAAGAAAGAGAAGAAGAAAAGATATGAAAAAGAAAAAAAAAAGATTCATTGATTGAGGGGGAGCCGTCGCCTTTACTCACCAAATACCCCTTATTTCCTAGTGGTTTGACTTTCCTTAGTTGTGCTTAGATTCTTTTGTCAGAGGTCCAGCTTTCATATCACTGCTAGGATTTGAATCTAGTGTTTGTCGAACTCCAAGAGTTACACACACACTTTTATCATGGGATCTATGCTTTTCACATAATGCATCACTTTCTTTCATGAGAACTCTTCCATAGACTGTGCACATTGTGCTTTCAAGTAATTGTATTTCTTGGATAATCTTGTGTGTTCTAAGGTACAAATCTGAGATTTCTTGCTTGCTCCACCATATTATTTTTGTTGTTTTTCTTCTTATTCGTTGTTTTTAGTGAAAGGGAGTTTGGTTTATCATTGCAAGAGTTTGTTAGCATGAACACTTTGATTTGTTTGGTAAGGGAGATTGGCTATAGTTGTTTTGCATGTTACTATGCACTGTTTGCTAATTATTTCCTTCTTGCATGTTCCTGGTATTTACATCGTCATATCACTGCTTGTGTGGTTTATGATATTGCTTTTGTTGTTTGAGAGTTGTTTTTCATGAGTCTTAGTTTTCATCTATTCATGTTTTCTATCTCATGTTTCAAGATAATCGTGTCATATGTCTATTGCTTTTTCATATACTCTTGTGGGACTAATAGTTGTTTTGGGGATTGTGGCACTAATAGTTGTTTTGCAGATCATGACCTTGAGAAAGAAGTTTTTTTTTATTGGCTGTAAGAGTTGGGGTGTTTAGAATTTTATTTGTTAGGTGTGTTTTGTCACGGCATTGCCAAAGGGGGAGATTGTTAAGTTTTTATTCTTGGCAACCCCGTTTGACAAAACTCCTTTCAATGATATTTGTTTTCGCACTTTTTATTTTAGTAAGGCTATGAGTGTTTAGATGCGAATCCAACTCGAATTGTACCTTGCAGAGAAGTTTTGTGATGTTAATGCTTTCAAGATTGCCACTTCACTGATTATGACGGGGGTCGAGCTGCCCGGTCAGCTCGCGGGGTCGAGGGGCAGCGTCCCCGAAGCAAAATGCAAAAATGCAATCAAAGTTGCCTCCCCGCTTGAGCGTCCATTCCCTCGCTCGAGCGGAGATTAGTAATTTCCAGAAGTATGCGTGACTGCAAAAATACTGAAGTCTATGTTTTCACGCTCGAGCGTCCATTTCCTCGCTCGAGCGTACACCCTAGTGTGAAACACGTCATATAGTGTCCCCGCTCGAGCGTCCATTCCCATGCTCGAGCGGACCTCGCGATTTCAGATTCTATAAATTCGCAAATTGCTCCAAATCTAGGATTACTTCTCCAGATCTTCTTCTTGGGTTCTAGGGTTTATATCTAGGGATATTTTGCAAGTTTTCTTTGATGTTTTATTGAGTATTCAACTCATGGTTTAAGAAGCATACATTAAAGGTTCGTTTGTTCATTCTATATAAAAGAGAGAGTTGTTATTCGGTGGATTCTGAAGAATTTGAGCTTGAAGCTTTGGTGGATTCTGAAGTAGCTCATCGTCAAGACAATTCCGAGGTGAAGACGGGGTTGGAAGAGACACATAGGGGTTGGTTCAATTTGGGCGTGGATTCGCTAGGTAATTGAGAGTATACCTGTGTAATTCCTTTATATCTTCTTAGTGGATTGTTTTGTGGCTGTTGCCCGTGATTTTTTTATCACAATTGGAGGTGCTCCAATTGTGGTTTTTCCACGTAAAATCGTTGTGTCGATTTGTTTTGATTGTTTGATTGGGGTTGTTGTTTATTGCTTAAAATTGATACATAATTACAAATCAACATCTAGGGTTTCTAGATTTTTCAAAACACAATAACAGTGGTTTCTCCTTAAATAAACGTTGAATCCATATCTAATATGCACAATTTGATGCTCTATTATGTATTAAACATAAATAAAATAAAACACAATAACATTGGTGGCTTCTCCTTAAATAAACCTTAAATCTATTTCAATTTAATTCTAAAAAATAAAGCAAAAGGGTGGCCCGCTAGATAAATGTTTACATTTCAATTTTGCGAGGGTGGTTCCGAATGACTGAAAAAATCAAACAAACTATCATTACGAAAGACTGACTCAGCCACCATGGGACTGTGTTTTTCTAGATCAAATCCTAATCCCTGCAACCAAAAAAAAAAAAAAGGGATATAAGGAAATGCATTGGAAATAAATACACACATATATGTAAAAACAAAAATCTAGATTGCAAGCAAGTATATTACACACCTGAGAACTTTGTGGATTGTACGATGCTTGGGAAAACAAAGGCGTTGATAGTAGATAAGTTGGCGGGCATGCAAAATTAACATTGTGCATGTGCAGATTATATCTGGAATTCATTAGTTGTGGCTAATAGGGTATCTCAACATCCTAGTCCATAAAATATTGTTAGTAGTTTTATGATCATAATGTACTTAAGTAATATGATTTTAATAAAAATAATAAGATCTCACCGGTGTGTGGTTTGAAAATGAATTCTGAATATTTCTAGTGTTGCTTGACTGTCCAATACTCTAAAGAGATTGTAAAACATTTATTAGTACATTGCAAAATTTAAAAATAAATTTAGCTAATTCGAAATCAAGTACTTCGGTAAATTCAATACCTGAGTAAGGCGGGTAGGTTGTGAAACAACTTTTGTTCTCTTAGTAGTCTTCTCATGCCAAGGTTTTAATCTACTCCCACCCTTGTGTCTGTCCTCTTTCTTTTTTAAGCCCTTAGCTCGTGCAAAGTTTGGATCAACTACAAATTCTTTGGTACCCACTTCAATATTGCCTCCACTACCGAAAGTGTCTGAACCGTCTAATGAAGCCATCATATTGTCTACCTTTGCACACAAATCCCTAAGAGTTTCATTAACTAATTGATAGGCAAGTTTGCATTCAGATGATCGAGCTGCTAGTTTTACCATTCTAGGACAAAGATCTCTGTAGCGTGCTGCTATCACCAACTTAGGGTCATTCTTAACCACTGTAATTGTTTCTTCAATTGCACAATCCTTCGCATCTAGTCTCCATTGACCTAATATATACCTTTCAGGAATTTTCATAATATTCATTCTATCAAGCGCCTTAATTGCATGACCCCATAAAATTGCAAAACTCTCAAATTTTTGACAAGTGCAATGAATTTCTTGACAAATATTGTCTCCTCCTGACTCATTAACTTCCACATTACCTTTCACAATATACTCTCTATCCTCTCCATATAAGCCAATCACATCCATTACTTCTCTTCCTAACTCATGGTATCGCTTCACTTGACAACAAAAGGATGTGTGTAACTCATTATGAATAAGTCAAAGATAAGAGGGGTATACAACTTAGCAACTTGAATTAACATGGAAGAAATTTTCAACTTTGTTCTCGGCAATTGTTGTCTTGAATCGTATATGGTTTTTACTTCTTTATACCGCTTATCCATAACAACTCGATTGAAGTGTGTAAAAAATTGAACAATGTTATGGTCAACTTTTAAATGCCTCTTCAATTCTACATTCAAGCTTTCACTAAGTTGAGTGCTTCGTATTCTTGCAGCATATACCAACTTCATATACACATGCGCCCACTTCTCTCTAAGTTCCCAAGTCTTCTTTATCCATAAGTTCTCTTGTAAGTTATATTTATGAATAAAAGAATCCCAAGCTTCAACCAACTCATGCTCATCCTCATACCCAAAAATATAAGTTTTGAAATTGCAACCAAATTTTAAACCACCCTTGAATAAGTAGCCTAAATGCTTCAAAGCATTTTGCATTAGGTGAAAAGTGCACAATCCATGAAATACCTTGGGCATGATTTTAGAAATTGCCTTAGCCATTTCATGATTTTGATTTGTGAAAAAACTAATAGGCTTTTTTCCTGACATTGCATGCAAGAAAGTTTCAAATAACCACTCAAATGATGCTGTAATTTCATCATATAATAATGCAGCACCAAAAATCACAGTCATTCTGAAGTGGTTAAAGCCAGTAAATAAAGCAAGTAGACAGTACTCTTTGTTTGTTCGGAATGTTGTGTCAAATGACACAGCATCACCGAAAATGCCATAATCTGTAATTATCTGATGATCAGCCCAAAAAATGGTAGTAATCATCTCATCAACATCCAACTGAAATGCAAAGTAAAAATATGGATTTTCAATGGCTTGTTGCTGGAAATGTCTCAACAAACTTCCTGCTTCACTATATTGTAAGTTTCGTTACCTTTTTGCACGTAAGTAGGTTTTTTGATCCTCTCGCGTGAACCCTACAAATTCCTTCCCTTCTGCTAAGGCGCTAATAAGATTATGTGATGCCTTAAGTGATATACCAGTATCATCAGCTACATCGACATTTATACCTTGAGCATTACACAACTTTCTTTGAGATGACATCATATGCGTACATTGAGAAATATACAAAAAGTGGTTGTGATTATCATCAAACTTCATCAGAACCCATTTTGACAAGTCCCGTCTAAAAGATGTACACATGAATGCATTACATTTTGTTCTTGTCTCATGTTGAGGATGTTTTACTATTTTGTACCGTTTATCTTTTTCCTTTTCTCCCTCCTTACAACAAACAAACTTTCTATTAATCACGATACCATCTTTGTTACTTTTTGTATGGTAATCTCTTCTAATACTAAATCCCACAATCCTTCCATATTCATTGTAGAATTCATAAGCAGCTTCTTCCGAATCAAATTCCATTCCAACACATGGCATGGAATTCTTGGCCAACTCCTCAAGTGCACCATCTTCCATTTTTGCACTACTAAATATAAAGTCTAATAACAATAAAAATAGCACAAAAATAACATCAACAATAAGATAAATTACCACAATAAAAGATTGGTCCTTGGAAATCAAATAAAACAATAGACCAATAGTCTATTGTCAAAAAATGTTTTGTATTTAGTGAAAAGTCTCTCAAGATCTATTAATTTTTATATTTTTCTTGTATTTTAATAGTATTTGTTAGCAAAATTTTGAAATAATTGTGACCATATATATTAAATGATGGAACTTGTCATAAAAAACAACAAAAGAACATATGTGAGAACCAAAATGCAACATAACACAGTTAGGATTTGTAGGGGGAAGCCAATTACTATATCAAGAATTCAAAGGGCACTGGAAGCTTATTTAAAATTAAAAATTGATAATTAAAAAATCAAGATCAAAAGTATCTGTTCCTTAAACTATAGGAATTAAATTACTTGTTTAAAAGCTTACAAAAACATTATTATGTTTGTTTGTTTACATTGCTAATGCAAATACATTTGCTGCTAACTGTTAATTTATATTCTTAAAAATTACTAATTGAAGTCTTCATGAAAGGTACTGACATATATCATAACAAATTCTTATACATATCAAATTGTGAAGTTAATTTAACAGAGCATCAATTCCTAATCTAAAACACAATAACACATTCCTATAATAACAGAGCATCAATTTGAATTAAAAAAGATCATAAAATTTTTGAACTTACATTATGTGAAAACATAATGAAAATACCAACATTTAAATCACCATATACAATAACAGATTCTTATACATATCAAATTGTGAAGTTAATTTAACAGAACATCAATTCCTAATCCAAAACACAATAACACATTCCTACAATAACAGAGCATCAATTTGATACAAATCACTATATACATACACATATCAGAATCCTATAATATTATATTAAAATCCCAATCCAAAACACAATCTCTATTTAATATGAAAATAAATCACCATATATATATACATGACAGATTGTAATAAATACAAAATATATATATATATATATATATATATATTTTAAACTTGAGTGAAGATTCTTACAAAGCAAATAAGCAACCTTAATGACAATGGTGATGGTGGAGCTACGGTACAACAATGGCGGAGGATCGTTAGAGCAAACGGTGGAGGCATGGTGGAAGAACGACGGAGTAATGGTGGAGAGACGGCAGACAACCCAAACCCTTCCCGCTCCTAACAGACCCACGTTTTAGCTTGAATTGTTGTTTTGTATTTTACTTATAGCAGATTGTAAATTTTTTTTTATGCTGGAATACAGATTGTAATAAATATAATATATGTCCAAAATATTCAAGCCCTCTTAACAACCAAACCAATTTTTTATTTATTTATATGATGAAACGATGTCGTTTCAACTCACGGTAGTTACTACAGTGAGTTGCTCACAGCAGTACCCTCTCATATTTGATTAAAATACAAATCACCCTCTGTGGTTCTGAAAATTACATTCCACCTCTTGAGATATTTAATTTCATAACAAATCACTCATTTTATAAATAAATCATCGAGTCAATTAATAATTTTTAATGATGTTATAAATATGTTTCAATTAATAATTTAGATAATTTTATTATTATACAAGAGAGCAATTATGAATTTCTTCTTTTTAGTTAATTCTGTTAAATAAATTTTTTTAACAATGGGATATTTATAATTTTTTAAATTACAGGGGTAATTTATATTTTAAATAAATTTCAGGGATGTATTTATAGGTTACCCTTAAATTTAATATAATTATCTTTATTTTAATAGGAGTAAAGTGATGAAAATTAATATAAATAATGTACAAATATAAGAATAAAAAAAGATAAAATATATATTTTTTCTTTATCAACGTGAGACGCGAAGAGTCTTAAAAATTTAAAGTGCACAACTAGTACCTAGCCTAACCTATGAATCAATTATCAAAATCATAAATATACCTTTTTCTAAATTAAAAAAAAAAAATCGTAAATATACAAATGATATTCTTAAACATAGTTTCTTAATTTTTATTTTTATAATTTTAAATTCTCACTATTTCATGTGATTGTGACTAAATTAAAAATAAAAATAACAAATAGCAAAGGAAATCAAAATACAATTATCCAGCGACCAAAAAAGTAGAAAAAAAAAAGCATATATTGATGTTATGAGCAATGGCGGATCCAAAAAATTAAATCAGGATGGATACTTATTAATTATAACTTTATTTAATAATTTTTGAATTAATATTAAGTATAAAAAATTAAATAAATTGTTACAAAAGTATTTCATATAAAATTTTACAATTAATTTCGAGTAAAATGAAAAAGAAAATATTGCGTGTAACTAGTGTATCTTGAATAATGTAAAAAATTCATATATTTAAACTGTAAAATAAATTATATAATGGTAAGATAAATCAAATTTTTACAAAATTTGAATAAAAATTTCATATAATAGTGATATCACGTCATTATTAACATATGATATCACAAACCAATAGTAAAGCAACATATGAAGGATGAACTCCACATGCAAATATAATTAACACTCTAGTAATTTTTACATATTTATAGTGAGATTAATTATATTTACATATCAATAATGATGAATATTACTTTTATATTGAGATTTTTTCACAAAATTTTCATACATAAAAATATAATTTGTTGTAATCACTTCATTTTCAAAAAAAAATTACTATTATTTTCATAAATTTAAAAATGTCCTTAATATTTTATTCTAAATATTATTTGGTTAAAATTTTATTTAAACAAAAAAAAAAAATTCAAAAGAGGCACGTGACCCCCAGTCCCCATGTGCTCCGCCACTAGTTACAAAAATCTACACATACTACTTTGTCTTTCATGGCAATCTTGTCTCTCTACAATTGTCGAAACATTAATAAGAATGGTGAAACACATTTGAGTGTTGTAAACTACATACAAACACCAGAATTTTAATAAGTTGTACTCTCTTGAATTTCTTTTTACAAAGTAAATAAGAAATAAAATGACAAAAAAATTAAAAAATAATATGAAAACAGAACGTCTATTGCCATTTGTCATTTCGAAATTGCACTTGGAGTATTTAGATTGGGCATCATGTTTCTCCGTCTTTGACTCAAAACTAAGCCGGCTTAAGGTCATAAAAATTTAAAACAAGTTTTAACAAAGAAAATAAATAAATAAATAATAACAGTAGTTTGTAAGCTCATTGCTGCTTCATCTTATTTTGATGTTTAGCCTCTTTTTTTTTAATTTTTAAATATGTTATTTTTTAAAACTTTTTAGATCCAACTCAATTAGATAATTTTAATTTTTTAAAAAAATGCAAAAATGACAAATTGCAAGCTGTTTTTTTTGGGGACAAAATTTGACTTACTTCTGCCTTAGTGAATAAAATCGATACTTTTTTTTTATTTAATTTTTTAGAATCGTAAATAGTTAAAAAAATTGATTCAAAGTTGAAAAAAAGACAAAATTAAAGTTGAAAAATAAGCTGACTATTAGTTTTAGTCAAATATGCCTCCGTTTAGGATGTGAGTTAGTTTTTTTAGTTTTTTTGTTATTTTAACAGGTTTTTTTAGTAATTTTTTAGTTTTTTAGCTAAAATATGATATAAAAAAAACTAAAATATTTGGGATGACTTTTTGGCTTTTTACGAAAAGATGTACAAAAAGTGGAGAGAAAAGGAAATCTTTGACTTTTTGGTATAGGTTGTTGGCTTTTTGATTTTTTTAGTAACTTTTTGGCTAAAAAAGCCACTTGCCAAACGAGGCCTTAGGCTCTAAAAAGTCTCGTTTGAGATAATTTTTTTGACTTTTTTAACTTTTGTGAGAGAAAAAATAAAATGATTATGATTTAGATGTGACATTTTGTCATATTTGGCTATAATAGTCAGTTTTGACCTATATAGCTATTTTAGCCCAAATAAACATGCCAAACATACGGGTGATTGTTCAGTACTCCTAGAGTATGGACACGTAGTGTTCCATAAGATTTTTATTGGTGGAGAGACACAAGGGCCCACGATTTATGTTGGAAATGGGGGACGACATGGGGCTAACTAATTGGTGATTGGTTTGGAGTATGGACACGTAGTGCTCCATAAGATTTTTATTGGTGGAGAGACACAAGGGCCCACGATTTATGTTGGAGATGGGGGGACGACATGGGGCTAACTAATTGGTGATTGATTTGGAGTATGGACACGTGGTGCTCCGGGATTATTGAATAATTTCCCCAAACATAAACATATATCTTAAAAAAAGTCTCTCTCTCTCTCCAAAAAAATCTAATGATATAATATCAATTACACATTATAAAATTATATCATTTTATATTTAAACTTTGAATTAAAGCAGAAAAATCCATGACAAATGATCATATTTTTATTCAGATTTAGTTATTGAGACAATAGCCTTTTATATTTAGACTTTGAATTAAAGCTGTGAGATCCATGACAAATGATCATATTTTTATTCAGATCCAGTTATTGAGACAATTGAAAGAACATTTCCTTATTTTGGAATCCTTTATCCTTTCTTTGTTTTGAATCATTGGATTAGACATAACTTGGGTAATTCTTAATCATTTCAAAAAAATCCATTAGTACTTGTATTTTATGTATGAGTTAGTGATAAATTAGACATGGTCATACAAATGCAGAAATCTTCCTCATGGTTGGACGGCACAATAATAAATTAATAAGGTAATCCTTGCATATTCATGCAAACTTGTTTGTATATTGTCAATATTATCACCCCTCTTTTGTCTCTCTATATAGAGCTCTCAAACCATGCATTGTTTCACATCTCCACTTATCAGGCTCTCTTGCATTTCATAGCTCTCTCTTGTTGGGTTTGAAATTGAAATTCAAAGGCAATTTCAAGATGGAAACAAATGCTATCTTGTTGGGTTTGATAGTTCTCATCAGTAGTTCCTCTCTTGCCTTTTCCTTTGAGCCTAGTCCCTTGCAGGACTTCTGCATTGCAGACACTAACAACTCAGGTATATATATATTGCATGCATGTATAATAGTGATATCACGTATCAATATTATCAATTAATGAGAAATTTCACATTATAATAGTGAGAACAATGTGGTTGAATCAGTTGGAAACAAGAAATAAATATCCCATCCAACTTGATTTACAATTTTTAGTGATAGGTAATACAACTTAAAATGATATCATCATTGCACCTAATATTTATTGGGCGTGGAGGTTTTATACCATTAATCTCGGCTTGCATAGAGAGTTAAGAGTCGATATATAATTATTCAACTGTTCAAAATGAGCAATTTGATATAATATGCTTGTAGTTATGGCTCACACTTTCTTTGATAATTGAATAGTCAATTTAATGTGAAAAAAAGGTTTGAAAATGAGATATATGTGCAATTGATTGTTTCTTATTTGTTTTTGGTTCATCTTTTGCAGTTAGAGTGAACGGCATGGCATGCAAAGATCCCAAGCTAGCTCAAGCCTCTGATTTCTCATTTGGAGGCCTCAACATAGCAGGCAACACATCAAACCAAGTTGGCTCAAAGGTCACCCCAGTCTCTGTGGCCCAAATTCCAGGGCTCAACACCCTTGGTGTGTCCATGGTACGCATCGACTACGCACCATGGGGCATCAACCCTCCTCACACTCACCCACGTGCTACCGAAATCTTGACGGTTCTTGATGTTAAGGAAAATCGATGTGATTCCCCACAAGTAAATCAATCAATGGGAATAAAAACTAATGCGGAAAAATTAAATCAAAGGCAACACAAGAATTTTTACGTGGTTCCCTCAATGTGAGGTACGTCCACGGGATCGAAATCCGATTCCACTATCAACCAAAGAGTTTTAAACGATTACAAACGAGACACCAATGGGCTCACAAAATCACCCTTAGGTGAATTCCAAATAATCACAAATAAACAAAGAGGAAAGACCTCACCAAATAGATGAACCAAAATCTTCAAAACCAAAGTTGTAGAAGATCCAAAATAATTTTCCAAATCAACCCACACAAAGATTGCTGAAATCCTTCCACTAAATCAAACCGGCAGCATGCTTGTCTACAATGATGATTACCCAAGAAGATCATCCAGCACACACACATACAAAAACAGCCGCTGCCCTCATCTCCTACGGCACACCCAAAACAATATATATATATATATATATATATATATATTGTGAATCTAGGGTTTTGTTTTATCAAACCTTAGTTGTTACCAAATTAGATTGGGTTTCCACAAATATAATATATAAAAATATATTATACTAAACCAAGCCAAATTAAAACTCTTTTAATGAATCAATTGGGTCCCACACTCCAATAAGGAGGTATACCCAACAATTCTCCCCCTACCGACTTAGGTGGAGACATCAACCATACCCGCCAAAGTTCGACACTTTAAATGTTTGTCTCTCGACAAAGTCTTTGTCAACATGTCTGAAATATTATCATCTGTGTGAACCTTTTCGAGTTGTAACAATTTTGAATCTAACACATCACGAATCCAATGGTATCTCACATCAATGTGTTTCGATCTCGAATGAAAAGTAGAATTTTTACTCAAGTGAATAGCACTTTGACTATCACAATAAAGCACATACTTTTCTTGCTTCAAACCCAACTCTTGCAAAAATTTCTTCAGCCATAACTCTTCTTTGCAAGCTTCTGTAATAGCAATAAATTCAGCTTCGGTAGTTGAGAGAGCAACACATTTTTGTAATTTAGATTGCCATGCCACAGCTCCCCCTGCAAAAGTCATCAAATACCCCGAAGTAGATTTCCTAGAATCAACATCACCGGCCATGTCAGAATCTGTGAACCCATCAAGCATCGGCTTACCATCCCCAAAACACAAACACACCTTCGAAGTCCCTCGAAGATACCTTAGAATCCATTTTACCGCTGCCCAATGTTCTTTGCCCGGATTAGAGAGAAACCGACTCACCACACCAACTGCGTGAGCAATATCCGGCCTTGTACAAACCATGGCGTACATCAAAGAACCAACTGCTGAAGCATAAGGAACTTTCTGCATCTCTTCCTTGTCTTTCTCACTTGTAGGACATTGATTCGAACTAAGCTTGAAATGACCCGCAAGTGGACAACCAACCGGCTTCGCTTTATCCATATTGAACCTCTCAAGAACTTTCTCAACGTAGCTTTCTTGAGACAACCAAATCAGCCCCTCTTTGCGATCACGAACAATTTTCATACCAAGAATTTGCTTTGCCGGTCCCAAATCTTTCATAGCAAAAGACTTGCTCAACTCCAATTTCAACCTGTTTATCATGGTAGAATCTTGACCCACAATTAACATGTCATCAACATAAAGCAAAAGAATAATAAATTTACCATCTGGAAAATTTTTCACAAACACACAATGGTCCGAAGTGGTTTTAGTAAAACCATTATTCATCATGAAAGAGTCAAATTTTTTGTACCATTGCCGCGGGGCTTGCTTGAGACCATACAAACTTTTCTTCAATTTGCAAACAAATTTCTCTTTCCCTTTTTCCACAAATCCTTCCGGTTGCTCCATGTAAATTTCTTCTTCAAGGTCACCATGAAGAAATGCGGTCTTCACATCAAGTTGCTCAACTTCAAGGTTCATACTTGCAGCCATGCCAAGTACAACCCGAATAGAAGACATCTTTACAACCGGTGAGAAAATTTCATCAAAATCAATACCTTTCTTTTGCCCAAAGCCTTTCACAACAAGACGTGCCTTGTACCTCAGATTCTTGCCATCATTCTTCAATTTGAAAACCCACTTATTTTTCAGAATTTTCCTCCCCTTAGGCAACTTCACTAAATCATAAGTATGATTTTCAACTAAGGAATTCATCTCCTCTTCCATGGCCTTTTTCCAATCACCTTTCTTTGCATGCTCAATTGCTTCTTGGTAGCTCTCCGGCTCCCCTTGATCAGAAATCAACACAAATTCATTGGGAGGATACTTTCTTGAAGGTTGTCGGTCCCTTGTAGATTTCCTCAACTCAAGTTGTGGTGGTAGTTCTTGAGTTGGATGCTCTTCCTCAATTTCTGACTCAACTTCATTAGAATTAGCATCATCCTCTACATCTTCAATAGGTGGCTGCACATCTCCCCCATTTTCATCATCAACTGAAGATGAAGGCGATAAATCCATGTCAATGAGATCACTAGCTTTTGGCTCCGGTTGATCACCTTTGCCAAAGTCTTCAATTGTTTGGTCTTCAAGAAACACAACATCACGGCTTCGAATGACTTTCTTGTCGACCGGATCCCACAATCTATATCCAAATTCATCACGCCCATAGCCAAGAAAAATACATTGTCTTGACTTACTATCAAGCTTGGACCTCTCATCTTTTGGAATGTGAACAAAAGCTCGGCAACCAAACACTCTCAAGTGCTCATAAGACACATCTTTGCCGGTCCAAACTCTTTCTGGAACATCACCATTCAATGGATAGGAAGGAGACAAATTGATCACATCAACCGCTGTCTTCAATGCCTCACCCCAAAAGGATCTTGGCAATTTAGCTTGTGAAAGCAAACACCTTGTTCTTTCCACAATGGTGCGGTTCATCCTCTCGGCAACCCCATTTTGTTGAGGAGTCTTCTTAACTGTCTTTTGGTGTCGAATACCTTGGCTGCGACAATACTCATCAAATGGCCCAATGTATTCACCACCATTGTCTGATCGGATGCACTTCAATTTCTGCCCTGTTTCTCTTTCAACCATGGCCTGAAAATGCTTAAATACTTCTAGAACTTGATCTTTAGTTTTTAGTAAAAAAGCCCAAACTTTCCTTGAATAATCATCAATGAAAGTAACAAAATAAAGTGCACCACCATGTGTTCTAACTTTTAAAGGACCACAAACATCAGAATGAATCAACTCCAAAACATTTTCTTTTCTAGAAACAACATTTTTATGAAAAGAAACTCTATGTTGTTTACCCGCCAAACAATGAACACAAGTTTTAAGATGTGTACCTTTCAAACCGGGTAGAAGCTCTTTCTTGAACAATACTTGCAGCCCCTTTTCACTCATATGGCCAAGCCGCTTGTGCCATAATTCAGTAGAAGTATCTTCTTCAAGTGCATTGACAACACCTTTACAAATTTTTCCTTGCATCGAATAAAGTGTATGAGTCTTCTTACACTTAGCCACCACCAAGGAACCCTTTGTGAGCTTCCATATTCCATCACCAAATTTGTTGTTGAAGCCTTCATCATCTAGCTTCCCAGTAGAGATCAAATTGAGGCGAATGTCGGGAACATGCCTCACGTCTTTAAGCAATAACTTGCAGCCCAAATTTGTTTCCAAGCAAACATCACCCATGCCGATAATCTTGGACAAACCTTCATTACCCATTCGAACAGAACCATAATCTCCTTCGGTGTAGGTAGTGAAGAAATCAACTCGAGAAGTCACATGAAAAGAAGCACCGGAATCAATCACCCAATTGCTCTCTTGGCCCACAAAATTGATACAATCATCTTCACAAACGACCATGAGATCAGCATTGGTAGTAACTGCCGTTGTGTCTTCTTGCTTCTTGTCCACACTTTTGTCACGCCTTTTCTCCTTATTCTTGAGCTTTCGGCATTCCCGCTTCATGTGCCCTTTCTCATGGCAATAATAGCACTCAACGTCTTTCTTTGAAAAAGAGCCATCTCTTGACTTGTCACGGCTTTGATCACGACCATGAGGAGTCTTACTCCTCCCCCTTGTTTTGCTTCGGCCTCTCACAACGAATGCTTCCGAATGAGAGGAACCCGCTGATTTTCTTCTAGTTTCTTCATTCAACAGGCTACTAGTGACTTGGCCCATTGTGACAACTCCATCGGGCGCTGAATTACTAACTGTCACAACCAAAGTCTCCCAACTTTCGGGCAAAGAACTAAGTAGCATCAAAGCCTGCAACTCATCATCAAAAATAATTTTCATAGAAGCAAGTTGGTTAACAATACTCTTTATTTCATTCAGATGTTCCGGAATAGGGCTGCCCTCTTTATATTTTAAATTAACCAACTTACGAAACAGAAAAGCTTTATTTGTGGCTGATTTCCTATCATAAAGGCCCTCTAATTTTTTCCATAAATCATGTGCTGAAGTTTCAGTAGCAACATGATGAAACACACTGTCATCAATCCATTGACGGATAACACCAACGGCTTTTCGATTAAGCCTATTCCATTCATCATCTTTCATACCCTCGGGTTTGCCAGAATCACCCTCAATGGGTCCATATAAATCTTTACAAAATAATAGGTCCTCCATTTTAGTTTTCCAAGTTACCCAATTGCTTCCATTGAAGCTAGACATACGACCCACATTCCCCTCCATTGATTTACACAAATAAATAAATTCAAATAAACCGTAAGCTCTGATACCAGTTGTTAAGGAAAATCGATGTGATTCCCCACAAGTAAATCAATCAATGGGAATAAAAACTAATGCGGAAAAATTAAATCAAAGGCAACACAAGAATTTTTACGTGGTTCCCTCAATGTGAGGTACGTCCACGGGATCGAAATCCGATTCCACTATCAACCAAAGAGTTTTAAACGATTACAAACGAGACACCAATGGGCTCACAAAATCACCCTTAGGTGAATTCCAAATAATCACAAATAAACAAAGAGGAAAGACCTCACCAAATAGATGAACCAAAATCTTCAAAACCAAAGTTGTAGAAGATCCAAAATAATTTTCCAAATCAACCCACACAAAGATTGCTGAAATCCTTCCACTAAATCAAACCGGCAGCATGCTTGTCTACAATGATGATTACCCAAGAAGATCATCCAGCACACACACATACAAAAACAGCCGCTGCCCTCATCTCCTACGGCACACCCAAAACAATATATATATATATATATATATATATATTGTGAATCTAGGGTTTTGTTTTATCAAACCTTAGTTGTTACCAAATTAGATTGGGTTTCCACAAATATAATATATAAAAATATATTATACTAAACCAAGCCAAATTAAAACTCTTTTAATGAATCAATTGGGTCCCACACTCCAATAAGGAGGTATACCCAACACTTGAAGGCACCCTCCACGTTGGCTTTGTCACATCCAACCCTGAAAACCGTCTCATCAGCAAAATCCTCTACGAGGGTGACGTGTTTGTGTTTCCAATCGGACTTATTCACTTTCAAAGGAATGTTGGGTATGGAAATGCTGTCGCCATTGCTGCATTGAGCAGCCAAAACCCCGGTGTCATCACCATTGCCAATGCTGTTTTCAAATCAAACCCTCGAATTTCTAGTGATGTTCTTGCCAAGGCATTCCAGATTGACAAGAGCATAGTTGATGCAATCCAGTCGCGCAACTAGATGCTGAAGCAAGGGTCGAGATGAGGACACAGAAATTTCATTATTAGATGTGTGATTTTTTCATATGTGACTAGAATTATCCTTTGCATTCTTTGCGTTTGAGTCTGATTTACGGTCTTATTTGAATTTGTATTACCATTTATTTGCTGTTAAGTGTGCCCAATAAACTTATTATTAATACTTTGTTTTGAATTTTTTTCATAATTCATGTTCTTCTATTCCTTAATATACATATAGGCCATGTTTGATTCCACAAGACTAATAGTGAGGTATTAATAATCCAATCAAATTAGTGTGGTATTCACAATCCCACCTCTACCCCATTACTAATAATCCTACAAATTTGTTGGATTAATTATCCATTGGATTGATAATCCTAAAACAAAATGTCAACACAAATATAGGATAATTGGACCCGCGGATTAATAATCCCAATCCTATGCTCTAATCCTTCCCATCAAACATGCCAATACTGTTTTTTGCAAACAAATATATGGAATTTTATAAGAAATTTCATTTTATAGGATGAAAAGCTAAAGCTGATAATAACTTTCAATTTTAATCAAAAAGTCACTATAAGTTGTAATATTATTCTCTCTATTTTTTTATACAATTTTTTTTTTTTTTGTAAAAAGTCAAAAAATTATTAAATTAACATATTTCCAAATGAGGTTTTAGGAAAATGATATTAATTGGGAGAAGGTATTTAAAGTGCTCATTTGGCAATGATTTTTTTAGTTATTTTTTGATTTTTTAACTTGGGACTTTTTTAGTTGTTTGGTATTCTTGTTTAGCTTTTTTGACTTTTTAACTTTGGAATGACGGTTTTTTTTTTTTTTTTTTTTATCTTTTTGTGATTTTTGTTTTTTGTGTAATTATTTGACTTTTTTTTTTTGTCCTTTCTGTAATTTTTTAGCCTAACACAAAAATCAAACGACCTCTTTTGGCAATACCTTATTCCAACCATCTAGAAATCATACACTCACTTATATGTAACTTAAATGTGAGTTTTTTTTTTTTTTTTTCATTTTTTAAATAATGATTCTGGAGCATATAATAATTTATCCTTTTATGAGAGTGTGGATATCATTTCACTTATTATTATTATTATTATTATTATTATTATTATGATGAAAATTTAGGAACATATTATATTGATCATGCAAATTCACTTTACTACCAACAAACAAGTTTTTTTTTAATTTTTTTTAATTTTTAAAATTGCTTTTTTATTTTCAAAAGTATAAAAAATAAAAATTGATATATAAAATTGGTTTGACAAACTTTTTTCAAAATCTGTTATAAAAAAGCACTTTCATGAAAAGAAAAAATTTAATTATTTTCTGAAATCCCACAATATTTTTCATAAGTAAGTGAGAAGAATAATAAGAAAGTTATAAAAATTCAAGTTTAAAAAACAAAAAAAAACAAAAATACTAAAGAGAATCTTAGGCTCCGTTTTGTTACGATCTCAAATTATAGTTTCACCCATTGATTTGAGTATGTTGTTTGCTTTGAGCTTTCAAATCATAATTCTACACCTATTTTTCATAACTCAATTCAAAACATAATCATTACTTTTCAAAACTCATAACTAAACACATAATTCAAAACATAATTCAAATCAATATTTTAATTTTTTTAATATTTTTAATATTTAAATATTTAAAAAATATTTTAATTTTGTTAAGATTTTAAATATTTTAATATTTAAATATGTTACGATTTTTTTAATTTTTTGAATATTTTAATTTCAAAATATTACGATTTTAATTTTTTTAATTTTAAAATGTTTTATAAAAATAAATTCAAACTCTATTTTATAAAAATATTTTTAAATATTTTAAATTTTTTGTTATGTATTTGGTTACGATTTGAGTGTAAAGTTATGAAAGTAGTTTGGAGTTTCGAGTTATGTGTTTGGTTATGAGTTTTAAAAATAATTTATTAATTGAGTTTTGTTTTATGTGTTTGGTTACAATTTGAGTGTAGAATTATTTTTAAATTTAAAATATTAACATTTTAAATTATTTAAATTTTTACAATTTAAATTTTTTGAATATTTATTTTAATTTTTTACTTATTAAATTTTTTAGATTATTTAAATTATTTAAATATTTATGATTTAAATTTTTTGAATATTGATTTTGAAAAAAATTTATTTCCTTTGTAGTATTTTCAATTAAAAAATTGATTAATGTTATTTTCTGCTAATAATAAATTTTTTTATTTGAATTTTAAAAAGAGTTTGGTTATGGGTGTTGATCAGAATTTTCAATAGTATGAAAGTAGTGTGTTTTGTTTTGAGTTATAACAATTTGAATTAAGTTTTGAAAACTTTTTTCAAAACTCATAACCAAACAAATTTTCTTATTTCACATGTCAAATTAAACTTTCAAAACTCAATTTCACACTCAATTCAACACTCTATTCAAAAACCATAACCAAACAAATTTTCTACACTCAAATCATAATTCCACAACTCACAAACTCAAAATACAACTCATACTCTCAAATCATATTTACAAAACTCTACCAAACACAACATGAAGAACTGTCATAAAAAATATATAAAAATTATAAATAATTTATTTTTATTTATTTCACAAGTCCTAAAATGAAACTTCAAAGACAAAAATAGGAAAGTGCAAAGTCCGGCCCACTGAATCCCCAGAGCTTCCCTAATTTATACGCAGGTAGCTCTGTGTCCCTGGGGTTTATTTGTTTGTTCACTGGATTGTGTTCTGTTCAATGGAGAAATTGAGAAGACTGGTGAACCAAATAGCCTACACTCCAATCTCCGAAAGACACTCCAATCTCTCTCATCTCCAACTCTCTCTCATCCCTCTCCTCTCCTTCTCTTCCTTTCTCTACAAACTCGCTCTCTTCCTCCGCTACCGCCTCTATCACTTGGGTCTCCTCCGCCAACACCGGTAAAACCCACTTTCCCCTATCGCCTCTCTCTTCTTCTCCACTTATCTTTCCGAGAAAAGAAAAGAAAATAATTAAACCCATTTGGCTAATTCGAGATTTCGGAACCAAATCACCCGAAATATTCTTCTGTTTACCTTCTTTCCCTCGTTTTCTCGGCAACCAAACAGAAAGTTCAATTTAGACTTTGGTTTATGCTTCATTTTGTCATTGAAGGTTACAGGTGCCGGTGATTAGTGTTGGGAATTTGACTTGGGGAGGAAATGGGAAGACGCCGATGGTTGAGTTCATCGCTCGCTGGTTGGCTGATTCTAGAATTTCACCTCTCATTCTTACAAGAGTACTCATTTATTTCGTTTATCTATTTGTTTATTGTTTTATTGGGGTTTGGACATTTTGGTTTTGTTTGTTATTTCACTCTTTGATTATAGATTATGTTTTGTAGTTTTACCATTTTATCAATGCACTGATGAAACAAGTAGGGAATGGAGGATGAATCATGGTGTATTGTGATCTCAACAAACAGTTTCATCACGAAAACTAAGCCCAATTGAAATATGAAGTAGATGGGTGAACAAAATTCCTAGTCTATACATAGTAAGCTCAAGTTTGTTGAAGAAAGAAAGTGGCTACTTTCTTGAGAGATCATTAGATTGATAGTGGAGTGGACATTTGAGGAATTTGCTTTACGTGGGTAATCATGTGTGACAATTCTTGTTTATGATGAGAGTTCTTCCAGTAAAGTTCCCACAAATTATTGATTCTGTGAAATTGGTGCCTTTGGTGAATGGGAAGTAACAATAAGTTATACAAAACTTAGTCTCTCATGGCTAAAAGCAATTTCATTGTCTTCTTATAAACCGTATCATTGGACTACCTACCAGGGGAAAAAAAAGCAGAGAGAGGGAGAAAATCCTTATGGTTAATGAGTTAGAGCTAATATCGGAACCCAGTATAATTTTCAATTAGGTAATTTTCTTGGTGTGGTAGTGAATTGATTCTTTTTTTCTGGCAGGGATATGCTGGCGGGGATGAAGCTAAAATGCTTCAGAGGCATCTTTTGGGCACATCTGCAAAGATTGGTGTGGGTGCAAATCGAGCTGCCACTGCTGCTTCATTTCTCAAAAGGTATGGTTATGCAGATCCTCATATTATTGGTTCATGCTTGAAGCGATGTGGTTCTGACCGGAAAGCAGGAAGTCTTTCAGAGTTGGACAAACTAGGGGCTGCAATTCTAGATGACGGAATGCAGGTAAACATTGTTTTTTCTTTTCGTTTCTTGTATGCCCAGTATTGTGATGCATGTTATGGTACATCCTAGAACAATTTCTATCACAAGCTTTCTCACCTTGCCTGTCATATCATGTGAATTATACTGATACTTTATGAATCATATATATATATATATATAAACAGCATTTGAGCTTGTTTCGCGATCTGGAGATTGTAATGGTAAATGGGATGATTCCATGGGGAAACCAGAAGTTACTTCCACTTGGACCATTAAGAGAACCTTTGAATGCACTCTGCCGAGCAGATGTTGTTGTTGTTCATCATGCAGACTTGGTAAAATACACCTAACTTGTGTAGCACAATGCAATTCTTCCAGCATGTGGTTGAATATGGATTTCTTTCTTTTTCAATGTTTTGAGTGTATTTGTGAATGTGCACGTTGCATGTCAGTTAGATGAAGCAGGTTAAGTACAATAGACTGAAAAATATATTGTCTTGGATTCATGCAGGCATCGGACAAGAACCTACATGCCATCGAGTCTGTGCTACGGAAACTTAAAGAGTCTCTTCCTATTTTCTTCTCCAGAATGGCTCCTTCATACTTTTTTAAAGCGGGAGACACTTCCTGTAAATTGCCTTTGGGGACTGTGTATAATATGGTTGTGCTATGTGTTTCTGCAATTGGTTTTGCAAATGCCTTTGTGCAGGGAATTGAAAAGGTATTTTTCTTTTCTGTTTCTATTTACTTTTTATTTATTTATTTATTTTATTTTATTACGTTTCTTGGAGATCTTACATGTTCTTGTCCAAAAGAATATTTCATTGGAGGGTTGCAACAAGTCTTAATTTCTCCTCCTGTTGGTCACTTCCTTCACCTTATTTCTCGTGTTGTTCTATTTATATCTAATTTGTTGATGACTCATTGCAGATAGAACCATTGCATGCAGATCAATTAGACTTCAGTGACCACCATTTATTTCAAATTAAGGTATATTTGTTTTCTCACATGTCTTCACTTTTATGCTTGGACGCAACCACCCTATGTACAAGGACCAGAAACATCCACCTTACAAGTTACATTGTGTCATCATTTTGAACTATATTGATGTTTTTTTCTCAAGAATTTATTGCAGACTATTGTAAGAGCATGTATCAGAATTATTGCGTACAAGGATGACAGTAGCTTTTTAATTTTATTTCTTTCTTCTCCTTTTCCTTTTTATGTTCTTTGCTGATTGAAGTGCAGATTTAATGTTAATGTACACCTAAACCTACTCCACTAAACCTAACCCACTACACCACTCCACCTCCACTTCACCTACTCCACTACACACTCCACTTCACCTACTCCACCACTCCACCTCCACTTCACATCTCCATTTCCTATATAATGTACATACAATACATCAAAACATTCATCAATCAATAATACAATCATTTCTCTTTATACATTTATTTCTTACATGGTATCAGAGCTATAGGTTAAAGATCTTGGTGTTCTTCGCCTTCCGGCGGGCGGCAACCTTGCCTTGACCGCCCGCCGGATCTCAATCAATTCAAACCTCCCTCTCCCTCTCGGCACCTCACTGTGTTGTCAATACCATACGGCTTCCCATGGATTATTTTTTCACCTTCAAAAGCCCATTTGTTCACCAATTCCAGCTCATTTTCTCCAAACATTAACCAACCTTGATGACCAAAATCAAGATTCACAGATTCCGACTGGCCAAGCAAATTCTAAGGCCATATCCTTCAAATGGAGCTTTAATTTATCATCATTATCAGAATGAGTCGGAAAGCTGAGAGAGGTGTAAGTGTAGAGATCGATAGAGGCGGCCACCGCCGTAGATCCGTGGACTACGGCGTGTTCGCCGATCTAGACAGAGAAACAAAAGACAAGGGTTACTGTCGCCGCCCGCAGCTACCTCACCGTCCGCCTCCACGACTCCGAGCCCGCCTCCGCCTACCGGGACCTCCACGACCCCATCGCCGCCGCCTCCGTCGTCCTCGAGTTCTCCGTCGCCGCCGTCATCATCGACCACCCCATCGACGCCGTCGAGCTCATCATCGAGTGTATCGACAGGGCTTGTCGTTGGGATTGCCATAGGTGGTGTTGCGATCCTTGTGATTTTCAGCATTTTGTTCGTATGTTGCAGAACGAAGAAGAGCAGAGATCATGACTACTTTGTTCCTCTCTCTCTCTACTTTCTCTCCCTAGACCCACTTTACTCAAAACCTGAAATCACCAACTGTCCCACACGTGGGCATGAACGTGTAGTCCCAATCTTGTAACGCGTCCAGTTCGAAAAGTTGTGCCACGTCCACGTTCATCACCACCTCCCTCTTTTTCAGCTTTTTTCTCTTCAGGACAGAGCGAACTATATTATCTATCTTTTTTTATTCTAAAATATTCTCCCACCAAACCCTCTTTTGGATATTCGTGAATTTGCAGCACAGCATCACCTCTCCTTTTCTTGGACGAGCAGACACAAAAACATGGCAGCCGACTGGGTTGCAAAAGCTCTAGCAGCCAGATCCTTACCCTCTGATTGGGTTATCTCTCTCTCTCTCTCTCGTGTTTTTAAACCCATTTTTACTTTTCTTCCTTTATTTCTTTATTTTTTCTTTTCATCCATTTTACACCACCACACACTATCAGCGCACATGCTTTCCATTAATATATTATTATTATTATTATTATTATTAAAATAAAAAAAAAAAAAAAAACAATTCCACCACTCTTCTTTTCTTTAAACATAACACCCACTCTCCACTCATTCCTTTTATTATTTTTATTATGCACACACTCAGACTCCATGTGCTCTTTGACCCTTTTTATCCACCCTTACACACACCCCCAAATATATTTTGATTACCCTTCCAAACCAAACACTCTCCATTGTTTTTTCTTTGTTCTGATATTCAAAGTTGCAAAAAAAAAAAAAAAAAAAAAAAGACAGACGCTGACGGACTGCACACCAAACTCATTTTATTCATATCGGGACTCACCCCGATCACCATTTTACATCCAAAAAAAAAAAAAAAAAACAAAACAAACAAACAAACAAACAAAAAACAAAACAACCGCACCCACAGTGGGATTTTTCTTCTCTACTCTGCTGCGGGTCTCTTCTTCTTGCTTTTCTCTTGATTGTCCCGTGACTGCCCAGCCTCCATGCTTCCTAGACCACCAAGCAAGTTGCCTCCTCCCTGCTCCTCCACTACAGCGTATGGCGGCCCTCCAAATCGGAACATAACGGTGGCCTTCCGCTTCAGCTCCTTGTTTTCTGCCTTTAGCACATTTATCTCTGCTCGCGCATCCTTATATATGCACTGGAGCAGAGCCAGTTGAGCGTTTAACTGCTGCACCTCATTTGTCCTACTCTGCAGTCGGTGCGACAAGTTTGTGACCGCAGTCATGGTTTCCACGCATGACTTCAAAGTATACTGATTGGCTTCAATATCAGTTTGCACCGCCATTTTTTGCTCCACAGACCGCATCGGAAAGTTCAACGGAGCAAAACCAGAGGTGTTTGGTTGAGGTTCACTGGCCACCGCACTGGTTATCTCTCTTGTTGACTCGTTGAGGTCGGGAAAGAGAGTGAGTAGATCACGGGACGAAGAGGCCATATTCTGGGTAGCTGAACGGGAAGAAGAGGCCATTGTTCAGATGTTTCAGAATGCAAATATTCAGATATTTCAGAATGAAAATGTTCAGCGGTTTCAGACTGGTTTGCACAGCCTCCGCCTCAACCTTGGGTTAAATAGCCAAGGCAGACACGCGCATCGCGCGCCACTTGACGCTAGACGACAAAACGGGCGTGCAAGCCAATGTGGTGACGCGCCTCGCCATCATGTCCGGCACATCTTTTTATGACTTGGGCTCGCCTTTTGATGACACGCCTTTTTATGGATTGGGCACGCCTTTTGAAAGATTGGGCACACCTTTTGAGGGTGCGACTTTTTAAGGGTCCGACAAGACTCTGTAAACTGTCCCGACATTGATTCCGGTTAGCTCCTTCATGGGTCCGACAAGACTCTGTAAACTGTCCCGACATTGATTCCGATTAGCTCCTTCATGGGTCCGACAAGACTCTGTAAACTGTCCCGATATTGATTTCGGTTAGCTCCTTCATGGGTCCGACAAGACTCTGTAAACTGTCCCGACATTGATTCCGGTTAGTTTCTACAAGGGTCCAGCAAGACTCCGTAAACTGTCACAACAACTGTCACACAGTGTCTGCTACAACGGTCCGACATGACCCTGTAAACTGTCTGCTACAATGGTCCGACATGACCCCATAAACTGTCTGCTACATCGGTCTGACACGACCATACCGTGTCTCCTATCCTATTTTATTTTATTTATCAGTTTACTTTCCTGTTTTGTTACTCTCTTCAAACTCAAGTTGATTAGTTTCTATCCTCCTTGAGTTTGAGGGGGGCTGTTAATGTACACCTAAACCTACTCCACTAAACCTAACCCACTACACCACTCCACCTCCACTTTACCTACTCCACTACACACTCCACTTCACCTACTCCACCACTCCACCTCCACTTCACATCTCCATCTCCTATATAATGTACATATAATACATCAAAACATTCATCAATCAATAATACAATCATTTCTCTTTATACATCTATTTCTTACATTTAATATGTCTGGTTCTGATTCTTTTTGTGGTTGTCAATAAATATTAGGATATGGAAACGATTAACGACAGACTTCAAAAACTTCAGGCAATGTTTGGTTCCAAGCCCATTGTTATTTTCACAGAAAAGGCGAGTAGAACTTGACTAAAGCTGCATGCATGCTTTATGCTCACTCAGAAACCCATATTGCTTTTGGTTCATCAAGTTTGGAACAAATCGTACAGCATTGAACCAAATGGAATTGGAAATTTGAATTGCCGTTTGGCACTCTTATTCTTTCTTCTGTTTTTGGTTAAAACTGTCTTTCAACCTTTATAATTAACAATACTGACCAGTTCATTTCATCATCTGTTATTGATTTTGTCTTACCAGGATTATGATCGTGAGCCAGAGATCCTCAAACATTTAGATCCTTTTGATGTGTTGGTACTCTGCTCTGAATTGCAAATTGTACCTAAAAAGGAACATACAGAAGATAGCTACAAGATTTTACTGAGCCAGATTATGGAATCAAAATTAATAGGCATAAACAAGTGTTGATGTTTGATATTTCACAATGAGGGTGCAATTGTCCCCAATATGCAGTGCTGAGAGTTGGGTGACCACTGATCAGAAATGAATGTCACGCACGAGTTTAAAATGGTTAAGAATCCAAAGATCTGTGCCAGAGATATGGAAGATGTGAAGCTCAAAACCATCATGAACACACTACTCTTACAGGTGCAAATAGGCCAGCAGATTGAACTAGTCAGGCCAAAATGTGTTGCATTATGTGAGCCGATGAGGACTTTACAGTGCAGACTTGGAGGGTTGCCTCATATATGTCCTTGGTAAGATCTCATTGCATATGTTGTGGGCTGTTGATGGTCAATTATGGCCACAGTAAAACAAAAAACAATTAAAAAAAAAAAACCACTTATCTTGCAGCTTCCTGGAAATTGATTTGTTGTGTCTTTATCCCTGCATGTCTGCATATAAGATGAAATTATTGAAGAAGTTGCTGTGTTTGTTTGTGTATCCATGTGTATAAAAGGTCTTACATTGACTTACACATTGGTTTTGCCGTAATTTTTTTCTTCTTTATATTAATTTTGAGTACATGCGGTTTGGGAGGATTAGACGAACAGTCTTATCCTGTGTGCGTGCAGAGGCAGTTTTACTTAGGTTGTCCTAACAAGGATTACAACGTTCATAAATGAAATCGAAAATTAAAAAAGATCTGATTACAAAACCCCCCTATAGATGACCGTGGTACTTTTAAAAAGCTTGGAAATGTAACAATTTTAGCAATTTGCAGGACTCTGCCTCGAAGGGTATTGTCATTAATGGATGAGTGGTGCCATCTAAAAAAACTATGTTGGTGTTTAGAAGGGTTTTGAAATTATGATTTGAGAATAGAGTTGTATTTTGAGTTTTTGAGTTTTGGAATTATGATTTGAGTGTAGAAAATTTGTTTGGTTAGGAGTTTTGAAAAAAGTTTAAAAAGAGTTTAAAATTGAATTTGGAATTTTTGATGTTACGTATGATATTTGACACAAAAATTTGTGACTAATAAGTAAACACACAACTAAAAATTCTATTCAAAATTCATAAAAAAAATTTAAAAATTTTGAATTTTTTATTTTTTTAAAATATAAAAAATAACCGGTGCCAATTGTGAATAAATTAAAAAAATATTGTTTCAGTCAATCGGTCGGATGTTCAAGAGGGCGATCGATTAGGTTAAATTTTTTCGTCTTGGAAAGAGTTTTTAAAAGTAAATGTGAAATTAATTTTTAAAAATTCTAAACAAACCAGACATTTAAAATAAGAGGTAAAAATATGTTTGGAGGAGTTAACTTTTGTGTTTTCCTTTTGTGTTTTTAATAATAAAAAAAATGATACAAGCATCACTGAAAAATTGGGTTTTGAAACACTTACACACGTACTACATTTCATGATGATTTGTGAAAATGTTTGTCTTATAATTTGTGAGAACATGTAAGATAGCTTCCAATAAACTAAAACAAAAATGCTGTTGACTAAATTGTCCAATAGTTCATTAAAGCTGGAATATCCCAAACAGAAGAGTTGGAATATTCACTTGCATTTTTGGGGGTATCTATTTTCTATATCATCCCATGCAATGGTTTATTGAAGCAAGTTTCACAAAACACCTCAAGTTTGATATGTGGCCTATGTGTTTTCAAACAAGTGTGTAGAAAATTACAATCTCTTCAACACCATGAGTTTTACTTCTACGGATTTCAGTATGAGTGGCATGCAAGCTCTAAAAAAATGTTTAATAAATTATTAAAATTTATGATTTTTTTTTTCTTTTAAAATTTTTGATACAGTACCTATTTTGATGATATGATACCTAAACACAAGGGAAAAAACATAAGGTCCTGTATGGTTTCATTTTGGAATTATCATTGTGCCCTCACATTTCAACCCTCTGTTTGTTTTTAGTTTTCAAAATATGATTCCAAATCATATTTAAAACACACATTTGAAAACACGTTGGGTAATTAGAGAGTTTTTGAATTTTTGAATCTACCACACGTCCAGCTGGTTGACCGGAATTTTTTTATTTTTTTATTTTTTGCAATTGCCGCTTGTTATTTGAAAAAAAATGATATTTTTTATACATAGAAAAAAAAATTTAGACCAAAATGACAAATTATTTGGTCATTTATTTAAAATTAACAAAAAAATAAAAATAAAAATTAATTTGTCACAGTAATTTTTTAAAAATAAAAAACATTTTTAAACAAAACAATTAAAAAAAACACTAGCTAAATATTTTTTTTAAACAAAAAATAATATATATATTTTTTAATATTTTAAATAAAAAATATTTTTGTAATTTTTTGAATTTTTTTCAATAATTATTTTTTTGAATTAAATTTAAAAAAAAGTTTGGTTACGAGTTTTGAATAGAATTTGTAATAGAGTTTTGAATTGTATATTTGGTTACGAGTTTTATGTTTTTTAATAACCAAACAACTTTTCTTATTTTAAAACTCATTTCAAAAATTCAAAACTTAATTTAAAATCTAATTCAATTTTTTTTTCAAAACTCATAATAACCAAACAAATTTTCTTTTTTGAAATCATGATTCAACGACTCACAAATTCAAAATATAACTCTATTATTAAATCATGATTTTAAAATTAAACCAAACGCTACCTACAATAATTTTATGTTCCCCTTGCTATGTATTTTTATATATAAAAAAAGGATAATTATTTAAAATTTTCGTCCACTAAAAAAATTTAATTTATTATTAAGGAAACACAAATTTGTCCAATTGCATAGCTTCGCGTGGAAGCATAACCAGATTAACGGAATAGGGTCCCGGTTCAATGAACCATGAACTCCGTCTTTTCTCATAAAACCGTTAGAAAAACTATCAGTTAATTTTGGAGGGTTATGTTATGTGACCTGTTCCACCTCAATATTTATCATGTGTTTTTATGTTTTTTAATTATTTAATGTAAATTTGTAGGTTTTGTCTTTTTATATTTTTAATTATTTAATGTAAATTTGTAGGTTTTACTCTTTCGTCAATTACGATACTCTATTGAAAAATCACGTGAAAATATTTGAAACTAATTAATAATTTCTCTAATTGTTAATTCTATTTATTTATTTTTTACATGGGAGAGGAGAGAGAAAATCACATATCCTTAAGGGTTAATTTGAAAATTCGATTAAAAGTCAAATTTAAAATTTTAATCTATTTTAAATCAAATTATTTATCTAGTTTTTTTTATATATTTTTTAAAAAATAAAAAATAATTATAATAATTAATTTTTAATCACCTTTCAAAACAACCCGTCTGTCTTCGTTTTCTCCAAGAGAGAGGAGCGAGAAAGTTGCGTAAATCCAAGCTATTTGCAGGTGGGTTTCAATTTTTAAAATGGAATTTTATTTTCTACGTTTTTTTTAATTTATTTCTTGAAATTATAAATGTTTTATGTTTTTAAAAACACAAAGCACTGGTATGACTTTAAAAAAAAAACAAAAATAAAAAGAGTCCAAACTACTCAGAAATAAATGACTAGTGGAACACAAATTGCTATAAAGACGAGCAAATCTTGAGTCTCAAGCCTTTGAGAATCTAATGGCGTTAATCTCCTCCTCTTCTTCTTCTTCTTCTTCTTCTTCTTCTTCTTCTGTAATTCGCTCCTCGATTGCTTCGAATTCAATCCCTTCACGCGAGCTCAAAGGTTCCTCTCTCTCTCTCTCTCTCTCTCTCTCTGTCGTTTGAATTGTTATTTGTGGTTTTGTATTTTGCGATTCCGTTTGGATTCTGAGAAAATGGTTGAATTAAAAGAGAGCAATGCTCTAGAAACAGTATTTTTAGCAAGAATTCCGGATGAATCCAGCTAATCTTTGAGTTTTTCGAAATCAAAAGACCAGGACATGTTAAAAAATTCAATTTTTTTTTGTGTATTTTGGTTTAATTTGGGGGAGTTTGATCTCTAATTCATTCTCTATGAACTTGATCAACAATTCAGCTTCATGGATCCAATCATTGCGGCCCTTGGATCGAGTTGGCTTTCAATCAACGACTATCGATGGTCACCGCCGGCAAAGAGGCTCAGTAAGACCGGTCAGTGCAGAAACGAAGAGAAGTGATTCAGCTATTCCATCCGCAGGAACCATGGATGCTGCTGGTACGCGTCTCATCGCGCTTAGGTTCTTTATTCTCTTACTTTTAGTTGGCAATTTGACCCTTTTTTATGGCAAATTTGTAGAAGTTGGAGATAAGACAGGACCAGAGGATTTTGAGAAACTGGCAAAAGAGTTGGAAAGTGCTTCCCCACTGGAAATTATGGACAAAGCCCTCGAGAAATTTGGGAATGACATTGCCATTGCTTTCAGGTATTTATAATCTTCTCCTGTTTCAGTTGATTTGTTCTAGTCATCAAACTTTAGTCATTATATTTACTACTCAATACTATGATTGGTTGAATTAAGGAAAAGGGTTACAATATCTGTTTAGCAACTTCTCAAACACATCAACTTTTTTAGATTTTGAAAACCCTAAAAAGGAAAAAAAAAAACTAAAAACTAAAAAAGCCAATCCTAACAACCTTGCCACATTAGTCATGTTTGATGTTGAGTTGTGGTTCATCAAAAGATTTCCGTGTGTAAGTAGGAGTTTCTTGTTTAACCCCTTTTATTTAGGTACTAATAATAATAATAATAATAATAATTTGCATTATGTAATGCTTTTCCCTCCTCAAACCCCTCAGTGACAGGAGCCTCGTGCACTGGAGTACACTTTTTTTCCTATTTAGTCCTTTATATCCCGTTTATCTGTGCTGTTCATCTGGTGTCAAAAAAGCATCCTGGATGCTTGAGGAATGGTTGTAGTTAACATTTGTGCTATGTCTCCCATAGATTTGTGTAGCCTTCAATTTTGATATTGTGTATTGGTTTTCATTTGCAATTCAGTAAAAGATCTTTTACCTTGATCTCATCAACACCTCTTCACATACAATTCAATGATCCGCCACTGAAGTCCTAGTTATCAACTTAGATTCTTTTCATTACGTTACATGATTCCAATCCTGGTCAAATCCCATATTTGGACTTCCCAAGCAAAAGAGCACCATAATGATTTTTTCTTGGCCTTTATGAGTGTGATGTGCACCGTGAATGCTCACTGAGATGGCCTGCAGTTATTAGTGTCCCTCAACTGATTAGTAACAAAATGTTTTGTTGGTGCACTTGATAAGACTTGCAATAGTATTTTAGTCATCAAGAATGAAGAACCATATTGAAATTTCTGTTGGTATTGATTTGTGCAGTGGAGCTGAGGATGTGGCCTTGATTGAGTATGCACGACTAACTGGTCGGCCATTTAGGGTGTTCAGCCTGGATACGGGGAGATTAAATCCAGAGACATACCAGTTCTTTGATATTGTTGAGAAGCATTATGGCATTCACATCGAATACATGTTCCCCGATGCTGTTGAGGTTCAAGCACTTGTAAGGGGCAAAGGGCTTTTCTCATTCTATGATGACGGTCACCAAGAGTGCTGCAGAGTTAGGAAGGTCAGGCCTTTAAGGAGGGCACTTAAGGAACTTAGAGCCTGGATCACTGGGCAAAGAAAAGATCAGTCTCCGGGCACAAGAACAGATGTCCCTGTTGTCCAGGTGGATCCTGCCTTTGAAGGAAAGGATGGTGGAATTGGCAGCTTGGTGAAGTGGAATCCCGTGGCCAATGTTGAAGGCCTACACATTTGGAACTTCCTACGAGCCATGAATGTACCGGTCAATACCTTGCATTCACGAGGATACATCTCGATTGGATGTGAGCCTTGCACGAGGCCAGTCCTGCCAGGGCAGCATGAAAGGGAAGGAAGGTGGTGGTGGGAAGATGCTAAGGCCAAGGAATGTGGCCTTCACAAAGGAAACATCAAACAGGAAGAGTTGTCCCAAGTTAATGGGAACGGAAATGGTGCTATGCAAACGAATGGAACCGCAACTGTCTCTGACATCTTTAACAGTCAGAATTTGATTGGCTTGAGTAGAACTGGGATCGAAAACTTGGCTAGACTGAACCGTCGAAGTGAACCTTGGCTTGTTGTGCTTTATGCACCTTGGTGCAACTTTTGCCAGGTAAAAATTAATCAAGAGTAAAGAATTATATTACTTTGATGCTATAATTGACACTTAGATATGGGTGTGAGATATGCTGCTAATACTTCCGATCAGACACTTTCATATTTAACAGTCTTTATACATATCTTTCGTTGCAAAAGTGCTATAAAATGAGAAAAAAAGCCTCTGACACTCTTATGTTACGTAAAACCTCATTTTATCACACAAAATACATTAAAAAAAATATTTTAAAAAAAAATTATTTTTTTTTTCAATTCCGCTTATGCATGAATTAGAGTTTTGATGGTCCACTCTCTAAATACGCACTTGTGCCCAACACCTATACCCGAGTCCATGTAAGATAGTTTTGATGCAAATAATTATGATTACTTTGTAGTTTTTTCTAACCGACCTTGTGTTTCATAGGCAATGGAAGAATCATACTTGGTGTTGGCAGAAAAGCTGGTGGATATTGGAGTGAAGGTGGGGAAGTTTAGGGCTGATGGCGATCAGAAGGCATTTGCAGAGAAAGAACTACAGTTGGGAAGTTTCCCCACAATACTTTTCTTCCCTAAACACACTTCCAGGCCTATCAAGTACCCCTCGGAGAAGAGAGACGTTGACTCATTCATGGCTTTTGTGAATGCTTTGCAATGATAAGACATCAGCACGGTTGGTTTGGGGTGTAAATAGTACACTTATTTATTTTTTTGAGCCACATCACTTCTCTACTTTTCTGCACATTTTTTCGTAAAAAATCAAAAATTACACTTAGGCCTCGTTTGGGAACAGGCTAATTTAGTAACTTTTTGACTATTTTGCTAAAATATGAGCTAAAAACAACTCTTATGTGTGGGATGACTTTTTGACTTTTTACGAAAAGATGTGCAAAAAGTAGAGAGAAAATAAAATCTTTGACTTTTTGGTATGGGTTGTTGGCTTTTTGGCTAATTTAGTAACTTTTTGACTAAAAGGGAGGGTTCCCAAATGAGGCCTTATTTAGATCATCCCAAACAATCTTAAATCGCTAGGAATTATCAAAATTATACCGGAGCCTGCTGGGTTGGTGCTTCTAAGGGCTCCTCAAAATTGCAGGACTTTCATACATGTTTCTAGTTTGCACAGTTTGTTTTTATTTTACTTTTATTATTATTATTATTATTATTTTATTTATTTATTTATTTTTTAGGGCTGGAAATAGTGTTAGAAATCGGTCATCTCCTTCTTCTCTTATTGTCATCCACGTAATAGTAAAATTTCTCATGATAATTCTAAATTTTCATTTGTGGGAAAGGTTGTGAAATCTTAACATTAGTTTTGTACCGTTGTGGTACTTGGAATTTTTTTTTATTTTATTTTATTTTTAGATGGGGGTTACTTGAAGTTAGTTCACGAGAATTGTGCAAAGAACTCGGTTGACAATCAACTAGGGGAAACAAAATTGTGGAATGAAAGTGATCCCATGTCTCATTTTGTTTGTTCACACAGGACGTTTGAGAGTTTCATTCATTGCTTTCACTTGCCCTTAAAACTCCATTTGTTTCTGGAGAAAACATCCTTTATGTTTTCTACTAAAAATGTTTTTTGTGAAATTTGTTTTTCTATAGTTGATTGTGATCTTGAAACTACTGTGTTATTGATTGTAGTAGTAGTAGTAGTGGTAGTAGTGGTGCTGTTAGTGTGGTAGTGATGGCAGTGGTGGTAAAAATATTTTCCACCATCAGTTTGTTTTGAACAAGGGAAAATATTTTCCTCCGAAATAGTTTTTTTTAAATTTTATGTTGATTTTATTTTTGGGAATGAGCCCTTATACTACTTGTTTATACTTGTTTATATTTCATTTTGTGAGTCTCAGTCTGAATTTATAATAATAATTTGAAGTGATTATTTCATAAATTTTGTGTTAGAAACCACTTATGTAAAATATCAAATGATATTATGAAAGATCCATGCACCTTGTTTTAGTACCGCATGATCCAATAATTTGGGCCTTGTAGTATGAAGAGCCCTTGTCCATCTAACAGGCCAGGTGATCTGGCCCATGGTCAACCTCATGTGCCCATTGGGATCACTAGCCGGTAGGCACTACGGCATTGATAATGAACTACTGACAGCGACCCAAAACAATTTCTTAATTTTTTAAATTTTATTCTTTTGGAAAATTTATTAAAACATTATTTTTCAAGTGTTTGTATCTCAATTAATCCATTAGATATTTTTATATTCTAATAAGTTTTATTATTCGAACATTTGATCTGTCAAATCATAATTTTTATATTTAAGATATTTTATGGACATTTCTACCCTTATAAATATTTTTTGAACAGTTATCAATTTGGAAAATGTGAACATTCACATTAACAATATGAATATTTATATTGACATGTTAACATTTACATTGACGGTGTGAATATTCACATCACAGAACATTCACACTATAAATGTGAATATTATTAGGGGTATTTTGGTAACTATATCATCCGTAGGATTTATTCGAATCTAAGAAAATAATGTAGACTAAATGAAACATAAGTAGATGAAAAGAGATAATGAAAAAGTGCCTCTATTATTTTAGGGTAAATATTTTATATTTTAAATATTTATTTGTTGAATTTGCACTATATTTTATGCATTTATATGTTGTATTTTTTTAATATTAACAAATTTAAAAAAATTATTTTTATTTTAAATATTTTTTATTTTTTATGTTAAATATTTTATTTTATTTTATAAATATATTTTTAAATATTTTAATTTTTTTGTTATGATTTGGTTATTATTTGAGTGTAAAGTTTTGAAAGTAGTGTGGAGTTTTGAGTTATGTGTTTAGTTACGATTTGAGTAGAAAGTTGTGTTTTGAGTTTAAAATATTAAAATTAAAAATTAAAATATATACAAAATAAAATAAAATGTTTAAAATAAAAAAAAATAAAATATTTAAATAAGCTTTATATATTTAAAATAAATAAATAAAATTTTCTTAAATTTTTTTTAATATTTTAAAAAAATAAATCCAAAAATTTCAAAATACAACTCAAAATTCAAAAGTCAAAATACAATTCAAAACTTTTTTTAAAACTCAAAACTCTTTCTAAAATTCAAAATTCAAAAACCCTTTTTAAAACTCATGACGTAACAAATTTTTTGTTTTCAAAACTCAACTCACAATTCTACACTCAAATCACAATTTCAAAAAGAGAATAATAATTTTAAAATTAAACCAAACACAA
Organism: Camellia sinensis; assembly: GCF_055761805.1. Taxonomy (NCBI): domain Eukaryota; kingdom Viridiplantae; phylum Streptophyta; class Magnoliopsida; order Ericales; family Theaceae; genus Camellia; species Camellia sinensis. Next base: position 189,436,194 of record NC_138968.1, read on the forward strand.
CCTTAAAGTTTGGCAGTGTAATTTTAAATTTTGTCAAAGTCCAGGTAAATACTGATCAACTCGAAGTAAATTCGAATAGGGTTTAAATAGGAGTTCTCACAACTCGAGCAATTTGAATTTTATTATTAATTTATATAAATTAGATGTAATAAATGAAATATTATAAATTACGAATTATTTTCTCACCGCTTGAATTAAATCGTATATTCAAAGGTAATTTTGTACAGCTTGATTCACATAAACCAAATTAATTTTCTTTTTACATTTTGTGTTTATATTTTTTGAGATATTTTTCATTTTTTTCTTTCCAAAAAGTATTTTATATTAGCTTAGATCAATCAAAAATCATATTTTATATATATATATATATATATATAAAATATATTTGAATTTCGACATCTCAAGTTTAGCCTGAGGGTTGGTTTGAGGTGTCCTAAAAAAGTGTACTTTTTGTCTTTTTACGAAAAGATGTGCAGAAAAGTAGAGAGGTGATGTAATGGAAAAAAGATAAAAAGATAAAAAGATGGATTATATAGTCTATACCAAACAACCCCTGAATTTTGATTTAAACTCGTACTCAGGGTAGCGGTTGGACTCGAACTCTAATTTAATCAAACTGTTGCAATTTAATTTGGAAACAATCCCTCAATCCGATTGAATTGATCAAGCAACTAACCGCCTTATAACTTAAACTTGTGGGATTTGGATATTAAACCAAAAAAAAAATTGTTCACACATATATGCAAACGTGTGATGGGGTTCCTCTCAAGGTTTTGGATTTGCAACAGTTGGGTCTATATTATGTATAAATTGACAAAAGATTGGAACCAATGCTAGTCAACCCGTTCAAATTGTTTAATTTCTATACAATTATTTAAACAATTTGATTATGTGTATAAAAAAAAAATTCACAAAATAAAACACAAACACAATACAAAATATTTACATCTATTACATATAAAATATTTATATTTATAATTACAAATATTTTACCGCATATCTATATGTAGATATTTTTTGTGAACATAGATTTTTTTCCTTATCTAAAAGATGGGCATATATACACATTAATAACGACAGCCCCAAAGGATGGTGACCGAACAGCGACCAAAGAAAGCGGTCATTAATTTGACCCAAAGCGAGGCCGTTTCACAACCCATCTCATGGTTTGCGTAGATGAATTTGGAGCTACACACATGACAGTTTGTGGTGCAACCTACTAGCTATGATTGGATGGCCCATATAGGATGAACACAAGTCTGGTTTGGGGTGGGTATGTAAAAATCTACTTATGTCCCCTATCATATCCGGCAGGACAAATCCGAAGGGATGGAAGTCGGTAGAAGCCGGATTAATTTTATAAGTTAAAAAATAAAAATATTAATAAAAATTATAAATAATATAATATATTACGAATAATAATTTATACTTAATAAGAATTATATTACATAAGATAAAAAATAAATGCGTAAAAATTAATATTAAGTATAATATTTTAGTGTTTTAATTTTATTATAATGAAAAATAAATATAATTGGGTCGGGATTCGGGTGGAATGGGGCGGGGGAAGCAAAATCCGTTCCCGCCCCACTTATTAATTGGGACAGGGAAAATTTGTGCTAGACAGGATAGGAGATGCGAGTGCAGAGCGAGATAGAAGAAAATAATCATCCTTAGCCCTCACAGATTCATTTGGGGTTGTTTGGCAAGTATTGGTAAGTATTTTAGTTAAAAAATTACTAAAAATAAAAGAAGTAAAAAAAAAAATTAATCCATACGAAAAAAAGTAAAAAATTTCCTCTCATTCACTTTACGAAGTCAACAATTCCTTTTCATTCACTTTTTTTTGTGTATGTTTTTTCATAAAAAAACATTCTTGATTTTTTCATATCATATTTTAGTTAAAAAAAATCATTTTTCAAATGGAACAGTGGTTTTACAACCACACCTTAAGCTATGATGAGAGGAAAGTTAGGGATTTGTGACCCTTTTAATTATAATATAATTTTACTAACAAAAATTAATATCCTACAATCTAGGCAAAAAATAAAAGTAAAATATAAAAAAAATAATAATAATAAATATTAAATATATTGGTAATATTACGTGTAAACATTATTATTTAATGAGAAATTTTATATTACAGTAATGGAGAGTATATAGTGAGAGATAAAGATTATTCGGTCTTATTTGTAATATTTTATTGTTGAATATAATCACAACTTAGTGTAATTAGTTAACTATATTATATTTAGCCATATTAAAGGGTTAATTTTTGAACGTGCACGTCAAAGACTGACTTTAGTCTTTGCAAGTAATTTAGAAGAAATTGGTTGCACTCTCTTAAGTATTTCATTATGAGGTTACAACTTTTTATTGCTAGATTAGATTTATGCTCTTTGGAGGTTCAACTCCTTTTTTCTTTGTCAATTGGATTAAAAGTTAGGCTTTTTTTTTTTTTTTTGTTTTTTTGACTATTTTGAGTCACATTAATTCTCTATTTATTTATTTTTTTGTACATTTTTTTAAAAAAAGTAAAAAAAAAAAAAAAAACCTATTTTTCAAAATAGGTCACTCAGATTTATGTAGGATTTGTTTGGGAAGTTGGTTGACTTTTTGATTATTTTAATCTGGGCTAAAAAGGCTCATTTGAGAAGAGCTTTTCGGCTTTTTGTGAGAGAAAGAATGTAATAATTATGGGTTGGATGTGATGTTTTGTCTTATTGAGTTAAAAAATTTACTTTGACTTATTGTAACTAAAATAGCCCCAAACCCAACCCATCTTCCCGAACAAAGGCGTAATTTGGTCTTACTTTATATTTTTATTTTACCGTACAAAGAAAAAAATAAATTGAATTATTGAAACAAAATTCTAAAATAGACTAATTGAGACTAGAGAGAGAAGATATCCAAAATAACAATACGTATTTTAGGCATAACCTTAAATATGATTGATTTATATAGTGAGATTCAATACTTTATATTGGTATTTTACCCATGGTGTCATATGGTTTACAACATTGTTTTTAATTTTTTTAGACATTCATTTGGTTCATTATTTTCAAAGCTATTTTTAAAAAATAAATAAATAGGAAGATGAACAAATTTAAAAATACATATAGTTTTATTTTTGAAAAATATGCCAAACTATTTTTTTATATTTCTATAAAGACACTTTGATTCAAAACGATGAATCTTAAGGTATGTTTGCTTTGTGTTTGAGAGATGTGTTTTAGAGATAAAAAGTACGAAAAGTTGTTTGGTTTGGTTTTTTTCCAAAGATGTTTTGGAAAATTATTTTGAGAGAGAGTTTTGGAAAAAGTGATTGATTTGATGTGTGTGAGAGAGAGATTTGTTTGGAAAACTTGTTTGATTTACAAGTTTTGAGAAATTTTTTTGGGAAAATTTGTTTGGTTTAATTACTTTTAAAAACTTATTTGTAGAGAAAATTTCTCAAAAATTTTTCAGAAATACAAACCAAACAGTTTTTTTTTTTTTTTTTTTTTTTTTTTTTTTTTTTTTATGAGTCACCAAATTTGACAATTACTTGGTTGTATTGGTTTGAGATATAGCTTAGATCTACAAGTTAAGCATACAAAATCAATCAACCTGAAATGACCAGTTGGATTGAAGATTGAGAGGGAGATTTATGATTTGAGATTGGGCCGTGACGTTAGCCGGACAGATTTGGGCCGAGGTACTGGGCCCCAAAATCAGGCCGAGATATTGCTCGGTAATGGCAAAGCCCGCGAGGGACCGAGCTATATGATCTCAGTTCCGCGAAGGGCGAACAGGTGGAGGAACAGCCCAGATGTGGCTCCCCGGCTCACGCGTTGCAAGGCTGTAATGCACGCACCTTAACCCGGTAGGAAGGCCGGCAATTGGAACGTGGCCGAGAAGGGTTGTTGGCTGACCGGCACAACCAATCTCCAGCTCAGCTTCGCCGGAATACAGTTGAGCATGGCTAGAATTAGGCCCGGTAGTAGGAAACTATATCAACTGCATTTCGGTATGATTAGTATGGCCGTTGATAGTCGAGGTAATGTTGCCCGGCTGCCGTGCTCCCAGCAGAGTGGGCTGGCAGTTGGGTTAGGTGATGTATAGCAAGATTTGTGCTGACAGATGGGATAACAAAGCCACGTGTCGAGAGACGAATGAGAGTAGATTTGGGACGCAGAAGGATATATAAGCATGTCTGCACCCCCCATACGGGACATAGGAACATTTTGTAAGGAAATTCTTACACTCAAACACTCCTCTCTCTCTCTCTCTATCCTAAGGTATGCGCTAACTTGATCGTCGGAGGGTTTTTCTGGCCACACACCGCCGGGTAGCTCACCGTTATTTGCTCACAGGTGATCAAACGGTAACGGAGCTCGGAAGAAAGGAGTACGGGCTTGCCGGAATATTTGCTCCCCGTACAATTGGCGCTGTCTGTGGGAAGCTTGACAGACAAAACCTTGTCTTCCAGGCTCGTCTGATCATCGTCCATGACGAACAACGATGAGTTTCCGTTGTCTGCCATAGACGGAGCCACCCCGGAGTTCACCCGAAGGAGAGAAGGACCTCCCGCCATCCATCCAATGGCGGATTTGGAGACACCCACTAGAGGACAGACAGGAGATGCGCGGGATAAGTGCGGAAGAAGTTATGGTCATTCACGAAGTCCGAACGGTCATCGACGGCGGAGAGAATCACATGCCCGATGTCTGGAACGTAAGTTGAGGGACCAAGACGCTGTCATCCGGCGAATGGCAGCGGAGATGGAAGAGCTCAAGCGGCAGGTGTAGCTGGAGTGGGTGACCACAGTAAGTGCACCCCCTCCCGCCGTTTAGGCGGTCAGAGTCAGCGACGCACTCCGTCCATTTCTATTACCAGAAGTTATCAGGTTGGTGATTTTGACGTGCATGCAGAGAAGTCTAGCGCGCAAGACAGCACCTACCGGCCCTCACGTTCGGTGACGACGTCGAGGTACTCTTACTCCGCTCATTCAGAGGATTTGCGGGCGGTCTTAAAGGAGCGGGCTCGCCGGCGCGAAGCTCAGAGGATACTGGCGTTCCAGCGGCTGTCCTACGGGGTTCACGCCAGCGAGGAGGTCAGAATGCCTCCACCCCGCCAAGCAGCGCCACTCCTAGTGGATTCAGATTTGGCCAGGTTGAGTGCCACCCCTTTCTCCTTAGAAATAGAAACTACACCGCTTCCGGCAGGCTTCCACCAGCCAAAGTTCACGCTTTACGACGGGAAAACCGATCCCTACATGCATGTAAGTCATTTCCGACAGGTTATGGCCGGACATAGGCGGAATGACGCCCTTATGTGCCTCATCTTTCCGTCAAGTTTGGGCGAACTGGGCTTAAAGTGGTTTGAAAGGCTGCTAGAGGGGAGTATTGAGAGGTGGCATCAGCTGGCCGAAGCCTTTGTTACGCGCTTCAAAACCAACACAAAAACGCCAAAGGAAGTCAATCATCTACTGAGTGTCAAGATGGAACCGAGCGACACATTGAAGGCATACAACTCTCGGTGTTGGGAAACCTTCAACGAGATCTTAGATTGCCCGCTCAACCTTGCAATCACTCAAACACAAGCGTGGTCTCCCGGTCGGATATAGACTGCGGGACTGGCTTACCATGCACCAACCGACGTCCATGGGCCAGCTCATGCAGCGCATCAATGAGCACATCCGAGTCGAGGATGACGCGTCAGCATCTACCGTGAAGGTAACTCCGGTAGCAACAGACAAGAAGACAGCAGGCAAAGTGCACGCAGTTGGACAAGAGTCCAGCCGCTCAAGTGACCGAGCCGAAGAATCGGACCGAGGCTCGAATCGCAAAAACTAGGGTAGAGGACGTCGTAATGACCGGGATGACTACCCCCGAGATGACGTAGCGGATGCAAACAGAAGGTTGAAGGCAAGGACTGGCATTACCACGGTCTTCAAGATTCTGATCTATCGCATACTTAGTGAAATCCGAGACGAGGAGTACGTCCAGTTTCCTGTTAAGTTGGGTGACGAACAAAAGGGCTACAATCCGCGGTATCGTTGCACGTTTCATCGGGAGCGTGGCCACCGGACTGAGGATTGTTTGCCATTGAGGCAACATCTGGAAGAGCTAGTCGCGGCCGGGCACCTGGATCTTTACATTGATAGGGGCGTTAAGGCAAATCAAGTTCCGGTTGATCCGCGGGGACCGGACGACCGGGATGCACCTCCTCTAGGGGTTGTGAATGTCATCCACGGCATAGTGGAACCGGCGCGTGTTTGCGAGCTCCGTGGTATGATCAAGAAGGTAAAGCACATAAGGAAAGTTTTGTCAGTTCAGCCTGCGCTCAAGAGGGGGAAGACGGAAGAAAAAGATGTGATCAGTTTCTCCTCCAAGGACTTGGAGCGCATTCAGAAACCGCACAATGACGCCTTAGTAGTAACACTCTGCGTCAAAGATTTTGAAGTGAAACGGATCTTGATCGATCAGGGAAGCTCGGTCGAGATCATGTACTACGACGCTTTCCAACAGCTCAAGCTCCGAGACACGGATTTGGCCCCGGCGACATCGCCGTTGGTTGGTTTCAACTCACAACCGGAGTGGCCTTTGGGAAAGATTATCCTGCCGGTCAAAGCTAGATCTGTGGTCAAACAGGTGGAGTTCTGGTTATTACAGGTGCCATCTACTTACAATTTGATCCTTGGAAGGGGGTGGCTTCACGCTATGCAAGCCGTGGCATCGACTTTCCACCAAGTAATGAGATTCCCCTCGGCTATGGGGGCAATCGAGGAGATTTGGGGCGATCAGGTCATGTCAAAGCAGTGCTTCGTGGCGGTCAACGAGAGCCGGGCTGCCAAAGGATTTGTTCAAATGATTGAAGGACCGGAGGAGCAGGGTGTCTTGGATGATGTGGGCACCAAAGCCGAAGACAAAGCTGTCGAGGAATTGGTGGAGGTGCGAATTGATACAGAGCAGCCGGACAAGTTCTTCTTGCTCGGCTCAAGCCTTACAGCCACGGAACGGACCGGGATGGTTGAGTTTTTGATGGCCAACATCAAAGTTTTTGCATGGTCGCCTTACAACATGCCCGGCCTCGATCCTAGTTTTATTTGCCATCATCTCAATGTCTTCCCCGGAGCCAAGCTAGTCATTCAACGAACAAGGAGATCGGCGCTGCATCACGCCGAGGTAGTTGCGGAAGAGGTCAAGAATTTGCTAGAGGCACGGGCAATTCAGGAAGTACACTATCCTCGATGGATCTCAAATACAGTGGTGGTACCAAAAAAGAATGGGAAGTGGCGGGTGTGCATTGATTACAAGACCGTCAACCGAGCTTGTCCAAAAGATAGCTTTCCTTTGCCTAGAATTGACCAGCTTGTGGATTTGACGGCTGGACATAACAGGCTAAGTTTCTTGGATGCCTACCGCGGCTATCATCAGATTGCCATGCATGGCCCCGACCGAGATATCACCTCGTTTACTACACCAAGGGGACTCTTTTGCTACCGAGTCATGCCTTTTGGTTTGAAGAACGCCGGGGCAACTTTTCAGAGGATGGTGACCAAGATGTTTGCTCCTTTGCTGGGCCGAACAATGGAAGCCTACATTGATGATATGGTGGTTAAAAGCCGGCATCAGGCAGATCATTTGTCCGACTTGGCCGAGATGTTCGCCATTCTCAAAAAGCACAAGCTACGCCTGAATGTGTCTAAGTATGCCTTCGGCGTGGGATCCGAAAATTTTTTGGGATTCTTAGTCACGAACCGGGGTATCGAAGCAGACCCTACACAAATCTAACCCGTGCAAAAGTTAAAACAGCCTAGCTCGGCAAAAGACGTGCAGCATCTGGCCGGAATGGCCACCGCGCTTAATCGATTTATAAGCCGGTCATCAGATCGCTGCCGCCCTTTCTTTCAGTCCTTAAAATCAAAGTTCTCCTAGGATGAAGAGTGTGACCGAGCCTTGGCCGAGCTCAAGGAGTATCTGTCTTCAGCGCCATTGTTGGTCACACCGGAGCCTAGAGAAGAGCTCTATCTTTATTTGGCCGTATCACAGCATGCAGTCAGTGCGGTGCTTGTCCGGGCTGAAGGAATCAAGCATCTCCCCATCTTCTATGTCAGCAAAACTTTGCTACCGGCAGAGTCGAGATACTTGCCGTTGGAGAAGCTTGCTTTGGCATTAATGATGGCTTCAAGAAAGTTGGCGCATTATTTCCATGCACATACCGTCATCGTCTTGACCGAATTCCCCCTCAAAGCTTTTTTCGAGCGGGCAGACTTCTCCGGTCGGATTCTTAAGTGGGCGATCGAGTTGGGACAGTTTGATGTGAAGTTCCAGCCGCGCACCGCCATCAAAGCCCAGACTTTGGCCGACTTTGTCGACGAATTTTCACCTGGAACTCATCCAGTATGCCCGGTCGATATTACCGCGGCAGATGATGAGGTGCATGTAAGACCATCCGAAAAACAACCAGTTGGTAGAGGTAGCGACGCGGCGTTTGCGCGCACCACTGAAGCACCCTCAGTTTATACGGTTTTACCACCTGGTAATGCGATGACGGAGTTGAATACCACCGACCCACCAGCTCTGTCCGGTCCCGCATCACCAGGGGGAGAAGAAATGGAATCACACAGCTCAGAACCTACGGCCGCCATAATACTGCAACCTGGTGATTCACCTACGAACTTGAGCATTGCAGATCAACTTGCTGAGTCCGGTGCCGAATCATCAAGGGCGACCGAATTGGAACCGATCAATGGAGAGCTTGAAACCGCACAGCCGAGCAGTCGTGATCCCATCAACCTTCAAGCCTCTCAGGACCCCTCAAAATGCTGGAAGCTCTTTGTGGGGGAGATGTGGAAAATTTTTGTTGATGGAGCCTCGAACCGTCACGGCGCCGGGCTAGGTATAGTTTTGATATCACCAGACGGGTTGACAATTGAACACTCCATCACCCTTGGCTTTCCAGCATCCAACAACGAAGCTGAGTACGTGGCGCTTTTGGCCGGTCTCAAAAGCGCGCTTCAAATGCAAGCTTCCAAGCTAATGGTGTACAGTGATTCCCAGCTTGTGGTTAACCAAGTCGCTGGGATTTATGAAGCAAAGGACGACAGAATGGCAAAGTGCCGAGCTTTGGTCAGGGAACACATCAAGCAATTTCAGGCAATCAGAGTTCAACAGATTGGCCGAGAAGAGAACAACCGAGCTGATGAGCTGGCCGGCCTCGCCTCCATGGTTGATTGCACATCTCCTAACCCCCTGTTAATTGAATTTCTTCCACGGCCGAGCATAGAGGAAGCTGGACAGACGGATGTATTCTGCGCTACGCTAGGTCCTTCCTGGATGGACCCTATAGTCCTGTTTCTCAGAGATCGGATTCTGCCAGCCGAGAAGAAAGAATCGCACAAAGTCCAGGTGAAATCAGAGCGGTTTTGGCTCTCTCCATCTGGAGCGTTGTATAAAAAGTCCTTCACCGGTCCTTATCTGAAGTGCGTGCACCCGAGTAGCATGGAGGCCTTCTTGTACGAAATTCACGAAGGCATCTGTGGCAGTCACATAGGGGGCTGGTCCTTGGCCTACCGCGCTATTTCGCAAGGCTATTATTGGTGGCCGTGCATGCAAGCCGACGCCCAGAAATACGTTCGCAAGTGTGAGAAGTGCCAGAAGTTTGCACACCAGATTCCCTAGCCGGCCAGAGAACTTTTTCCCCTAACCAGCCCTTGGCCTTTTGCAATGTAAGGATTAGACATAGTGGGGCCGCTCCCAACAGCACCAGGCAACCGGAAGTTCTTCATCGCAGCGACAGACTACTTCACCAAGTGGGTTGAAGCTGAGCCTTTGGCAACAATCAAAGAGAAAGACGTGAAACGGTTTGTCTGACAGAATGTGGTAACACGGTTCGGCATCCCTAAAATTTTGATCTCTAATAACGGCACTCAGTTTGACGGTCGCCTATTCAGAGGGTTTTGTGACGATTTGAAGATTGAATTCTACAACTCCACTCCGGCTTACCCGCAGTCCAATGGTCAAGCCGAGGCGTCAAACAAGACTATTCTTGACGGACTGAAGAAGAGACTTGAGAAGGCCAAGGGAAAGTGGGCCGAGGAACTTTCTAGCGTCCTTTGGGCATACCGAACTACCCCTCGGCGTTCTACCGGGGAAAGTCCATTCGCTTTGGCTTATGGCATGGAGGCAGTCATACCTTTGGAAGTAGGTATGCCCACTCTCAGAAGTGAAAGTTTTGAACCCGAGCTAAACGCCGAGGCCATTGCTCTGGAAATGGATTTGGTGGAAGAGCGCCGGGAAAAGGCTCTCATCCACATTGCTGCCTACCAACAAGAACTCTCAAGGAAGTACAATAAAACGGTGCACCCCAGACCCTTCAAAGTAGGTGATTGGGTTTTGAGGAAAGTTATGGGCAACACCCTGGTGCCAGGTGAAGGCAAACTAGGGGCAAATTGGGAAGGACCCTACAAGATAACCGGTCTGGCGGGCAAAGGGGCATACCACTTGGAGGATCTCGATGGTAGAGGAATACCCCGGCTATGGAATGCGGCCAACCTCAAACTGTACTATTTTTAGCTTTTGTTTCCTTTTTTGTGCAAAGGAATTTTTTGCCTTACACTTCAGAATGTAATTCTTTTTGTCAATATATAGAAGTGTCTTCTTTGACTGAGCATTTTGACTGATTGCTTTGATTACTTGAAATTCTCAACCAAGATGAGTTACGCCGGTTGAAGGAGTTGGTGGTTTGTCCAACTCAGAGATTTCAACCGAGATGAGTTACGCCGGTTGAAGAAGTTGATGGTTTGTTCAACTCATAGATTCCAACCGAGATGAGTTATGCCGGTTGAAGGAGTTGATGAGTTGTTCAACTCATAGATTCCAACCGAGATGAGTTACGCTGGTTGAAGGAGTTGGTGGTTTGTCCAACTCAGAGATTCCAACCGAGATGAGTTATGCCGGTTGAAGGAGTTGATGATTTGTTCAACTCATAGATTCCAACCGAGATGAGTTACACCGGTTGAAAGAGTTAGTGGTTTGTCCAACCCAGAGATTCCAACCGGGATGAGTTTGTTTACCGAGGTACTAACTCCGGTCAAGATAGTTGGTGATTTATGCAACTTAGTCATACAAACCGAGATGTTTTGCTGAAAATAGAGATGGGGAAAACCGTGCAAACACTTGATGAAATTAAAACTTTTCATTGATAAAAACGTTAATACAAAAGGTGGGGACCTTAGCCCGGTTACATTTGCAGGAAAAAAAAAAAAAAAAAAAAAAAAAAAAAACTAAGCTAAGGAGGAGAGATGGGTGAATTCATATTCTGGAGTTGTCTCCAAGTTCACTACTAGAGATCGGTCCTCAACACCAGGCTCAGTTTGGCCGGGCTGCTCCTGTTCTGGTTGTTCCTCTCCGTCAGTATCTTTCCCAGCCTCTCCCTCTTCAAGCCCTTGCTCAGCCTCAGCCTGCAGCGCATTGAAGACGTCATTGGCATATGGCACGAGATAGGCCGGCAGGGAGGCCAGCGGCGAGGTGGCAAAGACGTCAGTATCAGGTCCCTGACTGAGATGCTCGCAGGCAGACTTCCAACCCGCTTTGAAGTAGATATCTTGGGTAGCGAAGACCTGCTTCTTGTAGCTTCCCTCGGCTTCTAGGAAGCCGGCGTTATTTGCATCTCGGCAGTCCTTCTTCCTTGACCTTTTCAGAGCGTTTAGCTCGGCCTGGAGCTCATCGCGCTTCTTCTTGGCCTCGTTAAGCTGACCGTGCAACCTGTTGTTGTCAGCATTGGCGATTTGGAGAGATGCTTTTGCCCGGCCGAGCTCGGCTTGGAGGCTTTGGACCTGGCTGTCAGTGTCGGCTGCCTTTTGTCGAAGTCGGTGGATGCGTTCCATGACCAAGTGTTGTTTTTGGATGGCCTGCAAAAAGGAAACCTGATCAGAGAAGAAGAAACCGTGTAAACAATAAGAAAATTGGAGTAGAAGGTTGAGATTTTTACCCTGGTCATAGACTTCACGGCTGATTTCACCAGCCGGGTGTCAGGAACGTGGTCGCTGCCAACCACGTCGCTAGGCAGGAGAAGAGCTTTGGTGAGATCAAAGGCAAGAAATGTTCTTTGTCTCCCTTGACGGAAGCCGTTGCCGGGATCTCATTTCCCCGGTGCTTGAGCTGCGGTCTCCACACCGGCGTTGGTTCAGCTGTGACGGTAGGTTGCTCGGTGGATAGTTCGGTAATCAGCTAGGCAGACGGGTTCGCGCGAGCTCTTTTGCCAGCCCGGCGTGTTACTTGGCTTGACTCCCCGGCAGCTTGAGAAGCAAGGGCGACCACGACGCCCCTTGACTGACCGGCGGCTGGAGAGCGGGTGGCGACGCTCGGTATCTCGACAGACGTTGCGGTGAGCAGGTTTTTGATTCGGCTTCTTTTGGCCATTTTTTGCTCTTCTGTCAACCGGATTTGTGGAACGTCTGGAAAAGTTGGATCTGGTGGAGGTGATGGAGCACGGAGGAAGGCTATAACTTTACTCCGGCGGGGAGCGGAGTATCTGTAGGTTGGAGTGTAGCCGAGCAGCTAGTTGTAATCTCGGTTGCGATGGCGGAGCACGGTCCGAATTGCCTCTACGTTGAGAAATTGGTAGTTGGCTTGCAAGGCTTGGATTGCTGCAAAAGAAACAAGAAAACTGGTTAATTACAGAATAAAGAATGTAAGCTGACCGAGCAAGTTTGAGCGGCTTACATGAGGAACCGAAGTTCTTGCTTATAAACCAGCCCGGTACCTCGGCTGTTTCGTAATTACCCGATACTCAGAAAAAATTGTCGTCGTGCAAGTCTTTATCCGGGGTGTCGGTTACAAGTTTCTCCTTGCTCGGTCTGATTTTCAAGTAATAGGCTAGGTCGTCACCAGTGTGACCTATAGTGTATTGCCTTAATATCTCGGCTAGACCTAAGTTGGTGCCTAGCCGATTGTTCAATTCATGGACGCCGTTGATAATTCGGTAAGTGTTGGTGGACACTTGTGTAGGTGCCAGCCCGGTGCGGCGGAGGAACTCGGTGATAAGTGGGTTGAGTGGGAAGCGGAGGCCTCCTTCGACAATCGACAGCACGATGAAGGGGCATTGTTCTGTTCTGCCCCAAGGCGTGGTCTCTTCTTCTGCGAGCTCTAGGTGGACATCGGCCGGGATGCCGTACTCCTCCCTGAACGCAGCTAGGGCAGCCGGAGTATCTACGAGGAAGCGAAATTTCCCCATTTACGACCGGCTAAATTATCTCGGCTTTGGTTTGGCACTGTCAGGTGATTTGTGGCTGCTCGGTCTTTGGGAGCCTCAGGATTGGACAGTGGTCCCCTTAGACTCTGTAGGAAAAGGAGAGCAAGTGTAAGAGGGAGCGCGGTCGCGCAAAGCGAGCTTCACTTTAGCTCGGCCGTGTAGAGTGCCAAACTACATCGGTCGTAGAGGCTGACAAGGAGCTCGGCCACCCAAACAGACCAGATTTTAGCCCTGTTGAGCGGCCAAGACCTTTGTTATCCTGATTCTTCCTATGGTTATATCTAACAGATTATTTGCTCGGTTGAGGTGGTTTTTAGGATCAGACGAAGACCTGGAGCCTGGTCCGCCCCAGTTCTTCGAAGTTCATCAGCGAAAATGAAGAACGCCATGAACAGTGGGAGGTTTGGGACGATTTCTATGGCCTACGTCCTAAGAACTATGTTTTAGTGCCCTAATGTGTGAAATATTTAAGAATATAGCAACAAAAGAGGAGTTTGAGGACTTACCAGTTAAGGGCAGATACTATTCCTTCAAGCACGAAGAATGGCAAACGAGACTTGGAGAAAGGTGCTTGAGCTCTGAAGCGTCAGATTGCAGAGAGGCAGTAGGAGCAAAATGAGGAAGAGGGGGCTTGTATGTATAGGCGGAGAAACCGCCAAGAATTCAAATTCTGGCGAACGGCTGGGTTGGCTGCTCGAGGTCCAATGGAAGCCTGCCACGTGTCCCCATTTATGACAACGTCAGAACTGAAAGGACAGGTTGAAGAGTTGAGGAGACAACCGGGCAATTTTTGAAGAAGAGGACGTCTATCGAGGAATATAACCGGGCAAGTTTGCAGACAGGAATGTCAACTAGCCCGGTCGCCATTTCGCATTTTTAGGACCGAGAAAGTACTATCCCGGTCGAAATAAGTAATCCCAATCACGCTTTTGCGGACGGAATTAAGGGGCAATTGAGAGGGAGATTTATGATTTGAGATTGGGCCGTGACGTTAGTCGGACAGATTTGGGCTGAGGTATTGGGCCCCAAAATCAGGCCGAGATATTGCTCGGTAATGGCAAAGCCCGCGAGGGACCGAGCTATATGATCTCGGTTCCGCGAAGGGTGGACAGGTGGAAGAACAGCCCAGATGTGGCTCCCCGGCTCACGCGTTGCAAGGCTGTAATGCACGCACCTTAACCTGGTAGGAAGGCCGGCACTTGGAACGTGGCCGAGAAGGGTTGTTGGCTGACTGGCACAACCAATCTCCAGCTTAGCTTCGCCGGAATACAGTTGAGCATGGCTGGAATTAGGCCCGGTAGTAGGAAACTATATCAACTGCATTTCGGCATGATCAGTATGGCCGTTGATAGCCGAGGTAATGTTGCCCGGCTGCCGTGCTCCCAGCAGAGTGGGCTGGCAGTTGGGTTAAGTGATGTATAGCAAGATTTGTACTGACAGATGGGATAACAGAGCCACGTGTCGAGAGACGAATGAGAGTAGATTTGGGGCGCAGAAGGGTATATAAGCATGTCTGCACCCCTCATGCGGGACACAGGAACATTTTGTAAGGAAATTCTTACACTCAAACACTCATTTCTCTCTCTCTCTCTCTCTCTATCCTAAGGTGTGCGCTAACTTGATCGTCGGAGGGTTTTTCCGACCACACACCGCCGGGTAGCTAACCGTTATTTGCTCGCAGGTGATCAGATGGTAACGGAGCTCGAAAGAAAGGAGTACGGGCTTGCCAGAATATTTGCTCCCCGTACAGATATCATAGATAAAGTTGTCCCGATCATCTAATCTAACTAAAAGCAGGGTTAATTACAGTTTACCTCTCTATGATTTAGTTGAAAAACACATTATCCCCTTATGATCTATAAATATATACATAACCCTCTTATGGTATGAAGTAAATTCCGTTAATAAAATTTGTGTAAAGTCTATTATGCCTTTATATTCTTTGTTCTAATTTTTATTTTTATTATGCCATCATGAACCAGGTACCTTCTCTCTCTCTCTCTATTATCTCCTTTCCTTCTCAACCCATGGCAATAGTCAACAGTTGCATGCTCCAATAGACCACCCATCATCACTTCTTCATTCCACTGCATTATAGCTGCCTTTTTTTAATCTTTATTTTATTTTTATGGAAGCAACCAGATTTCACAGCCGAACTAGTTATACATACCCATACACGTATATATGTATAGTTATATATATACAAATCTAGAACCCATGCCTCTTTCCTCTCCTTCAATTCACTACCATAAAAACCCACACATATACATACATATATTTATGTAGACCTTTTATGTATGATGATAATCATCACAGTAGGTTTGGGGAATATAACAGTGGGCATTTATGTCTACTGGTTAATGAAAAAGTCTTTCACTATGGGTAGAAATTGAATAATGAAAATATTTATTTTGACGATAAAAGCATGAGAATGACCTCAATCTGTTCTTATGTCTATGAATTAATTATAAACTATTCCATATTAATAACCTATTTCAGTGGGCGTCATGGTGTGTTATTTCTGTGCTACAGTGAGGTGGTGGTCCCATGGTGGCTTTGGATTGTTGAAGGAAATAAGGAACACTACAACAAAAATCACATTTGGCGACTAAATTTTTAGTCGCCAAAGGTCCATTTTTAGTCGCCAAAAGTCACTTTTTTACCTTCCCCGACTGATTTTTTTTGTCGCCAGTGTTGTCGCCAATAAATGGTCGCCCAAGGTTTTGGCGACTAAAAACGTTTTAGTCGGCAAAAAGTCAGGTCTTCAGCGACCAAACTTTTGGTCGCCAATACTCAATTCCACTTTTTCAAATTATCCATTTAGCGACAACTATTTTAGTCGCCAATAGGTCATGAATCGCCGACTAAACTCATTAGTCGCCCAAAACAACACATTTGGCGACGAAATAGTTTAGTCGCTGAAAGCATTTTTCTTAAAAAAAAAAATTCAGCCATTGCTACTCCCAGGTTTCGAACCACTGACGTCCCAACCTCTGTAAACCTTTACCAACACTCTCCCCACTACGCCACAAGAACTTCACATGAATATAAATACAACATATATTATTTATATAATATATTGACCGATATTAATAGAAAACAATATATATATAAATAATTATTTTTATTTAATATATTTTACGAAAAAAATAAAGTATTTACTAAAAAAAAATAGGGGAGCACTTTTGGCGACTAAATATGAATTTTAGTCGCCAATTCTATGTTTTTTGGCTACTAAATGCTGTTTTGTCGCTAAATACATTGATTTCCACCCAAAAAAAACAACTTTCAGCGACTAAACTGATTTTTAGTCGCCAAAAGCTCCACTTTTGCCGACTAAACTCAGTTTTAGTCGCCATTTGTCCACTTTTAGCTACTAAATTTTTTTTAGTAGCCAAAAACCTTTACTTTTGGCTACAAAAAATTTGTTTGTCGGTAAAACACCTATATTCGGCGACTAAAGTATTTTTTGGTCGCCAAAACCGTGCCTTTTAGCTACTAAATGCTTTTAGTCGCCAAAAACCGTGCCTTTTAGCTACTAAAATTTTTTCAGTCGCTAAAACTCCTATATTCGGCGACTAAACTGACTTTTAGTCGCTAAAAGCCCTATATTCGGCGACTAAAGTGCTTTAGTCGCCAAAAGTGCTCAAGTTTGGCGACTAAACTGATTTTAGTCGCCATTTGTACTACTTTCAGCGACGAAAATACTTATTTTAGTCGCAAATTCTACATTTTCTTGTAGTGGAAAAAGAAAGGGCGATGACATGGTGGAGAGATAATGTGCAGTTGTAAAAAAGATAGGGGAGATATAGATTCCACCACTGTTGTGCAATGGTGGAGCTTCAAGTACGAAAAAAAGAAAAAGGAAAAAATAGAAGAAAAGAGGATATAAATGTCATTTTATAGTTATGGACCTAACACACGCATGGAATGTAGTGCATGTTATACACGTTCTGTTAACATCGACAAAATCTGTAATTTTTACATTTCACTCCATATTAGAGGGAGGTTACGTGTATATGTAATTAACCCCTAAAACAATTAAAAGACCAAATCAACGTAAACATTTTCCTATAATTCATCTTTTGATGACTCATTTCATTTAGAAAAACATTACACAAGTTGGCCCACTTCAATATTACTCACTAAGATTTCGTTTGTCAATTAATTATAAATGTTAGTCAAAAAAATTAAAAATTTATTATAAATTATCACATTATTCTCTCTATTTTTTTTTTTGTAAAAAGTAAAAAAAATTATTTAAATAGTCTGATCCCAAACAAAACCTAAGACTAAGATTGGGCACCCATTTACAGTTCTATTCTTCCTTGCTTGAACAGGTTTTGCAATCTACCAGAATCCATAGATATGAATGAATTATACTTTTTCAACGAAATATATATTTTAGAAAATGCTTTTACAAATATATATTTGATTGGGTTTTTAAAATTTATTTTTTAATGGTGTTCTTTAAAAAATAAAAATTAATTTGACGAAAATAACTACAATAAAAAGGATATTTCTAAATTTTTCAAAATATTTTTGCTCAAAAGAGAATGAAAACAATGAGTGTATTTTTTTTTTCCATATTTTTCAGCAAATTAAGTTTTGAAAATATTTTTTAAAAATAGATTATGGAAACTCAACCAAACAATAATAGTTATTGAGCAATGCTAGGTATCATGAAAAAAATTTCATGAAAATGATCATTAAAAATTTATGACCTTTGGATTACACTTAAAATAAAGCACTACATACTAATCAAGATAATCTAAGAATCATAAATTTTTCATGACCAGTTTCATGAAAGTTTTTTCATGATCCCTATCTTTTCTCATAGTTATTTTTCTTATATTTGATTGTGACACTAAACATTATGTGGTAATAGCCTATAAGCCTAACATAAAAAATAAAGTAAAAATAACTACACGACACTGGTCTAATTTGTAAACTAATGTCTGCCTTTCACACCTGGGTTTTAGACCACAACGACACACACAGTACTCCTCCTCCTCCTCCTCCTCCTCCATATTCTCTTTCTTTCTCACCCCTTTAAAAACCCATCTACCAACTCATATTCCAAACTTGTAGAGAGAGAGAGAGAGTACCCCCTGAAATGGGACTCAAAGTTTCAACAATGACTTCCTTGTTCCTCTTCTCTCTCTTAGTATTGGGATTCAGTTTCTCGGAAGCTCAGAAAGTACCGGGCATGTACGTGTTTGGAGACTCGTTAGTAGATGTCGGAAACAACAACCACCTCAAACTCTCCCTCGCCAAAGCTGATTTTCCGCATAACGGCGTCGACTTTCCCGGCAAAAAACCCACCGGAAGGTTCAGTAACGGCCATAACTCTGCAGACCTTCTAGGTACACCCTCTCCCTACAACATCACTTTCAACATTTATTACTTTACAAAAACAAAATCCAATTACAAATCCAATTTGCTTTTTCATTTTTTCATCATGCTTGTTTTGGTCATTAGGCTACCTCTTGTTTCGGCTTAAGTCAAAAAGAAATAAAGAAAGAAAAGTTTGTTTGGTTTTTTTATTAAATAAACTAATCATAGAAAAAATATTAACAATTCACTCAATTTTTTCACCAACAAAAAATAAAAATTATATGAGTGTAAAATTTTGTGTAAATGGCACATGGAAAAACGTGATAAGAAAATAATCTGACATTAATCTGATAAGAAAATAATCTGACATTAATCTGACGTTATATGAGTCTCTACCATTATTGATAAGAAAATAATTACTCCATTAGTCTTAAAATATTGGTCTTTTTTGGAGAATCTAATTTTTTGTGGTAGTACAATTATTGCATTTAAAAAAAGTTGATTTTTCAAAATTATCTTTTTGATAGTATATTTTTTAAAAATATCAATGTTATAATTTTACTTTTTATATTGTTTATTAATTTAAAAGAATGACAAAATAAGAAATTTATATTATTTTTATACTTGATTTTTGAAGATGGACTAATATTTTGGGATAATGAAAAATAGAATAAGGGATTAATATTTTGAGACGGAAGAAGTATGAAAAAAGTAAAATGGCACATGAAAAAACGTGATAATTAATCTGACATTTTTTTTGTTAAATAGTTTAAGAACTTAATTAAAAATAAATAAAATTTAATAGCCTATTTTATTTTTTTTAAATAAAAAATGCTACTACTTGGCTGATATATAATTTAGGGTCAATTTAATTGGAAAAAAGAGTAAATTATACTTTTAACTTATATAATTTGACTCATATTTTATTTTAATCTCTATTGTTTTAAATGAATAATATAATCTTTACACTTTAAACTTAGTTTTAATTTGATTTTTTTGGTTCAAATTGAAAATTAAAATTAATCAGTGTGTTTGGTTTGAGTTTTCTGGATTAAATTTTTTGAAAATTGACTTTTTTGGTTTTCGTATTTTTTGTTTTTAGTGAATATTTTTAAAATTTTAAAAAAATTGTGAAAAAATATTTTAAAAAATTAATAAATACATAAAATATAAAAAATGTACTGAATTCTTGTATTTTTTGTATTTTTGATATTTTTGGTATTTAGTGAATTTTTAAAATATTTTTTTTACAATTTTTCTACTTTTTAAGTGTATTTATGTTAGGTGTGTCTAAAAAGGAAAAAAAATGCTTAAAATATTTAAAAAATTCAATAAAAACAAAAAAACACGAAAAATAAGAAAGTAAAATTTTTTGAAAAGTATTTTTTGAAAAGTGAAAACAAGCAAGGTATAATTTTAAGGCATTTGTCAATCTCTTGAAACATATACATAAAAAATAATTAACGAAATTTTAGATAGAGTAAGTAAATTAAAATTTAATTTAAAAATGTAAGAATCAAATTATTTAAATTAAAATAATTAAAAAAAAAAACCTGAATCAAACGGTTAAAAAACATAATAATTTGTGTTTTCCTATTGGAGGACATGCAATAATGTGACTGTTGTATATTGTCGGCAGGAGTTTGAGATAAATTTTCAACATCACCACCACGCCAACTCCACCTCATAATCATCTAATAATTATTCAGTGTGTTTGGTTTGAATTTTTTGAATTAAATTTTTTAAAAAATTAATTTTTTTGATTTTCGTATTTTTTTTTGTTTTTAGTGAATATTTTTAAAATTTTAAATATTTTTTTTACTTTTTTAGACGCACCTTACTTAGATGTATTTAAAAAGTAAAAAAATTATAAAAAAATATTTTTAAAAATTAATAAATACATAAAAATATAAAAAATGTACTGAATTCTCGTATTTTTTTATATTTTTGATATTTAGTGAATTTTTAAAATATTTTTTCAAATTTTTTTTACTTTTTAAGTATATTTATGTTAGGTATGTCTAAAAATTAAAAAAATTGCTTAAAATATTAAAAAAATTCAGTAAAAATAAAAAAATACGAAAAATAAGAAAGTAAAATTTTTTAAAAAGTATTTTTAAAAAATGATAACCAAACATGCTGATTATTTTTATTAGTAAAATGCCGTGTAAATAGGCAAATGTATGTGATCTTTTATATTTTTGGTTGGTGTTTTGGAATTCTTTGGCAGCTGAGAAAGCGGGTATAGTGACACCTCCCCCGTATCTCTCACTTGTCTCTAACAAGACTAGCAATAATGCATTTCCAATCACCGGCGTTAGCTTTGCCTCCGGAGGTGCTGGAATCTTTAATAGCACTGATCAACTCTTTGTAAGTACTTTTCTATCATTTAATTATTGAAAAATGGGAGTTGCCTTCTCTTAAGTCTGATTAAAGTATTGTTGGGTTCGTAGGAACCCATCATGGATCTCGTTTTAATAATCTGTATTGCTTAATGTGTAGAATTCGTCGAGTATTATATGTCTGTAAAAAATCACGTTGATTGGATATTGATAGCTATGTGATCAAATCAGTTTTATATAAAAACTAGAAGGTGAAAAAATAAATGGTTGACAAAAATCTTATCCGATGAGATAGCTATTGATATCCAATCAATATAATTTTTTACACGCATATAGTACTCGACGAGTTCTACACATTGAACGATTTGGATAAGCGAAATGGGACCCATGTTGGGTCTCTACGAGCCCAACAATACCATTTAGTCTGATTACGAACATCAAAGAAGCCTCATCTTGAGAAATAATATATAAATTTACTTTTCAAATTTATTTTGTAGATTCAATAATGTGTGAATTAGATGATTAGTTAATAATTAAATAAATTAAACAATAAATGAGAGATACAAATAGCATATGAGAGTGATTGGTTAATTGATCATTCAACTTAATAAGCAAGTCTAAGTTTTAAATTTGAATATCATTAATTCTTAGGTGTAGATTTATTCAATCTATAAAAAAATAAAAAATAAAAAACATTCATAACAACATAAGATACTGGAGTGAATAACCATGTATCTATAACTAAAAAAAAAAAAAAAAAAGTTGAAAATTCAGCATATTTTTGTCTTATGAAGATTTTTTTTCCAAAGTAGATTGAAACTTTTTTGGATTTTTATGATACTTGAGGAACTTAAAAATAATAATCATAAAATATATATTGAATTTGAAAAAAAAAAAATCTAATAAAATGAAAATGAGAAACTTTTGAGACAAAAATTTCCTAATTTTTGTCTTATTAAGAAATTTTTTAATTTGATTAACTAAAATAATAATAAAAAATTTCTCAAATTAAAATAACCTGAACGAAACAAAAGAGTCCAAATAACTATCTCATGAAGATATATATATATATATATATCAAGTGGGCCTAATTACTTATGAACCCAACAGTAACAATCAATTACCGTTAATTATTTGTAGAAACAATCAGTTCCATTATCCAAACAAGTGGAGTACTATTCTACTGTTGTGTACCAAGATCTGGTACGCCAACTTGGGTCATCTGGGGCCCAACTACATCTTTCAAAATCACTCTTCACCGTCGTCATTGGAAGCAATGATTTGCTGGGCTACTTCAGTTCCGGGTCGGATCTTCCTAAGAAAAGCACCCCACAGCAGTATGTTGATTTAATGGTTCTCACTCTCAAACAAGTTTTGAAGGTAAATCAATCAAACAAAACTTTGATAGATGCAACATTTTATTTGTTTATTTATTTATTTTATCTGCAAAAGTAAATTGTTAATTAAAAAAATTAAAATACACTTTTGGTCTTAAAATATGAGATCAGTTCCAACTTTTTAATTGTCAATTTTTTTTTTTGTCTAAAAAACTAAAATGTCTTTATTTGATCCTCAACTAATGGCATAATTAGCAATGGAGATATCAAAATGACATTTTTTTAGATAAATTGTCTAAAATACCCTTGATTTCGTTATATAAAATGCTAGAAATCATGAACTTTTGCCTCCAAAATTACCTCGAATGATAGGGATGGTGTAGATTTAAAGTCGGTCACACATGGATTATACATAAAATTATTATAATCTTTAGATGTTTTTTCTAAGTATATTTCTAGATAATTTTCTTGAGTTTGTAGTAGGTGTTTGGTATGTTGGATTTTTGGCTAAAAGTCAAAACATCTAATCACATCATTCTCTTTTTTATTTATTTGTTTTTTTGTAAAAAGAAAAAAATTCAATTAAAATCATCAATTTTCGAACGAGCTTGGTTTTATGAACTTGCAAAATTTTTAGAATTTGTGGTTCACTATGTCTTGTAGAGCGTGCATAATTTTAGAATTTTTAAAATTTTTAGAATTTGCTAATTAATTAACATTTTGCAGAGCGTGCATAATTTTGGTGCACGTAAATATGTGATTGCTGGGATTGGAGCAATAGGTTGTTGTCCCTCACAGAGGAATCAGAACAAAACTGAAGAATGTAATGAGGAAGCAAACTACTGGACTGTCAAGTACAATGAAGGCCTCAAATCAATGTTGCAGGGACTCAAATCAGAGCTCAAGGACATAGACTACTCCTTTCTGGACATCTATGGTGTCTTCGTTCGCTTCATTCAAACTCCCTCCACCTTCGGTACTTCACTTCTTGTTTCGATCTTTAACCAACCACGTCCATCATTTTCAAAATTATATTTGTCGTCTATTTTGTCAGGATCCTCTAACTCCACAATCCTCGTAGTCTTATTTCAATACATTTTCAGTAGTATGATAATTTTTTGAGATTTTCACCACATCATGTGTAATTAATCATAATCTTTGTTTTTTTTTTCAGGATTTAATGAGATTAAATCAGCATGTTGTGGGTTAGGAAACTTAAGAGCCCAAGTTCCATGCGTGCCAGTTTCAAGTTATTGCTCCAACAGAAGTGATCATGTCTTCTGGGATCTATATCATCCTACTGAGGCAGCTGCTCGCATTTTTGTTGACACGATTTTTCATGGTTCTCAACAGTATGCAGTCCCCATGAATGTTGAGCAGCTGATTGGTGCATAAAACTCATTAGTGGTCTCAACCAACTTCATACATGTGAACTGCCTTGTTGAAAATCAAAGAGGAGAAGATGAGTTTTGTCATGTTATTTTGAACCATATATGTCAATGGGAGTTATTGTAAACTTATTTTAAAAAATTCAGGTTGTTCATTTGAGTCGTGTAAGTTTAAAATAACATGAATTTGATAAATAACTCAAATGAAAATATGCTCTACCTAGACATTCAAAGGAATACGAAATTCCTTGAATAGTTTCGATAATAAAGGTGGGATCATTAACTAGTTATCAATGCTATTTGTATATGCATATCTGAATAGTTCAAGTGCTTTTAGTTATTACTGTGTGAGTGATTTTCTGATCACACTGTCCAACTCAGTATTCAGCTGGAGAACACTGGTAGAATAGATAACACATGGCTAACCTGCAACAGAAAGAGAAGATTCCGGCGGTAGTTCGTCCACTCGGGGGCACTCCGATGATCAAATCAGTATATCTCTCAAACATAATCAATAGTGCTAAACTCACTATTCAAAATATATATTGCGTACCTTAGACCCACGGGGGTGCCTCTCTTTTGTAGCTAACTCAATCCTAGTTCCAATAGAAGCCTAGCTCTAATGGACTTAGGATTACTATAAATCTTGGACTCTCAATAGGATTGGGATAAAACTTCCTAAGAGTCTTATCATTTCCCAACAGTAGTCTTCCCTCATTCTAGGACTCTTGTGCCTTATCCGCTTATCTCGGATTCCGATATCTTCGGAGGTAACCTCGGCCTCGTCGAGATAACCTCGGCGTCATGACCAGGACACGTGACATCTCGGCTGACACGTCGGCGTCACCTTAGCCACGTGTTGGTACTCAGAAAATATATCCCCACAATTGCCTCCTAGGTTCTATTACCTCGGCATTCTGAGGTGATGGAACCTATATCAGTACCTCATGCTAGTACATCGGCTTAATCCGAGATCATCATCGTAGGCCGATATGTCTTTTTAAAGATCAAGAATTCCAAGAGCTCCTTCACGCGTATAAGCTGTCATACATAACAGCTCAACCGTTTAGCCACATGTTTTCTCTTTACTAGATCGTACTCCGGACGCCCTTATAAGTCGTTTCGCGTCTACATGCGCCGTCTGACGCATTCGCTGTTCCAGGCGCATTAAATGCCCTCTTTTGTTGCCATTTCAAGTTTTTGACAAAACTTCTTTCCCCCTTTCGTTTTTTTTTCAATTTACATTGCTTTTATTCAGAACTCTTTCTCTCTCTAGCTTCCTCTAATCCTCTATTTTTGCAAGCTCTAAAGCTCTGCAACTTGCTCCATCCATTTCTTTCGTCAAAGTTCTTGCCAATCTGTTCCACTGCCGTCGTTCTTCTGACTTTGGCGATCTCAAGCATCGGCTTCTTTTCTCTAGTAAGTCACCACTCCTCCTGTTTTTTAGTTCTTGTTGTGTTCCATGAAATTCTGTTTCATCATTTAGTCGCCATTGCTGTTTTACTCGAATATTTGATTTGCGAATCATGTATCTAAACATGTTTATTTCATAATTTTGCTCTTTGTCCATGTCTTGAACACTCGCATTGTTCACATGCCTATTGCTTTCTGCCACTGTTCTTGGCCTAATACATTTGTGCAATATTTTTGTCTTGATTTCTTGATGTCTTCATCACCATTCTTGTTTCTGAAACGGATCCCTGTTTTTCTATTTTCCAGATTCATTCCTTCAGTCTTCATCTCCATAGCTTTAGGTTTGGGACTTGTTTGTGGAACCCACAATCTTTAGGAAAAACTGAAACGAATTCCTTCTAGATCTATACAAACCCTTATCATAGCATATTTGTAGATTTTTAGCCGAGGTCCTTTAAACCCTCAAAAAATACTTCTTCTTGAAATCCAATATCTCCATTTTAAGCCGACGTCATGGGTATGTGGGAACATAGGATAAACACCCCGGAAAAATTAGGGTACTTTAGGCAGGAGTTCGAAATCCCGGCTGACGTTCATCTGAGGTTGGCTGGGGAGGATGACTCTATCATGCCTGATGAAAACCTCATGCCTTTCTCAGTGGTTGCGTTTATTGAGTGTGGACTTAGGTTTCCACTTGATCCTTTTTTTCCGTCAAATCCTTTATTTCTATAAGTTGAACCCAATGTAACTTGCCATCAACTCTTACCGAGTTATTAACGGTACCATAGCTTTAGCCAAACAAGAAAGTGTTAGGATGACTCTTGTCGATTTCCAGTACTATTATATCATGTGTCGCCTAAAATCGGAAAAATGTCACATTTATTACCTTAAGTCGAGGTCCACTGAATACAAAATCATTGCCGACCTCCCTGACTCCAACAAGGGAGCGGGGGATGATTACTTCATCGTCTCGGGAAACTGTGAGTTTCAGCCAAACGATGACCTTCATCTTTATCCCCTTGGTCGAACAATTTTCGGGGAAGAAGCTGGTAAGGGCCACCCTTCACAAATTTTCTTGCTTTCTTGTATAAAGTGTTCAACATTTTTTTCTAATGTGTATGCTTTTTTCTTCTTTGCAGTTCTTCCTCAGCCACCAAAGGGCTTCCGTCAGTTTATTTTCCCCAGCAAAGATTTAAAGAAACTATTGAATTTACCAGTTCACAAGCGGAAAACCCCTCTGCTTCTCAACTTTATCCCCACTTACAAGTCAGCTCTCTCCGACATCCCAAAAAAGAAGAAGAAAAGTCTTTCTCCACCATCTGCCACAACTCCACAAGTTGCGTCCACATCTCGGACAGACCAAAGATTAACTTCTGATCCAGCTGAGCAACCTTCAACCTCGGTCCATACCTGATTTCGATATCCCAGCGCCGTCACCAACATCGAACAGTTTTTCCTGCCGAGATGGGCCGTCAAAGAGCCGTTGCAAAAGATCTCCTGGCCAATATCCCCTCTGATGTCGACGCTCAGCCAACACAAACCCAGCCTCTACCAAAACAGAAAAGAATCAAAAGCTTGTCGATTTCTAAATTGCATGAAAGCGACAAGTCCCAATCCGCTGCTGAGAAGAGGCGTTCTGAGGCCCAGCCATCCGAATCCCCAAAATCAAAGAAACCGAGGTCATCCTCTGCAACGACCTCGGGGTCTAAAAAACATGATGCCCCCTGGGCCCCCAAAATTACCTTGGAAGATAAGCCAGTCATGGCCAATGATAGCGCTGAGGACATCAACGTCGGCGTAGCCCTCAGTACTGCTCTGCTTCTCCTTGGCGATCTTGACCGAAACGCCGAGTTGAGCGAGTATGAAAATTACGCTCTGATGCTTCAGTGTTCTGTTCAAGTAAGTATCTTTATCTGGCAACTTCTTCTTTCGTTTTGTTCTTTTCATTCTTGTAATTTTTTCTAACAACTTTTGTTCTGTTTACTTTCAAGCCATCCAGCACGCCCATTCTTTCTCAGTTCAATCTTTTGAGAACCGGGAGAGGTTTGCCGAGATGAAGAGGGAGGTCTCCAGTTTTCAAAAAGCCAACAAAAGTTTACAATAAAAAATGAAGAAGCTGGAAGACCAAGCCGAGGCTGCCATCAAGGCCCAAAATGATGCCGAAGAAAAGACAGAATCTATTGAGGCCATCAAGAAGGTTCTTGAGGCCCAAAAGAGAGAAGCCGAGGAAAAAGTGGCCCAGGCCCAAAAAGAACTTCAAGACACCTTGGCCACCAAAGAGGCCGAAATCAAGGATGCCGACAAGAAGGCGTATGCCCAGGGCATGACCGATGTCACAGAGGCCTATGAAAAGCAAGTCAAGCAAGCATGCAACAAGGGTTTCTCCTTTGGTTGTATGACTTTGCTGAAGAAACTTGATGTCCCTGAAGACTCCTTCTTGAGGAACGCCAATGCCATTCCCCTGTCATTCTCTCCAACTCCACCTCCCAGTCAATCTGACAACAATTATGATTCGAGGATGAGGTTGAGAAGGAAGTTTTGGTGAGGAAATCAAAGGAGACTACTGGGACCAAGTTCCCTTCTCTGAATGAGCAAGTCCTGGACTTGACTCAAGATGAGGAGGGTGAAGAGGTCCCAAAAGATGTTGCGGCTGAGAAGACATCGGCTGTCGTTCCCCTTGCCGACAAGAGCCTAGATGAAACTCTTGCAGAAATTGACGCCAAGCTTGCGGCGGATAAGGCTGCTGAGATGTCTTCCCAACAATCGTCTGAACTTCAAACTCAACCAATTGCTACTGCTGAGGAGTCTTAGCCTTATGTTTTTCCCTTCTTTTCTTGTACTTTGTTTTTCTTTTTTTGAAGTACTGTAAACTTCTTCACATTGCCGATGTGTTTTTAATATGACAACTCTTTTGCTTTTGAATGCTTGCATGCTTGCTTTGTATGCCTCCATACTTGGAATATTTTTGCATATCTTTAATATATACTTCAATCCTCGTGCAATCTTCTCGGGGTGACACACCTCGGTTATACAAACTGATGTTTTATCTCGACAAGTACCCAAGTACTTTTCTTGGCATAACCTTGGTTTCACCTTGTAAATTTTTTTCATAAAATTTCAACAAGTGTTTAACCTTGGCTTAACTTTAACTTGTAAATTGTCCACAAATTTCAACAAGTGTTAAACAATGATTTCAATTTAATTTCAACTTGTAAATTGTCCACAAATTTCAACAAGTGTTAAACAATTATTTCGGTTTAACTTCAACTTGTAAATTGTCCACAAATTTCAACAAGTGTTAAACAATGATTTCAGTTTAACTTCAACTTGTAAATTGTCCACAAATTTTAACAAGTGTTAAACAATGATTTCGGCTTAACTTCAACTTGTAAATTGTCCACAAATTTCAACAAGTGTTAAACAATGATTTCGCCTCTCTCTGCCCCCTCATGTGAATCTAAGTTCTACTTGGGTTCTCATTATACATGTATTCTAGAGACAATGTCAAGTATCTTGAAAAGAAACCAAGCTGAATCTTTATTTATTTACTTCGGCAAATGACAAAAAAACAAAGGAATTCTAATGATAGAAAATTTTTAAATTGCAAGTGTTCCAAGGCCTTGGCAACTCTTTGTCCTCATTATCTTCAAGCCAATAAGCCCCATTACCCAGTACCGAGATTATTCTGTAGGGTCCTTTCCATTTTGGGCCAAGCTTCCCCTCTCTGGGATCCTTTTTGTTGCCGACGACTTTTCTCAAGACCAGGTCGCTGACTTGGAACTCCCTTGGGTTAACTCTCTTGTTGTAAGCTCTGGCAAGCTGCTGCTGGTACGCTGCGAGCTGAATCGCAGCTTTCTCCCTTCGTTCTTCTAGAAGATCCGGATCTCGGGCTAAGAGTACATCATTAGTTCCGTTCTCTACTCCCTGGGTTCTGATTCCTGGGATGCCGACCTCTAGCGAAATAACTGCTTTTGTGCCATAAGCCATGGCAAAGGGGGATTCCCCTGTTGATCTTCTCGGCGTAGTCCGATATGCCCAGAGCACATTGGGCAGCTCGTCCATCCACTTTCCTTTTGCTGCCTGCAGCCTCTTTTTTATCACGTCCAGAATTACTTTGTTGAATGCTTCTGCTTGTCCATTGCTTTGGGGAAAGCTTGGTGTTGAAAAGTAGTTCGTGATCTTGAACTTTGCACAGAAGCTCTTAATTAGCTTACTGTCAAATTGTGTTTCATTGTCTGTAACTATTGCTCTTGGAATCCCAAATCTGGTGATGATATTTTTCCAAATGAATTTCTTTACATCCACATCTCGGATTTTGGCAAGGGGTTCAGCTTCTATCCACTTAGTGAAGTAATCAGTTACCACTAGCAAGTACTTCCTTTGCCCAGTTGCTTGGGGTAGTTGCCCAACAAGATCCATGCCCCATTGGGCAAATGGCCAAGGACTGGATACAGGGTTCAGGTCTGCTGCTGGTTGGTGTATTAGTGGTACGAATCTCTGGCACTTTTCACATTTCTTCACATATGCTTCTGTGTCCTTCTGCATGTAAGGCCACCAATACCCCTGGGTAATGGCCCTATGGGCGAGTGATCTGCCTTCAGCGTGGCTTCCACAAATTCCTTCATGAATTTTATATAGAAAATCTTCAACTTGTAAAGGATGCACGCACCTTAAAAAAGGTCTAGTGAAGGACCTTCTGTAGAGATGCCCCTCTGCTGTCAGGCTGAATCTTGCCGACTTTAATCTGATCTTGTGTGCCTCTTTGTGATCGTCTGGCAGGTTCCCTTCTTTCAAGAATGCAACAATTGCGTCCATCCAGCTTGGTCCCATGTCCACGCACATTGCTTCATGCTCTGTGGATAGTGGCTCGACGCTCGGGCCCGACAAATAGTCGATCATTATTGTCCTTGCTTTTCCAGGTTGTACTGTACTAGCTAGGTAGGCCAACGCATCGGCGTGGCTGTTATCATCTCAGCTAACCTGAAGTAGTCGGCAGTTCTAAAACAAGGCTGCCAGCCTGATGACCTCCTTTGCGTAGGCCGACATCCGTTCATCTCGGGCAGCAAACTCGCCCGTTGTCTGGTTGACAATGAGCTGGGAGTCGCAGAAAACTATTACCTCATATGTCTCTGTTGCTACTGCCAGCTTTAGTCCTGTAATCAATGTTTCATACTCTGCTTCGTTGTTTGAGGCTTTGAACCCCAAACGAATGGATTGTTCCACTATCTGTCCATCTGGAGATATCAGCACTACTCCTGCCCCCGCTCCCTGTCAGTTTGAACTCCCATCAACGAACAGTCGAAAAGAGTCGCCGATGTAAATGCTACAGGGTCCAAGTTTTTCCTTCTTTCTTTGTTCTTTCGCCTTTGGCTGAGCTTCTCCTTGCTTGTTTGGACATCGTTCACCCTGGCTCAACGGAGCCCGATGTTCGATGGATTTTGGCGTGAACTCGGCCACGAATCGGCCAGAACCTGGCCTTTGATTGCTGTCCTTGGCCTGTACTCTAGGTCATACTGGCCTAGGATCACTGTCCACCTGGCTATTCTTCCTGTCAGGTCTCCTTGTTGTAGTAAGGACTTCAAGGGGTGTTCTGTTAGCACCACAATTTTATGGGCCTGGAAGTAATGGTTCAACTTTTTTGAAGCCATTACCAAAGCCAGTGTCAATTTTTCTAAGGGTAGATACCTCATTTCTACATCGGCCAGGGTTTTGCTTACATAGTAAATAACCCTTTGTTCCCCTTTGTCTTCTCGCTACTGCGCTTATCGCATGCTCTGAAACGGCTAAGTATAAAAATAGCTCCTCTCCAGGTTCTGAATTTGAAAGGACTGGAGCTGTGGTCAGATACTTCTTTAGGTCGGCCAAGGCGGCCTCGCATTCTTCGATCCACAGGAAGTCTGTGGCTTTCTTCACTAAGCTGAAGAAAGGTCTGCACTTGTCTAAGCTTCTGCTGATGAATCTATTCAGGGCTGCGGCCTTTCCGGTTAGCATCTGCACCTGTTTTGTCGATGCCCGACTCTTCAGTTCTAAGATGGCCTTGATCTGATCTAGGCTGGCCTCAATGCCCCTTTTGGTCACCAGGTATCCCAAAAACATACCAGATCCAACTCCAAATGCACACTTCGAGGCATTGAGTCGGAGCCGATATGTCTTAAGGATTTCAAATACTTCTTTGAGGTCGGCCATATATCCTTCGGGTTCCTTGGTTTTCACGACCATGTCGTCGATGTAGACTTCCATTGTTCTGCCAATTAGCTGTTTGAACATCTTGGTTACCAACCTTTGGTAAGTCGCTCCTGCTTTTTTCAACCCAAAAGGCATCACTCTGTAGCAGTACAGTCCTTTTGGGGTGATAAACGCAGTCTTCTCTTCATCTGGGGGGTACATGGCTATCTGATGGTATCCCCTGTAGGCATCCAGGAAGCTCATCCTTCCATGCCCAGAAGTGGCGTCTACCAGCTGGTCAATCTTGGGTAGACGAAAGCTGTCTTTGGGACAGGCTTTGTTTAAACTGGTAAAGTCTACACAGACCCTCCATTTACCTTCTTCTTTTTCACCACTACTGTGTTTGATAGCCATGTCGGGTAATTTATCTCTCGGATGGCCCTGGCCTCGAGAAGTCTGTCTACTTCTTCTTCCACTGCTTCAACGTGTACCAACGTTGGTGTTCTGGCTCGTTGAATTACAAGTTTGGCCGACCTGTCAACGTTCAGCTTATGGCAAGTGACCTCGGGGTCGATACATGGCATTTCGTAAGGCGTCCACACGAACACCTCAATGTTTGCTCTCAAAAAAGCTTCCAATTCTTTTTCCTCTTTTTCGGCTAAGCCCGAGCCGAGAAGAAAGAAGCTTCTTCATCCCCTTCTTGGACAAGGATTTTCTTCAGTGCTTCTTCACTCTTCTCGACTGGCTCCTTGCCGACATCTTCTAGGACCTCCACGTCCTCGTCTTCGATTTGTCTTTTCTGGTTCTCGAATGCTACAGGTGGATTTCATTGCTGCCATGGAGCAATTTTTTATCTGCAATTGATCTCCTCTGACCTTTTTAGTCCCATGCTCTGTTGGGAACCGCAATAGTTGATGCAGTATTGAGGGAACAACCCCCATTGCATGTAACCATGGCCTTCCCAAGATCATGTTGTAAGGGGAGGCTGTGTCGATTACGGTGAACTCTGTTGTTACCTTCCTGGTGCCTACTTGCACCTCCAAGCTAGTTGTTCCCAGTGGCCAAGTCGGCGTTCCATTGAACCCAACCATTGGGCTATTGGATTGCTCCATATCGTCTGGGTGAAGGCCAAGCTCCTTGTAACATCGAACGTACATAATGTCGCAAGAGCTGCCTTGGTCAATCACGATGCGTTTTACTTGGCACTCCCCAACCTGGAGGGATACTACCAAGGCATCATTATGCGGATATTGTACCATCTTAAGGTCGGCTTCTGAAAAGGACACTATTGGTCCTTGCCGTTCCTCTTGCCGATGTCTCTTCTCCTCGACTTAGTAGACATGTTGCAGGTGCTTCACCTTCTGGGTCCCCCCATAATTTTGTTCTTGTTGACCTTCGAGTGAATCACATTGACTACCCGAGGTCCTCCTGCCTGAGGTTGTAGTGCTGGGGGAGGCGGAGCTGCTGGCGCTTGAGGCAATCTTGCATGTTCTTCCCTTGTTCTGGCCTCATCGATGAGGTTTCTCAGATGGCCTTGCCTCACCAGTTCTTCCAAGTGTGTTTTCAGGGCTCTACAACCCTGAGTCATGTACCCATCTTCATTGTAGTAAGCACAATGTCTGCCAACGTTCCTTCTCATAAACTCTCCTGGTGCCTTCTCTGGTATTCTGAAATAGGGTTGGTTCCGAATTTGGTCCAGGACTTTGGGAATCGGGATTCGGAACACAGTTGTTACTGCCTGTGTGACCCTCAATTCTGTTTCTTGTTTGTTTGATCCATTGTTACCTCGGCCTCACTTCGACGAGCCGTTTCCTTTCTCTTGTTTTATCTCCTTAGTCCCTGACGTGTCTTCTTCGGCTTTGGCATACTTCTCGATTCTTACCATGAGCTCTTCCATACTTTTTGGCAATGTCTTTGCTAAAGACTTTCGTAGTGGACAGTTGTCTTTTAGGCCGTTCTTGAAAGATACGATCGCCACCTCTTGATTGCATTTGGGTATTCGGTTAAACACCTCATAGTGTCTTTTTGCATAGGCCCTAATGCCTTCATCCTTGCTGATTTTCGGAGCCATCAATGCGTCCACCCTTAATGGCTGCAGCTTGTTTGTCACGAACCTGGCCACAAGCATCTCGGCCAGGCCTTCCCAAGTCTTCACGCTTCCCTTTGGTAGTTTGTGGAACCAATCTGATGCAATCTCCCCGAAGGATGAGGGGAACACTTTGCAGAGCAACGGCTCGTTCCCACTATATAATGCCATTGAGTTCAAATATAATCCAATGTGGAAGTTGGGGTCTGACTTACCGTCGTATATTTGAAACCTCGGCATACTGAATCTCTTCGGCGCCTCAAACCTGTCCAATTCCACCGAGAATGGTGTTCTCGGCTTATCTGGGGAGGTTACCTCGGCGTAGGCATTCTGTTGCTTGCTCTTGAGGTAATCTCTTAAGTCCTCCTTTGTCCGCCCAAGAGCTCGACTATCTCCTTCTTTCAGTCTTTTTGGTGCACTGCTTTCAGCTTCGTGGTGAGTCCTCTTCGACCCTTCTCCATGAGTTGTGTCGAAGCACAGCGCTTGCCCCTGAACATTCCGATGTCCTTTGGAGTCTACCTCCTTTGTGTGATGCGTCCTCCGTAATTCTTCTCTTCTTGACTCTCTTTGTCTGACTTCCCTAGAAGGTTGGTGAGAGTATCTTTCGCTCCCGTTGTGCTGAGGGGCTACGGGGATTGTTTTCTGCCCTCCCTTCTGGGCATTGGCCGCTGGAATCGGCGTGTCCTGTAGCGGGAATGGTGACTTTATGACGTTATTTTGCATCATGAAATTGACGACCCACTGCAGGTCTGCCAATTTGTTTGCCATCTCTTTTACCTCTTTGTCCCTCTGCAGGCACCTATCTTTCCATACCTAGAGGTCGTCCTCGTTGTAGTATCCACTTCGATCTGGTTTCTTTGGTGCGTCGCCAGTCTGGCCGACGTCTTTCACTCCGTGATACTAGTCACGAGTTTCTGCGTTGCATTTGTCTCCTGTGATATCAAGGTCAATAGGTCTCCCACTCCCAGTAGGAGTGTCGTCCCCAATCTTTTCCTTCTGTCCGTTACTGGCCATCTATTCTCCTTTCTTTCCCACAGACGGCGCCAAATTGTGTGAGTGATTTTCCGATCACACTGCCCAACTCAGTATTCAGCTGGAGAACACTGGCAGAATAGATAACACCTAGCTAACCTGCAGCAAAAAGAAAAGATTCCGACGGTGGTTCGTCCACTCGGGGGCACTCCAACGATCAAGTCAGTATATCTCTCAAAGATAATCAATAGTGCTAAACTCACTATTCAAAATATATATTGCGTACCTTAGACCCACGGGGATGCCTCTCTTTTATAGCTAACTCAATCCTAGTTCCAATAGAAGCCTAGCTCTAATGGACTTAGGATTACTGTCAATCTTGAACTCCCAGTAGGATTGGGATAAAACTCCCTAAGAGTCTTATCCTTTCCCAACTGTAGTCTTCCCTCATTCTAGGACTCTTGTGCTTTATCTGCTTATCTCAGATTCTGATATCTTCGGTGGTAACCTCAGCCTCGTCGAGATAACCTCGGCGTCATGACCAGGACACGTGGCACCTCGGCTGACACGTCGGTGTCACCTTAGCCACGTGTTGGTACTCAGAAAATATATCCCCACAATTACCCACTTTAAATGTGTAGCAATTTTCTCAATTGAACGGAGCTTGAAAATTATGTTTACTTTTGTATGTAATGTTAGCCAGGAAATATATATATCAGTCAGTATTACTTTTAACTTGATCGAGTCTCACTGCAGGAATTTTTGGCATTAGCGACGTTTAAAAAACGCCACTGTAGGTCTTAAAAACGCCGTTAAAGGCTAAAGTGACGTTTATAACTTGCATCGAGGATACGACTGCCGTCTTAGGTTATTGACGTTTATTAAATGTCACTAATGACTTTAGCCGGCGCTTTTTAAAACGCCGCAAATTCTCAAACATTTGTTATGTAAAACCGTCACAGTTAAATGCTGACATCACATGATGTCATTTAGTGACGTTTTTAAAAAACGCCATGTTTTCCATTACAATTACCACTGACATCATATGACGACATTTAGTGACGTTTTTTCAAAAACGCCATCTTTTCTCCTTATTTTTTTAAAAAAAAATAACACTGCTATTTGTAGAAAGAAAAAATATAAATAAATTTCATTTGCCCTCACTAAATATGCAAAATAATGCTTCTCAAAAGAAAAATAATAAAAATGAGCAGCAACAAAATAAGGATTCAATGGTCAAATTGCACTATAGCTAAATAAGGTCAAATCTAAAAATCAAGGATTCTATACAGAACACATAAATTAAAAATAAACAAAACAAGTTTAATTCCTCTTCCATCCTCTTCCAGATTGCTAAAATTTTACATTTGACAAACAATAGAGTTGGCATAAGGACCAAGGGTTCTCGCCTCTTTATATATTGCCAAATAAAGGCTACGCATGTTGTTGATTTCCTATCACTGTAGACTCCGTCATCTTGTTACGAAATTGTAAGTAATTGGTTATGCCTTGCCTTTCAGTCTCAACTAGAATTCCATACACGTCCAAATCCTAAGAGGAGAAAGTAAAAGAACAAAAATAAATAATAAGAAATAAGGTGCAAAATGCAAATGTGACAACCATCACAATAACTGGAATGGTTCACAAAAATAATTACTGCTATTAGAAATTAAAAAGCATAATGTTGATCCTAAGTCAACTTAAACAATTACTAATGTTTCAGTTTTCCATACTAAATTGTACAACATGTGGTTCAGAATATATGTTGACCATAACAAAGTTGGTTTTAGAGTTATAAGTATATTTTAATCTCTCTTTTTTTCTTTGGTTGAGATCATTTGAAGTGAACACAATTTCTTCCCATCACAAGCTTCGCATCAAACCTAACTGGGAGTGTTTCCCTTGCTTCCTTCTACAAGGAACATAAAAATCCAGGTGCAACATTGTGCTCAGTCTCAAATCAAGAATTGTTCAATCATTTCCTCCTTCCTAATGCCAACATGCGTAGTTAAATACAACACAATTTTTTCAACTTTATCCCACTTCAGAGGATAAAAGTCTCATCTGTATGATAAATACCCATTGAAATTTAAACTGCCTACCACAAAGATGGAAGTAATTTACCAATACAACAATACACAGATTCTCATCAACATCATGCTACTGGGTGATGAAGGGTTGGTGTGTTGGGAAAGATGAAAGGGTACTCTGTCATTGCACAACACTTTTTTGCATTCAAGAATAGGAAAAGTACCTCAGTTCCAAGCCACTTATTTAGAGCTTCATTCCACATATTTGTAGCGTATGCTGGCTGCACTCTAGTCCACATAGACATGA
Organism: Camellia sinensis; assembly: GCF_055761805.1. Lineage (NCBI taxonomy): Eukaryota > Viridiplantae > Streptophyta > Magnoliopsida > Ericales > Theaceae > Camellia > Camellia sinensis. Next base: position 189,472,813 of record NC_138968.1, read on the forward strand.
CAGAAATGATCTGTGAACAGAGTCTGCCAGTTAGAAATTTAGCAAAGTTCTCAACATTCTCGCATTTATTCACATGTAATGCAAATGAATGATGGTATCAAGTACATAGAATTTTTTCACCGACAAAAATGAAACAGTGAAGATGACTGTTAAAACACAAAAAAATAAAACAAGAACAAAAAAAGTGACTCCTAAAATTAAATAATTCTGGCAAACTATGCATAGTACAAGTCATGCTAGGCTGCTCATCCATTTGCCATTTGTTATTCTGGAAAACTATGGATGTGCACTTTCAACACACTATCCACATGTTACCAATGTAATGAAACCATTATAATTCCAAAGCAATGACCATAATAGAACCATATCACCAAATCCAATCAAACCAGAAGGCTTTTGAGCCAACCTTTTATAACAGATTTCTATAGAAGAATAAAAAGAAAAATGATGAACACAATAATACATATTCCAGCTCTGCTTCTTCCTCCTAAGATTCAAATTTCAAAGTATGGTCTCAGGCAGAGAAATAATAATCCCAGGTAATCCTATAAGGTGTTGCAAAAACATACGGATCCATACAGGTCCAACAGTGAGCTGCAGAAGTCTGTGGAAAGAAAAAGAAAGTTAAGAAAACCAACATTGAAAGAGTGGCATGACAAGCAAGAAAATTAGGCATATATTCAAAATTGAAACTCGTAAGTCCAAAATAAACTCTGAATATATATGAGTGTGAAGGCCATTGTAGATGCAGCCAATTGGCTCACACTTGAATATCAAATTTTAATTTCAAAATGGTTAGGCCAGATACATTAACATGGTCATTTTTCCATGCAAATGAACAAAATTTGTTACTGCCTCCCAAAAGAGTTTCACCTACATTTGTATATGCTTTCCAAAGCCTGTGAAGGCTTGTTAAAACAAAACACACCTAGATAATGCCCAGGTTTGTTGCAAGAGTGCTTGGTTTACACTAATTTAAGTTAAGCATCATTACTTGCTCCATCAATAAGCCTGTTATCCACCCGGCTGATCGTCTTAAATTACCAGAATCAAAATTCAGATCATACCCCCGAGTAGAAGACTTTAACAACTAAAAAGTTCCACATGCTTATATCTCAATGTCTAAAGTGAAACATGCTACTCTTTTAAATCCAATATATTGTATGGTATAATAGGTAGTTAAAATGTGCACATCCGAATGCACATAAAGGAAGTGTTAAGAGAGGGCCTGTGGAGTTTATTCCCCTTTTGCAATTCACTTGATATTCGTTTTACTACTATAAGACATATTGAGAGAGGGCCTACCTCATTTAAGTTATAACTTGACTCTCGAAGTCTCTCACTCCGTAAATTAATGTCCTAGTGGCTCAATTCTTCAGGTTCTACAGCGTCTTGACTTTTAGAAAAATCTTTGAGCTCCTGCATGTCTTTGATAATTGAAAGAACAACCAGGGAAAAAAAATTAATAAAGAGGTTTTTAGGGAAAACTTTCTTTTTTGGTCATGAACAATTCCATAACTAGAGCATCCATGATATCTATATGATTGATTGCTATAATCAGGTGAGTGAAGAAAGATTCTACACTAATAAACCTCTATAATGGATACATACGCCATTAGGACAGAAAAAAGGTTGAAGATACAAACCAATAGGACACAAAAAGAATTAGCAAACGGAGAAACCTTGAAACCTCCTTCAAGTAATATTTATGAAGCTTGAGTAAAATATGAATTATTCCCCAAAAGGAAGGCAGATATTAATTATCAAAAAAAAAGGGCAGAGATTAGTAAATACCGTGTCACTAAAATCCCATTGAGAAAGGAACCCTGTATAGTTTAAGTCAAAAAATTCTTACCCATGAACTATTACTAGCCATTATAGCCCCTTGGACATGATTAATGTTTAAAGCTAACTTCACGTTCATCATGTAAATATATACTCATAAGAGAGATTACAAACATTTCGAATATGGAGAGCACCACCTGAACTTGTTAAAAGGTAAAAAATAAAAATGTTATTAATACAAGAACACATTAATTATGTAGAAACAATAAATAAATAAAATGAAGTAGTTGTTTAACCACCAGACAAACTATTCATTATTACTTGTGAAGATCAATTACAGGCTTTTTACTAACAATGCAACTATATAATTAGAAAAGCCTAATAATGTATTTAACTAGTAGGCGACACGGGCTGTAGTGCATGGCCATTTCTTTCAACATGGAGATTGTGTTGAATCAATGACATTGCAACATGTCTTCTCAAACTACTTGAACTTGGTGATTGGAACAAGAAAATGGTAAAAGATCAATACTAACTGAGAAGGACATCATAATTCGTATTAAGTTCAGGTGGCATTCATGAGGAAGTTGCCTTCCAGCTAAAATTTCTTCATTTGAAGAGAACATACATGCCTCAGTAGATATCAATTCAAGAAAACAATACAATCTAATTTTTGCCCTTTCAAAATGGGGCATATATCAGAGATCAATTCTTCAAACTAGAAAAATAAATATTGATTTATTACCGAAATCTGTTGCACCCTCCAGTTTGTTATCATGTTCCTCATTATTGATTTTAACTGGTTCATACTATGATGATCCAAACAAAAATTAATGAGTAGGGCCATAAAGAACAAAGCATATAGACAACGAGATATATTAGTCAATTTGCTATTACCAAATCCAAGGAAAACTTCGAGTCCTGAAATCATTATCTGAGAATTTTGGATTTTATGATTCAGAATGGGACAACAACTAACTACTAAGTAATATATATTCAAATGAAAGCTCTCTATTAGACTATTACTAGGTGGATTAATGCATGATAGGGACCTAGGATTCTAGGACTCTCTTTGCTATTGTTTACTATTGAATGAATTAAAGAGGCCTCAAACAATGCTGGGTTACCAAGTACAAGTCATTACCCCCAAAAAAAAAAAAAAAAAATCTCTTCATTTTTTAAATATTGGGAAAAATGAAAATAAATAAATAAATAAATAAAAAGTTGGGAAAATTCCGTGTTTATGAAATTTGGGGTTTTATTTTAGCATGCTGCCAAGCTTATTGCTAATAATGATATAATGTATGAAGCACAGACACGGACACGGACACGAGAGATGGCAATTTCCAAAAAATGAGGACATGGACATGGACACAGCAAGGTACACGGCGATTTTTTTTTTTAAATATATTTTTATGTGTTATGTAGACTCATATTATATTCATCTTAAATCAAAATTAACATATAACCATTATAAATTAAAACTAAAAGACAAATCAAAAAAAAAAAAAACAAAAAAGAAGAAAACAGTAGCAAAAACAGGAGCAAAAAAACAAGGGCAAAAAAAAAGGGGGCTGGGCTGAAGTTACCTTCTTGTTGCTGTGAAAACAGATGAAATCAACTTTGAAAAAGGGAGAAAATCGACTTCGAGTGGCTCTTGTTGCTGCATTGCAGAAAAGAAAAGACAAAAAAAATGTAAAAAATCAAGGAGAAGAATCAAAGAATAAACGACAAAGAAGAAGAATAAGAAGACGACGAAGAATCGAACAAAGGACACTCACCGGAGTTGACTCAATGTGTAGAGTTTTGGGCTTGGTTGCAAGAGTAACTAGGTTAGGTTTGTTATTTTGAAGTGTGTGTTAAAAGTGCAAGTTGGTCCATTACTCAAAGGCAAAACTACAAATGCCCCTGAAAAATTTGTTTTCCTCCTAACAGAATAGTTTTAAGCTGTCACCTTTATGGCAAATATGATGGAGAATAAAAGGGAAAAACTAATCAACAACCTTTGGAAAACAAAACCTGATTATAGTAATCAATCAATGTGAAGATCATGAAATCGAAATGGCAAAATCTGCAGAACAGTTGCAGCTTATATGACTCCTCAGAAAATTACAAACCTTCCAGTGATCAAATAAATAGATATTAAAAAATAATAATAATATCTACCTTCGTTATTAAAACCAATACTTAAAACATTCCCCAAAATCAGAAATAGTAACCATTGGGAAAGAGGCCAGTGCTAAAATATACCTCACGAATGGTCATAAGGCTTGGCTTGTCTCCCATTGGTGGAGTTTGATTGCACACAACATGGCAAATAGGCAACCTAGAAGATGTACCATCACACAAAATACGGCTTCGACTAGCAAAATTCGATCGGAGAGATTGAAAGAGCAGATTTGATATTACCATAATAGCAGATCGGAGAGAAGGAGAGAGCAGATTTGATCGGATAGAGAACAGATATGAGAATAAGATCTACATCTCTACATCGTTGAGCTTGCTTCTACTCACAGTTGCTAACGATCTGGATCCAACGCTACTTGCTTATCCTGTACGTGATCAGAGACATTAACACGACACTCAAAACCCTAGATACATCGATTCGAAAAGAGAAACTACAAAACAGAAGAAAAGAAACTAGAAATCCACTATAAATCGTTAGTTTAAGCCATGAAAGTTTACAGATCTTGTGTGAATGTAGCAAATCCATATCAGAAAACTCTAACCTTGAGCCCTAGATCGACTTAGATAAGAGGAATTCAAGCGATATTACAGACATACGCTCAAATCAAGTGTAGAACAAGAATTTTCAGATCATACAACCAAAGAGTCAATGGAGATCGAAGATCCAAGGCCTTGATCTCTCCCTCTGCCTCTCTCTCTCTCTCAAAAGTCATGCCTCTGTTCTCTAACCTCACTTCTCTCTTTTTTTATCAGAAAAGTCCTACTTCTTCAATGCAAATAAATGTTATTTGATTGTTTTCTAATAATGGCGTAAAAAACGAGATAAAATAATTAAATTTGCTGAGATGGTCAAAAATCATGGAAAATTTCACAACGTTTTTGAAAAACGCCAAAAAAAAAAACGTGGTAATATCCTATTTTTCTTGTAGTGTCTAGAGGTGCAACTTGGGCAAGTTCAACCTGAGTTCAGCCTAAATTTTGGGTAAACTACCCATAGGTTCTAATAATTGGACTTAATTTTCATCAAGTCCTATTGAAAATAATTCTTGGTAAAATTGTTGCTAAAAATAATTTTTTTGTGACGATTTTTTACATATGTCGTTAAAAATTAACAATTAGTGACTTTTTTTTGTCATGGTTTCTATAAATTGTCACAAAAACTTATAATTAGTGATATTTTTCTGTGATGAATTTTTTAAATTGTCCCTAAAAGTTGTGAATTAGTGACACTTTTTTGTGATGATTTTTTTAAACAATCGCTAAAACTTATAATTAGTTACATTTTTTCTGACAAAATTTTCATATTGTCGTTGAAAATTAACAATTAGTGACGTTTTTTAATAATGTTTAATGAAAAATGTCATTAATTATTATAGGACCTATTGGACAATAAGCCCACTTATTAGGACCTACACGTAAGTCCCCTAAATTTTTTTAAGACTTGGACAAGATATTTTTAAATTTGGTACAAACTTGGGCAAAAATTCAAAAGCCCAAATTGAATTTGGACGGATTTGGGTAAATACATCAAACAACTTGAACAACCCAAAATCTAGTTTTTCATATATACATATATGAAATTATTAAATATATATATACATTATTAGTCATTACATGATATTAAAGTAATTTAGATTTTTAAATCATATTGAATATATATTATATATACAAGTAACACAAAATCTTATCTTTTTTATTCTCAATCATAAATTGTAAAGACTACGGCATTTACATTATATAAATTATTTGTTTTGATATTATTTATGATTTTCCTAAAAAAGTATATAAATAAAGTCTAATTTTAACAATTTAGTTGCCAAATGTAAAAAAATAAAAAACTAAAATTCATTTACAATTTAGACAATTCGTGCAATTTGGGTTTAACTCAGATTAGGTTTGGACAGACAACCTCAAGTTATAATTCGAGCTTAGGCGGGTTTGGACAGGTCTTAGCACAACTTGGACTAGACTGGACTTTGACAATTTTCCAACCCCGACCAAACCTACTCGAGTTACATCCCTAATCGAGCCCGATTGATCACTATTTTAACCTCCCAGATGGGATAAATCTTTAACTCGACTTAATAAAATGTCAAAAATTTTATAATTAATATTACAAAAGCTTGCGACTTGGTTACAACGTTTTCGTTATGCTAATTTTTGACAAGGTTACGCATTTTGTGATTGACATTATGAAATATTATTATAAAATTATGCCAATTTGTGATACAGTACATACCCCTGAGGAGTGCACACTATAAGTTTTACCAAAATCCATAGACATGAATAAATTATACTTTTTCAACAAAAAAATTATATATTTTATTGAATTTTTAGAATTTGTTTTCTAATTTTGTTTTTGAAAAATTACAAACTAGTTTGATGAAAAAAGATGCAAAAAAAAGGATATTTCTAAATTTTAAAAAATATTTTTGCTCAAAAAAGAAAACCAAATGAAAGCAGTCAGTTTTTTTTTTTTTTTTTTTCCACCAAATTAAATTTTGAAAATATTTCAAATTCTTTTTTATGAAAACTCAACTAAACAATAGTTATTTTTCTTATATTTGATCGTGACACTAAACTTTATGTGCTAATAGTAAAGGTAATAGTGTGGTAGTATTGATAATTTTTTTTCTAAAAACCAATTTGTAAACTTAGTTTTCTGTTGATAACACAAAAAATAAAATAAATAAAGTTAGTTGACTATGAAAAAATTTATAAAATTTACCTAAAAAATTAATGAATAGCCTAGATTTAATTTATAGATGGACTACATCTACATGACACTGGTCAAAACATTAATCTTCATTTGTTATTGCACCGTTTTTCCTGGTAAAAATTAGAGTTTTGCGCTAAAATTAACTGGGAAGTGTAAAGTAAAATCCACAAGAGTGCAAAACATGAATTGAGATTCTCAAAATGGGAAATGCCCCGCTAATGCAAAAGTTACGATTTTTTTATTCATTTACAAAAGTTATTACTCCCCTGATAAAAGTTATAAATGATGAAATTAGGATATACACTTAAAAGTAATGTATAATTGTAGTCATACTTTTTGTGATAAAAATATATTTTCTGTAAGAATCAAAAAATTATATTTTTTATGATGGAAAAAGTTATATTTTTTATGACAAAATTATAAAAGACGGGCATATAAAAAGAGTGCACATAAAGTATATTTTATATTATATACATACCAAAAAGAGTTCACATATTAACCTTTCCCTCTCAAAATATATGATATATATATTAGCGAATGACTGATGCCAAAAAACATTGTTAATGCAAATGACGCTCCCTAATTATATAATAAATTTAACATCTCACTAAATTTACATTCTTTTTTCGATGAACATGACAAATCTGGTAATCCATAGTGAAATTGACTTGAGGGGGAGTTTCTCTTCCTCACAAAAAAATCAAAATATCATGTTGTGCCATCATCAAAAAGAGAAAGATTGTTAGACATATTGTATTTTAATAATTGTTTTTTATTTTGTTTTAACTCTGTTTTGATTTATTTGGAAGAGCAAAATAGATTGAATTCTTATAAAATATTCCATAATATTTTCATCCATGTTTATATAACAATCATGCCATTCTTGAGTTCAAAATAAGGCTTAAACAGGTACCAAACTAGTGTACTACAGCAGTAGAACACAAAAGGCCGAAATAACAAAAGGCGGTTGACCGGTCAGACTATTTTTTTGCAAAATTCTTCTATAGCTCTGAGCAGGCAAGGACGATCGTGCGGACATCTGGGAGGACAATCGACCAAGGCATTTCGGCCTAGTTTCGTTCCAGACCAGTTCTATTTCGCTTCGGACGTTAGACCAACAATATGCTCAACGATCGCGAATGACAATCGAGACTTCATAGGACATCCAAGCGGACGACCCACAAACACAGAACTTTACTTTGGACATCCGAACAGACGTCTACTATATAAAGAATTCATATATCAATAACAGATGCTGAGAAGAGAAGAGAATTATTTTGCATCAGTACACCTATCATTCAATGGGCAAAACGTCAGGGAATATCTGTACAATGATTTATATATTATCCTCAGCCATCACCAACCCATCACTCAACAGGAAGAAGAGGATGAGCTCTGTCAAAGCATAATAGAGCACTCAACTCTGTTATATACAGAGCTCTGAACAAGCAGCAGAGACAACCAGTACAGAGCAATAGATACAATGTGCTGTATACATTTCTTCATCTTTCATCAATCTCATCTCTCTGATTTTCTAAAGAGTTCCTTATCTGGTTTTTCATCTTTCTTTCAGAAATTATACACAAAGCTTTAGCTTTAAGCTTATCTTACTTGTGTGAGGTTTATAAATAAACACTCTAAGCTTTTGATATTGTATCATTCTGTGAGTGAGTTTTATTTCAAGCTTTCTCAGAAAGCAACATCAAGTCATTTCAATCTTGTAAGAGTGTAGTACATTCAGGTTTCTTAATTCCTTGAGAGTGATTGTGAATTATCTAAGGTTTGAAGACTTGGTATAGTCTTTGTAAAATTTGTGAAAAATTACTCCATTTGTGAAGAGGTTGCTAACATCCCTATAAAGTTAGAAGATAGTGAAAAATCTAGATGTAGGCATGGTTGAAGTTGAACTATTATAAATCTATTTACCTTCTCTTCCATAATCTTTTTAATTTCCTTACTGATATAGCAATCTGGTACACTCGTTGTGTTGATTTTTGTTATTGCTATACATGTCATAACATTTGCTACTTTGTGCTAAATCATATATCTATTTACTTACTAATTTAGTTATATCCTTTGCTAATTCTAAATCATAATTTGTTAAGCCAAAATCTTTCACTACTTTAACAGTTAGCTATACTTCACTTTTAGTTCATCCTTGAGATTAATCATTTTTGTTAGCTACTTCTCTGATTAATTTCATCATAGTGCTTAATCAAATTAACTGTTATTCATCTTCTATTTACTCATTTTATCTGTTAATCATTTGCTATACTAGTTGTAATTTTTATTGGGTTAATATTTACTTTTATTTGTAGAAACTTAATTCATCCATCTCTTAAGTTGTCTTTTGAATAACAAGTCAGATAACGGACTGAAAAGGAGCTAATTCCATAAAAAAAGTATAGCATGCTAAAAGATGTGAATAAAGCTGTTATACATATCAATTAATATACTAATTAATGCATTAAGAAATTATGTGACATATTGAAAAGATATTTGCTAAAGAATACAAATAAAGTTGTGATACATATCATTTAGTATACTAATTAATAAGAAATGATGTGACATATTAAAAAAATATTTACTAAAAGATATGAATAAAGTTATTATACATATCAATTAATATACTAATTATTATCCTTAAAAAATGATGTGAGATATTCAAAAAAAAAAAAAAAATGTCTCCTACTCTCATTCTTCTCCCCAATCAAAGGAAGACATCTCCACCACGATCTTCCCACAATAAAAGTTACTGATATGTCAATCCCTCATTTATCTGCATTTGGATATATCATTGTAACTTACTCCTCATATTTAGGGGCAAATGTAACATAACAGACGTGGAAGAGAGCAGTTGGCGGGAAATCAAACTCTTGGCAATGAATCTCAGTCGTTCTATCATTTGCAAAAACAATCTCAGCCATGCTAATTAGGATTGGTCTGACATAAACTTTAAAAAAAATAAAAAGTAAAATAATTATTATGAGATATTTGAAAAAAAACTTGTGAGAGAAGTCTATAAATTTTAAATTATTATTTTGAAAACTTGTGTGAAAAACTATAAGACAAAATTATTATTTTGTCTTTTGCATTTAACAGTCAAAAAGTCAAAAGTCAAAAAATCAACAAGAATAGAATAGTCATTTCAATTTTACTATAATATTTTATTTCATATCTTTTCGAAAAAAATTAAAAAATTATTCTAAACATATATTTTTTTCTCTACTTTTTTAATAAAAAAATAAAAAAATATATTTATTTAAAATATTTGAAACACAAACTAAATATGTCTCTAATTAAAAAAACAGTCTTATCTTATTATATAGATATAAATGTCTTATCTTAATATATAGATGAGATAAGACGTAAATGTAGGTAGATATATTGATGATCAAAGTAGTATTGAAAAGATTAACCGACATCACAATCACCTGGGTTTGAGACCACAAAACCACACACTCTGGTTGTGGGCACACACCCTCCTCCTCCTCCTCCTCCTCCTCCATATTCTCTTTCTTTCTCGCCCCTTTAAAAACCCATCCACTGACTCATATTCCAAACTTGTAGAGAGAGAGAGAGAGAGTACTTCCTCAAATGGGACTCAAAGTTTCAACAATGACTTTCTTGTTCCTCTTCTTTCTCTTATTAATATTGGGATTCAATTTCTCGGAAGCTCAGAAAGTACCGGGCATGTACGTGTTCGGAGACTCCTTAGTAGATGTCGGAAACAATAACCACCTCAAACTCTCCCTCAACAAAGCTGATTTTCCTCATAACGGCATCGACTTTCCCGGAAAAATACCCACCGGAAGGTTCAGTAACGGCCACAACTTTGCAGACCTTCTAGGTGCACCCTCTCTACAACATCACTTTCATCGTTTATTACTTTACAAAAACAAAACCCAATTTACAAATCCAAATTGCTTTTCTTCTTTTCATCATGCTGCTTTTTTTTTTTTTGGTCATTACGCTACCTCTTGCTTCGGCTTTTAAAGTGATTTTGTAAGTAATTAAGTCAAAAATAATAATAAAAATAAAATTTGTTTTTTTTTAATTATATAAACTAATCATAGAGAAAATATTAATAATCCACTCAATTTTATCATTAAAAAAAATAAATTTTTTGAACAACAATTTTTTTGTTAAATAGTTTAAGAACTTAATTAAAAATAAATAAAATTTAATAGCCAATTTTTTTTTTTTTTTTTTTTTAAAGGCTATTACTACTTGGCAAATATATAATTTCTTGTCAATTTGATTGGGAAAAAGAGTAATTATACTATTAGCTTATATAATTTGACTGCAGTTTTATTTTAATCTCTATTGTTTCAAATTGAGCAATATGAATTCTTACCCTTTAAGTTTAGATTTAATTTGATTTTATTGTTCAAGTTGAAAGTTAAATTTAACAATTTGGGGGACATTTATCAGGATCTTGACATGTACCCAGAGAAAAAAAAATAAAAATTTTGGGCATGACTAAATTAAAACTTGAATATTGTTAAATGTGTGCCACCTTTGATATTTTGGTTGTGTTTTGGGACTGTTTGGCAGCTGAGAAAGTGGGTATAGTGACTCCTCCCCCGTATCTCTCACTTGTATCTAACAAGCCTAGTAATACTGCCTTTCCAATCACCGGCGTTAGCTTTGCCTCCGGAGGTTCTGGAATCTTTAATAGCACTGATTTTGTAAGTACTTTATTTTATTATTTAATACTTTATGTGTAGACTTATTCAATCAAAAAAAAAAAGAAAAGAAAAGAAAAGAAAAGAAGATACTGGATTAAAAGAAAAATAATATGTATTCTATAATCTATGATAAAAGAAAAATAAATTAAAAAGAGACGAGAAATCAGCGTATTTTTTTCTTATTAGGACTTTTTAAATAAAAAACAAAATTGATTGAAACTTTTTTTATTTGTAGAACATTCTAGTCGTGAGGAACCTAGAAATAAAAAATATATATTAAATTTGAATTTTTTTTTGTAATAAAATGAAAATAAGCGAACTTTTGAGGCAAATTTGCCTAGTTTTTGTCTTATTAAGAATTTTTTTAAATTTGATTAAGGGTAAATTACAAACACTCCCTAAAGTTTACTTAAATTACAAATTATCTCCTCTAGTTTTGGAAATTACATTATGCTCTCTAAGATTTTTAATTTCATAACAAATAGGTCATTTTATTGATAAATCATCAAGTTAATTAATAGTTTTAATAATATTAAAATTTTATTTCAATTAATAATTCAGATAATTTTATTATTTTTCAATTAATTCTGTTAAATAAAAAATTCTAACAGGGAGGTGTTTGTAATTTTTCAAATTACAGAGGTAATTTGTATTTTAAGCAAATTCTGATTAATTAAAAATATGAAAAAAAAACAAATTTTCTAGGGAACAAAAATATTAAATAGCCACCAGAAATAGTCCAACTAACTATCTCATGAAGGGAACAAAAACTTTATGTATCAATCAAGTGGTCCCAGTTTCTTCTAAGCCCAACCGACAAGGCCTGCTCAAGGTTATTGGGTTGGGCTTTTTTACTCACATACTGTGGTGTTTTGAATTTATTTATTATTTTATTTTCAGGAACGATCGATTCCATTATCCAAACAAGTTGAGTACTACTCAACTATTGTGTATGAAGATCTAGTACACCAACTTGGATCATCTGGGGCCCAACTACATCTATCAAAATCACTCTTCACCCTTGTCGTCGGAAGCAATGAGTTGCTGGGCTACTTCAGTTCCGGGTCGGACCTCCCTACAAAAAGCACTCCACAGCAGTATGTTGATTTAATGGTTCTCACTCTCAAACAAGTGTTGAAGGTAAATCAATCATTCAAAAGTTTGATATATGTTTTTATTATTATTTTTATTTATTTTTTTATTATCAGCGAAGTGAATTGTTAATTAAAAGAGTTAAAATACACCTTTGGTCCCAAAATATGGGATCAGTTCTAACTTTTTAATTGTTCCAATTTTTTGATCTCTAAAAATGTGTATTTATTTGATCCTAAAACTTGAGGCCGGAACTAATGGCATAATTAGCAATGGAGATGTCCAAAATGCCCATGTTTGTTGAGAAAAATATCTAAAATATCTTTAATGCGGTTATGAAAAATGTTAGAGATCATGAAAATTATTCGAAAATAATATGGATGGTGTAGATTTAAAGTTGGTGGAACGGAGGTCACACCTAAAATTATTGTGATCTTTAGATGCTTTTTTTCAGAGTATTTTCCTATGTAATTTTCCTGAGTCTGTAGGACTTAGTTTTATAAACTTTCAAAATTCATTGAATTTGTGGTTCACTGTGTCTTCTTTTGCTGATTAAATTAACATTTTGCAGAGCATGCATAATTTTGGTGCACGTAAATATGTGATTGCTGGGATTGGAGCAGTGGGTTGTTGTCCCTCACAGAGGAATCAGAACAAAACTGAAGAATGCAATGAGGAAGCAAACTACTGGACTGTCAAGTACAATGAAGGCCTCAAATCAATGTTGCAGGGACTCAAATCAGAGCTCAAGGACATAGACTACTCCTTTCTGGACATCTATGGTGTCTTCGTTCGCCTCATTCAGACACCCTCCACCTTCGGTACTTCAATTCTTGTTTCAATCTTTAACCAACCGTGTCCATCCTTTTCAAAATCATAATTATCGTCTATTTTATTGCAAACAAATATCATAGTAGAATCCATGGGTTTAGATTATGTCAGTTTTTTTTTTTTTCGACACGGGATCCTCTATTTCCACAATTCACGTGCTCCTGTTCCAATACATTTTCATTAGTATGAGATTCTTTTAGATTTTCATCTCGTCACGCGTCTTAGGTTAAACCACATAATCTTTGTTTCTATTTCAGGATTTAATGAGGTTAAATCAGCATGTTGTGGGTTGGGAAACCTAAGAGCCCAAGTTCCATGCCTACCGATTTCAAGCTACTGCTCCAACAGAAGTGATCATATCTTCTGGGATCTGTATCATCCTACTGAAGCAGCTACTCGTATTTTCGTTGACACGATTTTTCATAGTTCTCAACAATATACAGTCCCCATGAATGTTGACCAGCTAATTGCTATAGGGGGACAAGAAGGGTCGATCGCCCCCGTTACGATCAATGATGGACCTCTAGGAGGGCAAGCAGGGGCGATGGCCCCCTCTATGATATCAAAAACCTTTGCTATTATACTAGTGTTAATTATAATTATCTCTAAATGGTAGAAGTTTTTCCCTTTTAAGTATTTTTTTTTTTTAAATTTTAAATGGTTATCCTCTCTTGATTTTTTTTTTTAAATTGAAGTGTTTGATCCTCCATATCTATAAAATATTGGATCAATGTATAAACAATAGATAAAATATAATAAAATTAATATTTTTTTTATAACTACTATTGATAACAAATCTTATTTCCGGATAATAAAACAAGATATTAATTAGTTATTTGATCATGTTTATTGATGGAAACATTGTGCAAGATTTTAAAGTTGAATTTATCATACATTCTTTTAATAACATGTAAGAGCGTTAAGTACGATTCAAAATATCTCACTTTAGTAAATAGAAAGTTTTATGTTGCTATCTTTTTCAATATGGATAAAAAAAAAAAATTATTTATATATGTTTTTATCATATTGGACGAATTATATTAATAGTCTTTATAATTTAAAACTTGTATCACTTTAATCCTTAACTTTTCAATTGTGGCATATTTGACTTTAAATTTTGAATCTTGTTCCAATTAAGGACAATTAAAGACATCATTGCTCAATTTCAAGGGTAAAGTCATCAATTTGATAAAATATAAATTAATTTGACATAAATAAATGTTAAAAAAATATTTTTGAATTTTTTAAAATTATTTCTACCCATAAAAGATAAAATTATGTAAAATTGATAAATCTTATACGCATTTATTTAGTCATTTGTTTTACGAAATTAATTTTTATTAAGTAATTGGATGATAATCATATAATAAGTGGTTGATAGGTTTTTAATGTGTAATCGATATATTTAATATATGAAATATTTTTGGTTTTGGATTGTGTTGATTTAATGGATTGATTTAATAATGATATTAAAGTTGTCATCATATTTGACTTTTGGAAAAATAAAAACTAATTTAATGAAAATAAAAGCAACCGCTCATTACATGATCATCATCCAAACACATAATAAAAATTAATTGGTAAATAAATAAAAGTGTAAAAGATTTATCAATTTTATATAATTTTATCTTGGGTGGATAGAAATAATTTTTAAAAATTGAAAAATATTTTTTGACATTTATTCTTGTCAAATTAGTATATATTTTATCAAATTGACAATTTTGCCCTTAAAATTGAGCAATGATATCTTCAATTATTCTTATTTGGAACAAGATTCAAAATTCATGATTAAATGTGTCACAATTGAAAAGTCAGGGATCAAAATAACACAAATCTCAAACTATAGAAATCGTTAGTGTAATTTGCCCTATCTTATTTTTGCTTTGGTTACACTGACGCTTGCTGAAATTTCTGTTTAATATAGATCCTCCTCTTACCTTTGAAAAATTATAAGGTTTATAATCTCATTACAAATTACTCTCTGAATTGCGGATGTGATACTTTAAAATTTTCTAAATGACCATCTTGCCCTTTTTCCTACTATTTTTTTTCTTCCTATCATCATGATTACATTCTACCACTTTCCATTATTAAATTCTACTGGAATATATTCTTATTGTTTAATGATATACAAACATAAGTTTTATATAGAATTTTCAAATGGTCAATTGTCACTTTAAAACAAAATACTCATAATCATAATTTATATTTACAACAATATCATTATCACAATATTTTTATGATATTTTTCGTATAAATTTTTATATATGAATATAATTTTTCATTTTTATTTTCACCATTTTATCTAGATTAGATCAATTTAATCTAAATATATTTAAAAATATAAACTTTATACAAAAAAACTTTTAAAAAATCATTGAATACAACAAAATAAAAGAATGTATTGAATTTTTGTATTTTTTATTTATTTGGTGAATTTAAAAAATATATAAAATATTATACTTCTTAGGTATATCTAGATTAGGTGTATCTAAATTTTTTTTAAAAAAATGTTTAAAATATTAAAAAAATTAGTAAAAATAAAGAAACACGCAAAATAAAAAATAAAAAAACACAATTGTTTGTGTGAGTTAAACCAAAAAAAATGATTGTTATTTCTTTTGAAATAGCATGAACAAAATACTTGTATTATTTTACTATTTTATATATATAAAGGTTAAGGGCAAATATGTCATGTTAATCTGACAGATGAATAAGTGTAATTTTTCAATTGTGAGGACAGAATCTATATTAAACAGAAATATCAAGGAGTGTCAGTATAATTTACCCTTTTATTTTTTATATATCGATAAAAAATTGATATTACAATTCATACTTTTTATTTAAAATTTTTGTTAATATATATATTTTCACCCCTACGTGAAAATTCTTAATCCGTCTCTAGTCATTGGTACCCTTAGACATTCAAAGAAATAGAAATTCATTGAATGGTTAGGATATTTAAAAGTTGTTTGGGATGACCTAAATAAATATATTTTTTATTTTTTTACAAAAAGATATACAAAAAAGTAGAAAGGTGATGTGATGATAAAAAGATAAAAGGATAGATTATTTTTAGATTACCAAACTTGACCTTAAAATGGGGATATGGATATGGATTTGCATATGCAAAAAGTTCAAGTGCTTTTAGTTATTAATTACTTATTAAATATGTAAAAAAAAAAATTTATATGAAGGGAGCACGAATATTATGTTTACTTTTGTATGTAATGTTAGCCTGTAAATTATGAAACTTTATTAGCAATCACGAAATTAAAAATTGTGGTTGCAAAAACCACCTTAAAAAAACATATTTAGCCAACAAGTTTCATGTGATTTAATAAATAAATTATAAAAGTTTTGTCTGATTCAAAAGGCTTTTCTTTTAAAAAAGCCTTTTTTAAAATGAAAAAGTTTCTTTTTAAAAAGTTTTTTATTAAAAAAGTATAAACTTTTTTTTTTTTTAAATCAAAAGAAACTTTTATAAGACATACTTTTTATCATAAAATTATATGAAAATCTTGAAAGACAAAATAAATTTATAATTTAATAGCTAAGTAAAGACCAATAATTTTAAAAAAGAGAATCCCATTATTATCTTTACAAAGAAGCTCTACTTTGGCGCATTTGTAAAAGCAGCTCTACAGACGGATGCTATATATATTAAGAAAAATGATATACAAGTCTATTTTTCATACTCACTTTCTAGATTCAGTAACATATTAAGAAGATGATTGATTAATAATTATAAAATATATAATTATTAACTAATCATTTTTTTAACGCATCTTTGAGTCTATAAAGTAGATATAACTTTTAAACTTAAATATTATTTACATTCACGTAAATTGTGATATAAAATAGTAATAAAAAATTAACAAAAATGCTTCGCCCCTCTAATTCAACACCACTAAACAGACCACTAATGACATGACGGCCAGCGTGGACAGATTGTTGCAACTCGCGCTTTTCTCTCTCTTGAAAATTGATTTCAAGTTTGAAATTCATTTTCATTTTCAAACTCTCTCTCTCTCTCTCTCTATTCACTCATTCCTTCTCCTCTCTCTTTCTCAATGAGCTCTCCAACGAGCGCAACTCTCTAACCCCGATGACGAGGGAATCTCTCACCGACGGAGCCTCTCTCAATCCTCATTCACGACGATCGGCGAATTGTTTTTTGTCGCTACTCACGACGAAGGCGATCGAGCCTCCCTCAGTCCTCAGTCTTCCCGTCAGACTCGCTTCTCTCGACTCCGTGTCTTTTCTGGACAGATCTGTCTTCTCGACAGGTCATCTCTCTCTCTCTATATATATATATATATATATATAAATGCGATGATTTGTTGAGATTTTTGTGACTTTGATTTTGATTTGATCTATTTAGGAGGATATGGATTTTGATTTAGATTTTGATTTTCCCGTATTTTACATTGGATTAGCTGTAGTGGTGGACACTGTGACTGATGATACTAGGGTTTATGAGGGTATTGAAATTCTGTGTTGAAAAATTTGTTTGAATGGATTAGCTGTTGCAGTTTGATCTAAATTGGGTTTATGAGGGTGCTGAAATTTGTGCTGAAAAATCTATAGTTGTTGTATTAGCTGAAATTTGTACTGAAAAATCTATTTTAATGGATTAGCTGTTGTAGTTTAATCCAAATTTCACCGTAAGTTCTATTATTTCAATTTAGACAATGTTAACTATCAGGCTGTGACAGATAATGCCCTATAAATTGCTAAGTAATTGAGGATAAATGTATATAATTTCTTTTGTAAACATTTTAAATT
This sequence comes from Camellia sinensis, assembly GCF_055761805.1. Lineage (NCBI taxonomy): Eukaryota > Viridiplantae > Streptophyta > Magnoliopsida > Ericales > Theaceae > Camellia > Camellia sinensis. The sequence continues at coordinate 189,490,906 of NC_138968.1, forward strand.
TTTACAATTAGGAAAAGAATAAAGGAAGATGAAGATACATCGCTATTTTTTTACAAGTTGAATTCAAACATCAAATTTGGTAAATGCATATTGTATTTTTCCTATTTTATGTTCTATTTATAACATATAAAAAAAAGGGGCTTACAAAATGAAGTTTGTGGTTGGCAGACTTGGACTCACATACTTGTTAGCTCTTTGGTCATATGCTAGTCTATCACAGAGGCTAGCTCACAATTGTATTTTGTTATATAAAAGCACTCAACAAAATAGTTTTGTAAAAGATTTTTTAAAAAACTGTCATTAAGTTTTTTTAATGTATTATTTTTTTAAGCTTTCAATAAAATTTACCAAATGGTAACCATTATGCGTTTTATATAGTAATCGAATGCAATTTGAATGAAGTTTATGCTTGTGATTCACATTCTATGGTTTGAAAGGCATTGTCTAATGCAAGTATTTTACTCAGCAAAACAGGACTGCCTCTTTGCAAGAAGCAGAGAAACACATATAAATACACCAACTGTATACATTCTGTGTTGGCTGTGCTTTTGTATATACGATAGAGATTTATGTTGAGCTACAACCTAAGCAGGACTTCAAGTAAATTCTAACTTTTGAATTTACTTCCTTCAAGTAATAACTTTATTTGGGAATTTCATTTTTAGTATCATTTATTTTTGACACATTTCTAAGAATTATGGTATCAAAGAGAACATTTAGCTTTAGAGATTTATGGTGTCAAAAGTTCTATCAGGCATATCATATATATACATTTAACTGTTTCCATTCACTACTAATAGAACTTTGACAAACCAATATGGCTTGTATGATCATTCTGCATTTCATATATCTCAACAACCTCTAAAAATCCAATTCCTTATCTACATGGTCATTGAAGATGAAACATATTTCATTTAAAATATATGCACTGTATATTTTTGAAAAGAATGAAGATGGAATCTGTTATATGTTTGTATGTTTGAAGAATGGTTGAACATAGGTTGTTATATGTTTGTCTGTTTGAAGAATGATTGAACACAGGTTGTTATTTGTTTGTCTATTTGAAGAATGATTGAACACAGGTTGTTATTTGTTTGTCTGGTTGAAGGATGATTGAACACAAGTTGTTATTGACAAATTGTTAACACTTTATTTTGAAGACAGATTTTTCAGCACATATTTTGAAGACAGATTTCTGGACACAAGTTTTGAACATAGATTCTGAACAGATATTTTCAACATAGGTTTTGAAGACAAATTTTTGGACATAGGTTTTTCAACGTAGTTTTTGAACATAGATTTTTGGACACAGGTTTTTCAACAAAGTTTTTGAACACAGATTTTTGGACACTAGTTTTTCAACACAGTTTTTGAAGATAGATTTTTGGACACAATTTCTAAAGACAGATTTCTGGACATAGCTTTTTGAACACAGATTTTGTAACACGAATTTCTAAACACATATTTTGAACACAGATTTTTTAACGTAGTTTTTTCAACATAGTTTTTTAATATAGATTTTTGCACACAGGTTTTGAAACACAGATTTTTATGACAGATGTTTGGACATAGGTTTTTCAAGACAGATTTTGAGACACACACCACTCTAGCTCCAAGTCCGATGCTGCAACATAAAACATTCCCAAAGAAGACCAATCCATCCAAATTTGCATAGAGCTAGACAACAAATACAACAACAAAGCACATCAAATTTCTATAAATCTCATAAATTATGATCCATGAAGTAAAAAGAAAGATACATTAAATTACTTCCACCACAAAATAAACTCCAAGTTAAGTCACAAAAAATGCATTAAAATTACAAGTTTACAACTAACGAAAACGGGACTTATTTCGGTCCATTTGTACATTGAAGTCAATAAAAGAAGATGGTATGGCTCCATAAATTTGATTCGTAGCACTCATGGATTGTTGAGTTCTCATCGTGTCAATAACTCCTAGTGTGCCTCCAATACATTCCGATGGGGTTGGAGATGTGTCGATTCTATAAATCTGGGTTGGAGTAGTCATCAAAATTTGTCTTCTCATAATGTCCATACTTCCTGATGTGCCTCCAATCGCATTTACCATTTCTCTCTATTCAATTAAAATGACATGAAAAAAATAGTTTCATATACATTATTGACAAATAAAACAAACTGATCGATGTAAATTCATATTATGTACACGTACCAACACTATCACGACCCCAAACCGCCCCTAGTAGTTTGGTGCCGTGATGGCCAGTAATCCGAGATTACCGAAGGCCGACTTATGAAATTCACACACAATCAGAGTACAATTATATGGGGCTAACAAGTACGAAAGCGATTTATACAAACAGATTAATCCATAAGAGTTGTGCATAGGTCAAATGAGATAGCAATCATCTGCAGATGGGTTACAACTCAATTACAAACGAAACAAAGTACCAATTACATCTTTCATATTAACAAAAGGGCTTCACAAGCCGATATGAACAAAATACATGAAATACAACTAGAAGCAAAATCTTCAGAATTACAGACATCCTCACTGCCAACATAACATGTATACAAAACACGCATCTTGATCAAAAGGCTTCTCAAGCCAACGTATGCAACATGCAAGTATTACAAATCGAGAAGCATAATTTTCAAGACTGCCGACGTAATTACAAGTTAAGCCGACATAATCAAAATCCAAAATAAGCTCCAGAATCACATCTTGGCATCACCGCCTTCTTGTTCATCACCTACATATATATAGAGAGGGTGAGCTTGGATACTCAGTGAATGGTATAAATAATAAAGGGGTTTGCATGAATCATAGCCGAAATCCTTTCAGAACAATACAAGACAAAACTTTATATAAAGCAAGGAATGGACCTCGTCTATCTAACAGATCTTCAAAGCTTCAAGGGACACTTACTAGCATCACATATTACAAATAATAACATTCCAGTAAACGTATCCACGCGGTAAACTGTCCGTGGCAAACAAGACAAAGCAAGAGAGGCATCTCAAACAAGGGTGCTACAAAAGTTTAGAGTCCTCTAGCACAAGGGACTTTCAAGGCAAGATGTGCTGCGAAAGTTTAGAGTCCTCCAGCATGAGGGACCTATGTTACAAAGGCCCGTAGCCCTTTAACACTAGAGTACAAATCAAGGGTGCTGTGAAAGTTTAGAGTCCTCCAGCACAAGGGACTTTCAAGACAAGATGTGCTGCGAAAGTTTAGAGTCCTCCAGCACGAGGGACTTTCAAGGCAAGATGTGCTGCGAAAGTTTAGAGTCCTCCAGCACGAGGGACTTTCAAACGAGAAGGTCATTCAAGCAAGTATAATACGAGATATAAAACCAAGGACAATCATTCATGCTTAACAAATACTTTCAAGACAAAGCAAAGCAAGGTCTTTATCAAAACGTATAACATAGCTTTATCAAAAATACCACTCACCTAGTTCTTCAAACGTCGGGGTCAAGGCAAGTCCAAGTTCTCAAAACTCGAATCTAACGGCTCAAGCTCTAACGATCAAGCTTGGAAGTCACCCTCTCTAGCTCAAACTTCTCCTTCTTCTTCTTAACTTCTCTCTCTAAAAAAGGCAAGATTGATACAAAAAGATATGTTCCTCACGACAATCACTGACTTAATCCCTCTGCCGGGACACGTGGTATCGGCTGATAGGCTCTAACCAAAAAGGTGACTGACACGACAAGACAAGACCAAGACAAAGTGTACTCAACAAGCTAGGCGGCAAGAACACACCGGCAAGTAACGACATCGGCTAACAACAGGACTCCGGCAACAAGGGGCAAGGACATCGGCTTGGAAGGACAACACTTGACTAAACTGTGCCACACCTTGGCCTAGATGTCCCACACCTCGGTCTAGGTCATACCATTCCAGGAACAAAATCACTCATGCAAGGATTAAGGATCTAGAACGTCTACAAATTAACATCTCGGCCCAGATAATGCACGTCTCGGCCTAGGCGACGCGCACCTCGGCCTAGATGGTGACATCTCGGCCAATATGCCAGGGTAAAGAGGGATATCAACCAACGAGGTTCCAAGATAGTTCTAAGTGACAAAGGTTTCGAAGGTGTCTAGGCTTAAGATGACCTTGGCAACACACCAGACAAGAACAAAGCGTGCAAGCAATCATTCAAGCAAAACAAGACAAGATTTGCAAATGCACATATTAACACAAGATCATCCACAATGTATGCAAGTATGACTAAGTCAAAATGAAGGTTGTTACAAACACATACATACTATTTTGCATGCCAATCATATAAGGATAAAGCTCTCTACGTGCACTAGGTTGAAGTTGAGATTGACCTTGCGCTCCAAGCACCTTAGCACCCTATATTAACCAAGATGAATGAGTAGAGATAAATGATGAGTTTAATACAGAGAAATGATACAATATTGAAAAATAAATAGAGAATACCATAATTTACCTTTGAGTTATGTTTTGTTTTGCTTGCTTTCAACCTATTGAATATTTGATTTACTTTGGTGACCTTTCGTTTCGTAACTAGACAACCTTTTCGGCGAGCAACCAAAGGACTAAGCAACTATGTATTACTGATTATTTTTCTATTAATGCTCCAAATTGGGGAAGATAGAACATTACTAGTAATGGGTGCCACATTACTAGTAGGAGCTGGTACATTACTCCCACCACCCTCATCATCTTTCATCACTCTTGCCTTAATTTCATCCAACCCACAGTCGATAATTCTGATTTTGCCTTCAGAGTTCCCAGCTACTTGTAAAAAGCCAATCAATTTTTTGTTCATCTTATCATAGACCTTTGTGTTGAAATCATCCCCAAAGCCATTGTATGTGGTTTTGATGTATGTGTACCCTCTATCCAAATCTTTTCTCCATTGTGGTAGAATGAATTTATTTGGAATCTCATTTACGCATCTTGCAATGAGCACAACGAGTGAGTGAGCACACATGATATCCCTAAATTGAAACAACCGACATATACATTGAACATCAAATTCAGTCGAATTATAATAGACAATAAAGTCCACATGCTTCATCTTCCCAAAAACTGCTACGGCTTATTTTACAAAATATGTGCAAATCGAACACTTCTCTTTCACAAGACACGGCTGACAATAAACTAGTCTCTTCATCTCTGCTTGCACTTCTTTAAATTTTGCATTGGTGTAGGCATCCTAAAATTGCTTCTCAAAACCATACACAGTTTGGCAATCAAACACTTTGTGTCGAGATTTGAAGTCAGCTTCCTTCTCTCTTTACCTTACTTCTCAAGACATTTTCATATTGTTCAACAAATTGCTTTAATGTAGTTTTCGGATTGACATATCCATCAAAAAAGGCATTGATGTTTTCACTTCGTTGTGTAGTTGACATGCCAGCCCAAAAAATGCCCTTCACATAGAAAAGGAACCCATCGATGTCGATCATATAATACCCCCGACCATTGATTCTCATAAAGATTAAATTCTGCAATCATCTCTTTTCATCTCATCTCAAATTCATCTTTTGTAAAAGTGTCATACACTGCATTTTGTAAAGTCAACTTCATGGATTCATATTGGGAATACCCTTTCAATTTCTCCGGAATTTTCTTCATTATGTGCCATAAACACCATCAATGTCGAGTATTTGGGAAGACAATTTCTATAGTATTTTGCATAGCTTTACATTGATCAGTTATTATAGCTTTTGAATGATGATTTGACATACAATTTAACCATGCTTTGAATAACCAAACAAATGTATCAGTGTCTTCATTAGATAACAACCCATAACCAAGCAAAATCGACTGTCCATGATGGTTAACTCCTACAAACGGAGCAAATAGCATATCAGATTTGTTAGTGAGATGAGTTGTGCCAAATGAAACAACATCTCCAAATTCTTCATAAGCCACCCGACTCATTGGATCTACCTAAAACAAGTTTCTAATGCAAAAGTGAGTATCAACATCAATCATATAATAAAAACTCAACTTTTGTGCGTACATCCTCAAAAAATATTTTTGAAGTGCATCGGCATCTCCTTCTCCAAGCCTGAATCTTCTAGCTCTGTCAATGTAATTCCTTACATCGCGCTCATCAAATGTTAATGACTCATAACCCCCAACTTCAACAACCATTGAGTTATAATTCTTAGACACCCCAATCCCTGCTTGATCATTAATTTCTAATCTTGTCTTCATAGGAGTAAGAATTTTTTTATTCATTGCAAAATGACATGAGTCAGTGGGAATCAAGTCATGATTATGGTTAAGGTTAACTGTGGTTAACATAAATCTCCCATCCTTTTGTAAGGTCGCTCGTACCCTTGCTTTGCAATCAATTTTTGTGGACAGAGGTGGCTTTAGATGATTTACTTTTGATTTTTTGGTTCTCTTTCCCGCTCGAGAACATTCAATCCCAAAATATCTTAATTCCCCATCATTGCCACAAATTTGTGTTTTATAAGCTATGCAAAATTATCACAACCCAAACCCGCTCCTATGGTTTTAGCACCGTAACCGGCCAGTAATCCGTGGATTACCAAAGGCCTTTGAACATATTAACAAATAATAAGAGGCTGCGGAAGCAATAATACAAAATAAACAAGGTCCAATGAGCTGTGATAACGTACATGGGACAGAACATTTCAAAACTTACTTATATATATATATATATATATATATAAACATGCCAGTTCGGATACACAATATTTACAAAATATTTGCAAAGGTGAACTTCCCAAGATCTTACTATACAGTGCTTACACAAAGACTAGCATGAAATACAAAAACAGCCCTGGCGTTAGACTTCAGACGGAACCTCCTCGGGAGGCACAACGGTTGGCTGACCAAAAACGGTACAAAAGGGCCGTCAACTTTGGGCCTGGTCATGTACCGGCTCACCTACATACATAATATAAACTGTGAGCGAAAACCCAGTGAATAATAACAGAGTAAAGGGGTTATATGAATAATGTCCATCACAAGTTAGAATCCAGTATTTAATTTAGAGCATAACCAGACTTCAAAACAGAACAGATTCATATACATTTGCATATTTAGATTTTGCATAAGATCATACGTGGTACACCCATTAGCTATCAGAACAGATTGGTCCAGAGACCTACATACATAGTTGGTACCAACGACCACAAAGGTCCATAACTTGCGCGCAAGTAGCCATGGTATTGTTACCCCCAAGCAAGGGCCACGTGCAGATTGGCCGCGGTATTGTTACCCCTGGGCGAGGGCCACATGCAGATTGGCCACAGTATTGTTACCCCCGGATGAGGGCCACGTGAACTAAGGGTGCTACAAATACTTTTCAGAAAATTGGACATTCATTCATAATTCGTAAGATAGCATTTCAGAAAACAGATCATACAATACCAGTCAGAAAATACTTAAGTTAAACATAACTTTACAGAGTTATTACTCATAGTGAGCTTGGAGACAGACAGACAGAGCAGATCGATCAGACAGGGCGTGGCACGTGACCTACACGACACATAATAGACACACACTTGAAACACACGTTTTAATTGTACAAAACTTATTTCGTTGGCTCTTAGTGTGTTTCTAATCTCTTATCCTCATTATAGAGTCTAAAACATGGCCTAAGAATGCCTAGGATAGAATGAGGATGCAAAGATGCGCTTTAAAACACTTTTCAAAATTTTGCTGAAATAAGGGTCCCGCTCGAGCGTGGCCTTCTACGCTCGAGCGGACATGCAGACAAAAGGAATCCGCTCGAGCGTGGATTACTCTACTCGAGCGGACTTCAAGCTACAGTAAAAGTGCTGGATGCAAGAAATTCACGCTCGATGGGCGCTTGATACCCGCTCGAGCGTGAGACTCAAGTCCTCGCTCGAGCGTGCATTAACCCGCTCAAGCGGACTGTAAACACAGGCAAAGTACTGGATACACGAAATTCCCGCTTGAGCGTCATTTTACCTGCTTGAGCGTACTTCATGAACCCAGTATGTACGCTCGAGCGTGGAGTTCCCCGCTCGAGCGTAAGTCCAAAATCTGGAATTTCCAAATTCGAACCTGAAGCTCAAAACTCAACTACAATGCATCAAATTCGATCCTTTTGGGCTAATTTTCTGGAAAACACTTGTAAACTCATAATATGACATGTTTCAAAGATCAATTTGAGAAATCAAAGCCCAAAGGTAGTTCAATTAAACACAATTTTCAAATAAACTTCAAGAACATGATGGATATGTAACATGCTTGAATTTAATCAACCTCAAGGCTTCCAATTCATGCTCCTAAGAGGCAATTCTTTCAAAAACAAGATGAAATCATGGACTTCAACCAAAATGTAAACATGCATGCAAGAATTTCCATGAAAACAACTTTAAACTTCAAGATATGCACATGCATGCATGATTTAGCTCTAAATTCAACATTTTAAGCCATAACTAGACTTCTATCTCTACTATTACCATGGACCATGCTAGAACAACTCAAATACATAAGTGAGAGGATGAGTCTCCTACCTTAAGCCTTGAATTATAGGTGAGGAAGCTCAATTTTGCAAATCTTCTACCAATTCCTCAAGTCTCTAAGCCAAATCTCTTGTTGAAGTTAAGTTTTCTCTTCTCTCACTCTTTCCTACGTTTTTGGTCACAAAAATGGCTGAGGAAATGTTATGGAGTGTATGCAATTGAGTTCCAAGCAATGGTACCTACGTGGCCCACTAATGGCAATGTCGTAAATAATTGAACTAATGTAATTTAACGTTATTTAATCTAATTTAATCGCTCCGAACCGAATTTTAATTAAACTTACCATAAAATTCTATAAATCCTAATTAGTACATAAATCAAGTCGATTTCTGATTCGGACGCCGATAAGGCTTTCAATTCGCAATTTAAAATCAAAGACATGAACAGATCATTTTATCGCAAATAGATAGAAACACATAAATAATGCAATACACATACAAATAAATCCCAAATCCTTCCTAAATTACTATTAAGCATAATTAATCATGAATTAGCATTAATCGGAGGTCGGGGTCATTACAAAAATCCAACATGTTTAGCATATTTGGCATAAAATGTGTACATTTCTTGCTTTGAGCTAAAACACATACCTATTTTAGGTTCCTCAACTTTTTCACACTCATTTAATAAAGGATTCTTACTACTATTCGACTCAATCTCCATTTCTGCTCATTCAAAATTACAGTCCAATATTCATCAACTATTTACATTCCATATGATATCTCTGTTTCTTCATCAACAATGCAAGTCTAAAAAACAGAATGACTTTTGCTTTTGAAAAGCAATTTTTTTGGTCTTAAAAAGCAGCTCTGGAGTACCCTTTCAATATATTTTTTTTCTTCTAAAAATCAATTGATGATGCAAGCTCTGGTATTGAAATTTGATTACAATTTCCAAACAAAAAAACAGATTGAAAAATAGAATGAGTTTCCAAACAAATTGAAAAACAGAATAATAGATTGAAAAACAGAATAACAAATTGACTTTCCAAAAAATAGATTGAGTTCTGGAGTACTAAAAATTTGTGTTCAAAAATCTGCATTGAACATCTGTGTTGAAAATCTATTAACAGATTTTCAAAATAATGACTTTTGGTATTAAAAATCTATTAGAACACAGATTTCCTATTGCGTGTGTGTGTGTATATATATGTATAAGAACATTGAAATAGAGAGGACATAACATAGAGAGACAAACTGACTTGAAGGAGCGTGGAAGTCCAAGTTGGAGGAAGACATCGGATGGTGGAGGAGGGAGAAGACGTCGGATGGCGGAGGAGAGTGACGGCGGATGGTGGAGAAGACTGACGCCGGACCATAGATCTGTAGATTCAGAGCAGGAGAGGGAAGATGGAGGAGAGGGAGACAACGAATGCCAAAAGGTGGAGGAGGGGGAAGACGCCAGAAGGTGGAAGAGAGGGACCAGAGGAGTGATCAGCTAGAATAGATCTTGAAAATGGAACATAAATCTCAATTTTACATTTGAGCGGGATTTCTAATTATTTATTTATTTTTTTTATACAGTGCGTGAAACATACACACTGTATATGCAAATATTCTTCATCTTGCCTTGTTGGCTGCCAACTCATTAGTGGTGCTTTTAGAGCTTTCAATTTAGTGCTTTAAATCAGAACTGAAAAATCAATAATATGTAGTGTTTCTCTTTTAAAAATGAAAAAAAGGGATGGTTGTTGGTGTAGGACAATCTTCACTGTATTTAAATTAATTAAATTATGTTGTGTACTAAACAACAACCAGAATATAAAGAAATAAAGGAGAGGAGAGAATTTATTTGATTACAAAAATCAAACTCGAAATAAAAATAGATTTTATTTTGTTACAAAAATAAAATTAAAATCTGATTTAAATAAATAATAAAACACTGAAAATAAATTAAATAACTTACTTGATTTAATTTCTTCGAATTATAATCTAATCAAGTCCAGTGTTTGACACTGTATCCTTAAGACAGATTCGCCCTTTCCACGGTGCTTTCAGAAATTGGACGTCTATCTCCCAAGATGAAATGATCTACTACAAACAATAGCAGCACTACAAATTGTTTGTCTTACGAATACACTAAGTGTTTACACTATTTCTTTCAGAAAATAAATGCAATAAAATGCAGAGATTTATATCAGAAGATGGAGTACAAAAATTGGAGTTCAATCCAAATGGGAGGCCAATCTATTTATAGATGTAAAGGTGGCTATTAGTTTTGAATTAAACAAGTATGAAACCTGTTGGTTTTGAATTCAAACAGATTTGAATCTGTTGGGTTATATTTCAAACAAATAACAAAACGGGAAGGGCCCTGTTTGGGTGTGCAATAATACCAGACTGGTTTATTTTGGGAAGGGCCCTGTTTGGATGTACAGTAAAACCAAACAAGTTTAATTTTGAATTATGGATTTTATTTTACCAAAAAATAAATTTAAATTTAAACTTTTTTGGCCTAAAAAGATTAGTATTGGGCCGAACAAGCCCAACCCAACCTCACACCACGCACCCGCGCCCAAGCCCAGGCCCAGCCCAGCCCGCCCGACTGGACGGACAACGGCGGCGGTCTCGCGCGCGCGCGCGTATGGTGATTTTTGGGTTCAATGGGTCTAGCCCATTTTGCCCATAACCTCTCCCTCTAAAACACTTGGGTACCCCTTGGGGCACACCCCAAGTACCAAACCCAAGCCTTAAAAACCCATTCAAAACCTCCCACCAAATCAATGTGGGACAAGCCATTTTACAACCTTAAGGAATTTTCACAAAAACTCCATTTCCATGGAGCACACTTTGGCTTCAATTTTCCATTCACTCGGTAATGGTTTTGAGCAACCAAATATACCACGTGAATCGCAACGCGACATAGAACGCGTTACCACTTTGACCCGTGAAAATCGACGCACGGGGCCCACCTAAAAAATAGACCAAACTTAGGATAAAATTCTAGTTTTACCCAGAATTTATAACCATTTCCAAGAATCCTCCACATGAATGGAATTTGATGACAACGGAAATGCAACAATATGCAGATTTATCGAAAGAGTATAAGTCGAAAATATCTTGCATCAGGATAGGTAGTTTTCGGCCTTGAACCTTCCCTAGTGATAACCTATCGGACTTACTGGCTAACCAATGGACGCGATGCCTTGAATTGTTCAGCCGTTTGTGTAAGCCAAGACAATAGATTTCACACAAAATATCTTCTAACACATCGTGGTTCTCACTGTTGTGTTCATTTTGGCTTTGAACGCGCCTGGTTTTCATAAGTGTTTTTAGAGAATTTAGCCTCTTCATTCTCATAGAACCGGCCCCAGTTCAACACTCATATAGGTGATTTTTATTGTGAGTATCTCCTTGTACTCGTCTTGATTTATGCCTCAATCAAGATATAAGTAATTATTAAAAGCAGAGCTTATCCTTATACCCCTGTATACAACATATGTTGCAGATATCACTCTCACCATAGGAATGGGTAGGGAATTTTTAATCCCTTGGTGATTTCTGGCGAGCCATACATAACTTAGTTGTCCCTTTGAACTTAGTTTTTGGGATCTCCAGTCATATAAGTAGGGTTACCATTATGACGACTCTTATGTAATAGGCTTTAATCCCATCACCTTCGATGAACTATACACTAGCTCTTTTGTCAAACCTTTTGTTAACGGATCCGCAATATTCTCTTTAGATTTCATATAATCTATTGAGATTATTCCGTTTGACAACAATTGCCTTACGGTATTATGTCGACGGCGAATATGTCGTGACTTACCGTTATACATATGATTCTGTGCCCTGCCTATTGCAGATTGACTATCACAATGACTGCAAATAGCTGGCACAGGTTTTGGCCACATTGGAATGTCTTCTAAGAAGTGACGAAGCCATTCTGCTTCTTCTCCTGCTTTGTCCAAAGCAATGAACTCGGATTCTATTATGGATCGTGCGATGCAAGTTTGTTTCGTGGATTTCCAAGAAACAGCAGTGCCTCCTAGAGTAAAGACATATCCACTAGTGGATCTTGAATCTTTAGTATCCGATATCTAATTAGCATCACAATAACTTTCAAGTACTGCTGGATATCGAGTAAAGTTCAAACCATGATCACGGGTGAATCTTAGATATCTAAGAACCTGAATGATCGCTTTCCAATGGTCTTCTCCGGGGTTACTAGTGTACCTACTCAATTTACTGATAGCATAAGCTATATCAGAACGAGTACAATTCATTAGGTACATCAGGCTTCTAATGATTTGAGAGTATTTTAACTGAGACACTGCATTGCCTTTATTTTTCGATAAATAAAGATTGACGTCTATAGGTGTTTTAGCTAAATTCATATCATCCTTGATAAATTTACCAAGAATTTTCTCAATATAATGTGATTGAGATAATGCATATCCGTCACATATTTTAGTAATTTTCATTCCTAATATAACATCTGCGACCCCCATATCTTTCATATCAAATCTTTTGTTAAGCATTTGCTTAGTTGATTTGATTATGTTTTGACTGCTTCCAATGATAAGCATGTCATCCACATAAAGACAAACTATGATATATCCTTGGTCAGTGTTTTTAATATAGATGTATTTGTGACATTCGTTTATCTTAAACCCATTAGTAAGCATTGCATGATAAAAAAATTTCATTCTATTGGTTAGGCGCTTGTTTTAATCCATAAAGAGACTTCACAAGTCGACAAACTTTCTTTTCTTGCCCCGACACTACAAATCCTTCGAGTTGCTCCATATAGATCTCTTTATTTAGATCATCGTTTAAGAAAGCTGTCTTAACATCCATTTGATGTATTTCTAAATTAAACAACGCTGCTATAGAAATAAGCATGCGAATGGATGTTATTCTTGTCACAGGAGAATATGTGTCAAAATAGTCCAGACCTTCCTTTTGTCTGTAACCTTTAACTACAAGTCTTGCTTTATACTTGTCAATTGAACCATCTGCTTTCATTTTTCCCTTGAATATCCATTTATATCCAAGAGGTTTAGAACCTGGTGGAAGATCCACCAATTCCCAAGTATGATTTTGCATAATGGATTTAATTTCATTATTAACAACCTCTTTCCACAAAGGTGCTTCAGGACATGTCATTGCTTCCTTAAAGCTTTGAGGTTCATTTTCTAACAGGTATGTTAGAAAATCTGGACCAAAGGATTTTGATGTTCTCGCTCTCTTACTTCGTCTTGGTTCATCATCAGTTAAATCCTGTTGGTCGAGACTATTACTAGTCTCTTGTGTTTGATTGTCATTAGTCTTTTGACTTTGTGTACAATCATAAGTTCTTTTCTGTGAACTTAATTCCTATCCTTTCTTGTAAGGAAAGACATGTTCAAAAAACACAGCATTCCTTGACTCTATAATAGTGTTCACATTTATATCAGGTATTGTTAGAATTTATCATCACCTACCACACACTTACCATCACCTACCACACACTCACCTACTACACTCACCTACTCCTCACCTACCACCACCTAACCTACATCTATATAATCAATCCATTGTAACAGAACAAAAATCAATCAATCAATCAATAATACAATTCTCTATTTCTCTTTATACATTAAATTTTCTACATGGTATCAGAGCAAGGTTAAGCACTTAGTATTTTTCGCTTCACCGGCGGGCGGCAACCTCGCCTTGGCCGCCCGCCGGACCTCAACCTAATCTGCTAGAATTTTCTACACATACCTTGAAATTTCTTCGAGTCCACCACCACTGCCTCTCCTCTCACTGTTGTCCTCCCATACACCACCGTCTCGATCGTCTTCATCTACAATGTTGCAGTGAAGGATCTCAAGCGTGGTTTTGTTGCATCCAACTCGAAGGATGATCCAGCCAAGGAAGCTGCAAATTTCACCTCCCAGGTTATTATTATGAATCACCCGGGTCAGATTGGTAATGGGTATGCTCCAGTTCTTGACTGCCACACCTCCCACATTGCTGTCAAGTTTGCTGAGATTGATCGTCGATCTGGCAAGGAGATTGAGAAGGAGCCCAAGTTCTTCCGTGAACATGCTCTCCTTCCTTTTACTCTTGGAGTGAGGCAGATGATTTGCTGCTGTAACAAGATGGATGCTACCACTCCTAAGTACTCAAAAGCAAGGTATGATGAAATTGTGCAGGAAGTCTCTTCCTATCTGAAGAAGGTTGGTTACAACCCTGACAAAATTCCTTTTGTCCCCATCTCTGGTTTTGAGGGTGACAACATGATTGAGAGGTCCACCAACCTCGATATGATTACACAGCCCAAGAGGCCATCAGACAAGCCTCCTCTTCTCCACATTCTTGATAACACCAACAGCAACAGTTTGACGCATTTATTAGAGAAAAGGTCCAAAGGCAGCTCTTGTCAAAGCTGATGCTCAACAGGCTGTACCACCTATTGAAGTGCCAGCACTATCCTTGCACATGGGGGGCACCCACTCATTTCTTTATTGTTTTCTTTTACTCACCCATGTGACCCACGATGCAACCTATACTTTTTCTTTTCTTTACACTCTTGTTCCCCACTTTCTTTATTATATATATATATATATATATATATATCTCTTTTTATTATATTATATTAAAAAAAAAAAAAAATCTTCATCTCTCCTCCGTTTGATTTCCAACTCCATTATTTTTATTTTTATTTATTTTCTCCAAACCACTTTCCTTATTTCCTCCATCTTTCATTTTTTTATTTCAAATATATTTTTATTATTTTTTCTTTATTTTTCTTTCACATTCTTTTTAATCTTTTTCCAATTCCCTTCATACCATATAGCTTTGCACACCAAATCATATTTTATTCATCTCAGGGATCAACCCCGATCACAATTTTACACACACAAAAAAAAAAAAAAAACAAACCACCACAACACACCCGCACCCACAGTGGGATTTTTCTTCTCTACTCTGCTGCAGGTCTCTTCTTCTTGCTTTTCTCATGGGTGTCCCTTACCGGCGCTGCCTCCATACTACCCACTCCACCGAGCACGTTCACTCCACCCTGCTCCTCCACTACAGCATATGGTGGACCTCCAAATCGGAACATCACGGTAGCCTTCCGCTTCAGCTCCTTGTTTTCCGCCTTCAGCACACTTATCTCTGCTCGCGCATCCTTATACATGCGCTGGAGCAGAGCCAATTGGCCGTTTAAATGCTGCACCTCATTTGTCCTACTCTGCAGCCGGTGCGACAAGTTTGTGACTGCCGTCATCGTCTCCACACAGGACTTCAAAGTATACTGATTGGCTTCAATGTCAGTTTGCACTGCCATTTTTTGCTCCACAGACCGCATAGGAAAGTTCAACGGAGCAAACCCTGGGGCGCTTGGTTGAGGTTCACTGGCCCCCGCACCAGTTATCTCTCTTGTTGACTCGTTAAGGTCTGGAAAGAGAGTGAGCAGACCACGGGAAGACGAAGCCATTTTCTAGACAACAGAGTGTTACAGAGTGTCTCTCTCAGAAATCTCTCTCAGAAAACAGAGTGTTACAGAGTATCTCTCTCAGAAATCTCTCTCAGACAACAGAGTGTTACAGAGTATCTCTCTCAGAAATCTCTCTCAGAAAACGAAGAGTTTTTCAGAGTTTTTCTAGCAGGTTTTTGTCTCTGCTTCCAAGCCTCAGCCTCCGCTTCGGTTTATAAAGACCATGACAAAGAGGCCGACACGCGTTCTGTCGATCACGTGCATCGCCGCGTGTCTGGCGCACCTTTTTATGGATTGGGCACGCCTTTTGATGGCACGCCTTTTGAAAACATGGGCACGCCTTTTGATGGCACGCCTTTTTATGGATTGGGCACGCCTTTTGATGGCACGCCTTTTGAAAGATTGGGCACACCTTTTGAGGGTGCGACTTTATAAGGGTCCGACAAGACTTTGTAAACTGACCCGACATTGATTCCGGTTAGCTCCTTTATGGGTCCGACAAGACTCTGTAAACTGTCCCGACATTGATTCCGGTTAGCTCCTTCAAGGGTCCGACAAGACTCTGTAAACTGTCCTGACATTGATTCCGGTTAGCTCCTTCAAGGGTCCGACAAGACTCTGTAAACTGTCCCGACATTGATTCCGGTTAGTTTCTACAAGGGTCCAGCAAGACTCTGTAAACTGTCACAACAACTGTCACAACATTGTCTGCTACAACGGTCCGACATGACCCCATAAACTGTCTTCTACATCGGTCTGACACCACATTTCAGTGTCTTCACCAACGGTCTGACACGACCATACAGTGTCTCCTATCTTTTTTTTATTTTTATGTATTTTCTTGTTTTGTTCCTCTCTTCAAACTCAAGTTGGTTAGTTTCTATCCTCCTTGAGTTTGCGGGGGGCTGTTAGAATTTACCATCACCTACCACACACTTACCATCACCTACCACACACTCACCTACTACACTTACCTACTCCTCACCTACCACTACCTAACCTACATCTATATAATCAATCCATTGTAACAGAACAAAAATCAATCAATCAATCAATCAATCAATAATACAATTCTCTATTTCTCTTTATACATTAAATTTTCTACAGGTATTTATGATTTACAAGTCAGAAATCGATATGCACTAATATTCTGAGCATAACCAATAAACACACAGTCTACTGTTTTTGGTCCAATCTTAGTCTTTTTAGGAACAAGAACTTCAAATTTTGCCAAACACCCCCACACTTTTAAGTATTTGTAGGAAGGTGGTCGACCTTTCCACAATTCATAAGGAATGCTTTTGGTTTTCTTGTGGGGTATTCTATTAAGAACATAAATAGCAGACAATATTGCTTCTCCCCACAAGTTCTGTGGTAAACCTGAACTTAGTAACATGGCAGTCATCATTTCTTTTAGGGTTCTATTCTTCCTTTTAGCAATTCCATTTTGCTGTGGAGAATAGGGTGCTGTAGTTTGGTGAATAATGCTATGTTATGCACAAAATTCATCTAAAGGTGCATCATATTCACCACCCCTATAAATGAATTTCAAAACAAATTCAAGAAAAAACTAAAATAATTTTGACTACTCAAGTCAGAATTAATGTTTTGACAAAATCATATCCTCATAAAAAATTTGCCTAAGAATCAAGCAATTCAAAAACCCATTTCATTGTATACATTCTTAAAACTCAATAACAAATAAATGTCACTGTCATAAAAATATTTGTGACAGAAGAAAATTAAATTATCTCAACTAATGCAAGAGATACACCCCCATATTAATAAAATAGTTCATGATTTAACAAATTTTACTACGCAAGTAAAATAATTATTAATAACATATCATGTCACATAATTCAAAATAAACTAAAAATCAACATAAAAGATTTCTTAAATTTACTTTCCAATTAAATGGAACGATATAACTACATACATCTTCATATTTAAATCATTATTGTATTCGAGTAAAGTTCAAAAGAACTATGATAAATTAACAAAATTAATTTTGTAGTTACTAAAACCAGAAAATAAATTATAACATAAAATAATTTTATTTTCCTTGTTATTTAAACTAGTAAAATAAAATACCGAAATAATATCTGATTATAAAAAATCAGAAAAACAAACCACAAATTAATTTTCTGTTACTAAAACCAGAAAACAAATTATAACACAAAATCATTTTATTTTTCTTGTTACTAAAACTAGAAAATAATGTAATTTTATTTTCCTTGTTACTGAAACTAGAAAATAAAATACCACAAAACTATCTGATTACAAAAATCAGAAAAACACAAAATAATTTTCTAGTTACCAAAACCAGAAAATAAATTAAAACACAAAATAATTTTATTTTCTTTGTTACTAAAACTAGAAAATAATATAATTTTATTTTCCTTATTACTAAAACTAGAAAAATAAAATACCAAAATAATTTTCTGTAACACCAAATAATATTCTGCAATTGTTAATGACACCAGTATATTACTACTAGTTGTCAAAGAAAAGAGACAGTATATTACTACTATCTGTCAAATAACATAAATCACTATTTATTTTTCCAACCAGAATATTACTTTGAAAACACAGAAAATTAAATACAATGAAGATACCAAAAACAAAATATGAGTCTGTCTTAAAATTGTAGGACAATCTTCACTGTATTTAAATTAATTAAATTCTGTTGTGTACTAAACAACAACCAGAATATAAAGAAATAAAGGAAATGAGAGAATTTGTTTGATTACAAAAATCAAACTCGAAATAAAAACAGATTTTATTTTGTTACAAAAATAAAATTAAAATCTGATTTAAATAAATAATAAAACACTGAAAATAAATTAAATAACTTACTTGATTTAATTTCTTCAAATTATAATCTGATCAAGTCCAGTGTTTGACACTGTGTCCTTAAGACAATTCGTCATCTCCACGGTGCTTTCAGAAATTGGACGTCTATCTCCCAGGATGAAATGATCTACTACAAACAATAGCAGCACTACAAATTGTTTGCCTTACGAACACACTAAGTGTTTACACTCTTTCTTTCAGAAAATAAATGTAGCAAAATGCAGAGATTTATATCAGAGGATGGAGTACAAAAATTAGAGTTCAATCCAAATGGGAGGCTAGTCTATTTATAGATATAAATGTGGCTATTGGTTTTGAATTGAACATGTATGAAACCTGTTGATTTTGAATTCAAACAGATTTGAATCTGGTGGGTTATATTTCAAACAGATAACAAAACGGGAAGGGTCTTGTTTGGGTGTGCAATAATACCAGATAGGGCCCTGTTTGGATGGGATTTTATTTTACCAAAAAATAAAATTAAATTCAAATATTTTTGGCCCAATGGGCCGAACAAGCCCAACCCAACCTCACACCACGCACCCGCGCCCAGGCCCAGCCTGCCTGACCAGACGGGCGACGGCGCGTGTGTGGTGATTTTTTGGGTCCAATCATGGGTCTAACCCATTTTGCCCATAACCTCTCCTTCTAAAACACTTGGGTACCCCTTGGGGTACACCCCAAGTACCAAACTCAAGCCTTATAAACGCATTCAAAACCTTTCACAAAATCAATGTGGAACAAAGCCATTTTACAACCTTAAGGAATTTTCACAAAAACTCCATTTCCATGGAGCACACTTTGGCTTCAATTTCCCATTCACTCGGTAATGGTTTTGAGCAACCAAATATACTACGTGAATCACAACGCGGCATAAAACGCGTTACCACTTTGACCCGTGAAAATCGACGCACTAGACCCACCTAAAAAATAGACCGAACTTAGAATAAAATTCTGGTTTTACCCAGAATTTATAATCATTTCCAACAGTTGGATGACAACCAATCTTGTGAATTTTTTTTTTATTTTTTTTATGAACTTTATGTATGAAATGAATATTTATTATTTGAATTGGTTTAAAAAAAATTATTATTACTTGCTTTTTCTCTGTCTTTAACGTACTCATACCTCTTCAGTTTCAGCTGCAAACTTGAACCGAAAGCACTGTTAAATAAAATCTTATTATTTTTATTTTGATACCGATATTTCAAAAAATCTTGATCAAGTATTGACACCTAATCGACACCTATCACCCAACAAGCACCAGCTAGCTAGGAGAAATGGACTAGATTTCTCAAATTTGCCTAGCTTGGAATTGGATGTACATTATGTTATATTCTTAAATTCGTTCAAAAACAAAATAAAAATTTAAAATTCGTCCAGAGGTATGAATATTATTTAATAAAAAATAATATGTTATATTTTAAAATTTGGTTACTTGAAAAACTCTTTCAAACTTAACCCTCATTGTAATTGGGCCAAAAAAAAATAATAATAATCCAACTCCTATATATATACTAGAGTTAGCAAATCCTTACTAGATGTAGCAATTGCACACAAAAAAGACAAAAATTATATGTATACTAGACTTGGCAACTCATATCCATTAAAAATTAGTAAATACGAAAAGGTGCCGCTTGACATTTTCATGTAATATCCACACCAAACTCAACCGTCGTATATTTTGAAAAAATAATTATAATTAATTTTTTAATTAAAAATTATTCATAAATAATTTTTTTTTATAAGAGAGGAAGTGGATTATAACCCATTTCCTAAAAGGGGCCTAAGCTTGTTTTGGGAAGATGGCTTTTAGTCATTTTTTTTTAGTTTGTAGTAAAAGTAAAAAATTGGCTTTTTTGAATTTTTTTTCACTTGGGAAGTTGGTTTTTAGCCTATGGTGAAATTACAATTATACTCTTCGTAGGTCAAAATGTGTTATATGGGTGAAGTTGTAAATATTTTAAACTAAATGAAAGTAGTTTGGTCATTTTATTATGATTTGACATCATAAACAAATATTAATAAAAAAAGTTAAAAGTCACTTTTTACCAACTTCCCAAATCATTTGTCTAAAAAAGTTAAAAGCTTGGTTAAAATTCAAAAAGTCCCTAGGTCCTGGGTTCAACTCCCCTCTGGGCCAATCTCCTGGGCGTAGCATAGTTGGTTAGGAGGTTGACCTCAATGATGCCTTATCAGCTACTTGGTGTGGGTTTAATTCTCTCCCGCTGTGCGAGTCCTGTCTTAAGCGGAGCTTGCCTTGGGAGGTTGGGACAAGCTTCCAGGTTATAGTCTTTTACTCGGAACGGACAACAGGACACCCTGGTGACCTTCTCAAGGGGCGTTGCCTTGGACCTGCGGGAGAGTGGGAGGATTTTCCTGGAACAAAAAAAAAAAAAAAATTCAAAAAGTCACTTTTTATCATCTTTCCAAAATAGACCCAAGTAAATATTGTGTCATATATTTAGGCATTGTTTGGAGACAAATTATTTTAATAATTTTTTGACTTTTTACGAAAAATTATATAGAAAAATAGAGAGAGTGATGTGACAACTTATAATAATTTTTTAACTTTTTAACTAAAACATATAGTTGTCAAATGAGACCTTAATTACATTCAAAATAAGTTGTCCCCTAAAAATACTTTTCAAAATATCCAATAATAAATAATTATTCAATAGATTCCGAATATTATATGACATTATTTATATGATATTCTTTAAATTTTTCACGTAACTAGTTTAAAACAATATATAAATATGAGTATATAGTGTACATAGTGTTCAAGAATTATTGAGTAATATACATCCACACCTCTAGAAAAAAAAAAAAAGAAAAAAGAAGAAGATTAGTGTATCCAATTAAGTGATTAGAAAATGTGTTTTTTTTATTTATTATTCACTGTGTTTTGTTTGAGTTTTCTGAATTAAGTTTTTTGAAAACTGAATTTTTTGATTTTTGTATTTTTTTGTTTTTAGTTAATATTTTTAAAATTTTAAACATTTTTTTTTACTTTTTAAGATGCACCATACTTAGATGTGTCTAAAAAGTAAAAAAATTGTGAAAAAATATTTTAAAAAATTAAGAAATACATAAAAATATAAAAAATGTATCTTGTATTTTTTTTTTGTATTTTTGGTATTTAGTGAATTTTTTTAAAAAAAATTTTACAATTTTTTTACTTTTTAGGTGTATTTATGTTAGGTGTGTCTAAAAAGTAAAAAATTTGCATAAAATATTAAAAAAATTCAGTAAAAACAAAAAACATAAAAAATAAGAATGTAAAAACTGTTTTTAAAAAATTGGGAACAAAGCATTATTTTTTTTTCAAATAGCCCCTGCACCATCATTGGATAGCAAATAGCTCCTGCACCAGCATTCGATGGCGTACCCATTATATATTTAGATGTTACTTATATTATATATAGATGTGATTGTAAATATCGAAAAAGAAACTATAATTTAAAATTGACAAGTAGTTGGTAATATGTCACAAAACGCGTTGACCCTGTAACATGATTATTATATAATAATTTATATGGAGAAGCTGTGGGATTTGAATTGATCAAAAAAAAAAAAAACTTGTGGGATTTGAATTGGTACATTCATTGCATACTAATAGCCCTCAAACCACCAATTACAACTTATGTCATTATTTTAAAATTATTAGTGTGTTTGGTTTGAGTTTTTTGGATTAAATTTTTTGAAAATTAAATTTTTTGATTTTCGTATTTTTTTGTTTTTAGTGAATTTTTTAAAATTTTAAATATTTTTTGTACTTTTTTAAATGCACCTTACTTAGATGTATCTAAAAAGTAAAAAAATTGTGAAAAAATATTTTAAAAAATTAAGAAATACATAAAAATACAAAAAAATACTGAATTCTTGTATTTTTTTTTGTATTTTTGGTATTTAGTGAATTTTTAAAAGATTTTTTTTATAATTTTTTTACTTTTTAAGTGTATTTATGTTAGGTGTGTCTAAAAAGTAAAAAATTTACATAAAATATTAAAAAAATTCAGTAAAAATAAAAAAATACGAAAAATAAAAAAGTATAATTTTCTGAAAACTGCTTTTAGAAAAATGGAACCAAGCAACCTCATATCTTACAAAGAGAATAGGCAAGGTTATGCATATTATATTTTTCATAATTAATAAATAATTAAGTGAAAGTACAACAATGAAGTCCAACTAGCCATTTGAAATCTACACATGCATGCAAATAAAATTCATGTAGCATGTATGATGAACCTGTTTTCAACATTGTAAATAAAATTTAATAAAATTAGATCATATAGAAAGGGACAATGATCAACAGTCTTTCTTGTTTGTTCCATCAAATTGAATAGTTTAATTTATATATTTTTTTTCATCCTTGTGGGCTTGTAGCAAGAACAAGGGCCAGCTCATAATAGAGTTATATTAAAAATAAGTATTAGTGATTTATGAAATGCTTAATATAATTATTTTGATTAATTAAATTTCATTTATAATACAATGGTAAAGAGTAAAGCTTGGTTTGCCAATATTTTTTTTTTGTTGCTAATTTGTCTTTATTTTATTATTTTATTTTTTTAAAGCTCTGTTTGGATCGCGAGTTAACAAAATAAAAGAAATGACTGTGATATCTAATTTAGGCGAGAAAAATAAATAAATAGTTATATTTTCTTATTATCATGTTTGGGTGAGTAAAAAACTAAAGTATGTGATATAAGAATACGAGTGCATTTTTTATTTTTTATTTATTTTTATCTTTCATATTTTGATGAGCAATCTTGGTAGTATAAAAATACATGCTAATAAATTTGTTTCACCCAAAATCTTACCATTTTTTGTTAAGAGTGTTATTAAATGAATCAAACTACACAGGGTTGGACTCTTCAAAAGATTGAATACAATTTTAAATTTGCTAAATTTTCAAACTAAGTTTAAATAACATATTGTGCAATTTGATAAATTTACATACACTATAACAAATTAAAATACTCAAGCTAAACTATTGTTGGATTTGTTAAAAGCCCATTCAAAACCTGAATTGTTAGGTAAACAAACAAAACTTCAATATATTTGAAATTTTCTAAAAATACTTTTCAAAAAATTCTACTTTATTGTTTTCCATATATATTTTTTATTTTTACTGATTTTTTAAAATATTTTAAGCAATTTTTTTTTAAAATTTTTTTAGACACACTTAATATAAATACACTTAAAAAGTATATTTTTTTTGAAAAAATCTTTAAAAAATTCACTAAATACTAAAAATACAAAAAAAAAATTACTAAAATTCAGTATATTTTTCATATTTTTGTGTATTTATTAATTTTTAAAAATATTTTTCACAAATATTTTATTTTTTAAACACATCTAAGTAAGATGCATCTAAAAAAGTAAAAAAAATGTTTAAAATTTTAAAAATATTCACTAAAAACAAAAAAATACGAAAAACAAAAAACAAAAAACTCAATTTTTAAAAAATTTAATTCAAAAAACTCAAACCAAACATACATTAAATTTTTAAATCAAGATTGAATAAACTATTTGAGCATCTCTCATGGAGCTCTCAAAACACTTGCCAAAGTTATAATTTAACAATAGTGATAAAAAGTGAGTCTCCAATGACTTGCTATTTTACTTGCCAAATATGACATATGTCATATCTGTTCTCAAATTTGGCAAATAAAATAGCAATTGCCAAACATGTCACATAAGTAAATATAAACATATTTGTGGTTCCAAATTCAGTTGAAAAAACAGAATTAAAACAGTAGAAACCAAGTAATTTTTCAAATTTAATTTTTCTATTTAATTTTTCAAATTGAATTATATTTAATTTTTTTTCTAATTTTTTTCATTTTTTATATTTGTCTAGTGGTGAATAATATAAATATATAATTATTTTTACAAATAGTTAAAAAAAGGTCGACAAAAAAATAAACAAAAATAAAATCACAAAAAAATCTATATCCAAACAACATCTACAAACTTGAAGGGAAAATTGGTTGAGATTGCCAAAATAGCAAGTGACCATTGGAGCACCATTGCTATATTTGACAAAATAACACTATTCATTGTCAAATTATAGCAATAACAATAGTATTATAGCAACAACCATTGGAGATGTTTTTATGTAACTTATTTACGGCCTTATTTCATTTCTCACTAAACATGTATCCAAACATGTGAATAGAATTTTTTTTTATTTTTTATTTTTCTTCTTCGAAGTGTAATATATTTTTTATTTGTAAGAAATTATAGTTTAAGAGCATCCAGTAGCATAAAAATTGAATAAAAAAATATCATTAAATTAAAAAAAAAAAAATTGTTGTCCCGGCTAGCATAAATACTTCGAGTCACACCTTAGGGCTAGTGAAAATTTGCTCCGATTCATTAATTTCAAGGTCTTAAAATTAGTCGAGGTGTGTAAAAATTTAGCCCGAACAATCAGATTAAAAAAAATAAATAAATAAATAAATTGGCTAGCACAAATACGAAAAGGAAGAGTACAATAGAGATTGAACTCCGGGATCGAACTTCCATACTGATGCTGATGCTAATACTAATGCTAATATAAGCCCACCCCCATAATTAATTAAACACTCCACCATTTGCTTCTCTGTACTACTCTCCCTTATTCTCTCTCTCTATCTCTCTCTCAATCAAACAATGCCCTCAATTTCTATACTTGGTTTCAGTTAACCTACGCACCCCCGGCGCATGATATGGAGGGGTCGTCCATTGTATCCAAAGCTAGGACCGCCTTTCATTCTGCGGCGGCTAAGGCGGAGAGAGTCTTCACGGACATTACAAAATCTGATTCCTCAACCGATCGTGGTACAATTTCTTTTTTCTATTTTTGGACTTTGAATTTCTTTCCATTTTCTTTTTCCCTTATTTTTTTGTTTTTGTTTTTGAACTATCTATGTCGAAGGAAATGTCTATATTGATTCAATCGGAGAAGTTTCTGATAACAAATCCCCCAAGACCCCTAATTCCGATTCTCCGAATACCGCCTGCGAGTCAAAGGTCGGTTATTTTTATTTTTTAAAATTTTAATTTAATTTTCATTTCGACTCTGATGTTTGTTCGTTTGAAAATTAATGATCTTGTTTTTATTTTTATTTTTTGACTTTGTTTGGGTAGAAAAGCAGAAGAAAATTATGGGAAAGAAATTTAGAATTTGGATTTGATCTTGTTTTGGATTCATGTAAGATTGCCAAGACAATTTATTTGATGAAAGTTGATGAACACAAAACAAACTTGAATTTTTTTAATATTCTGTTGGGTTTTCAAAATTGAAAATACAGCTTGAATTGAGGCAAGTAGTTGCAGCGGTCTGAGTTGAATGTAGATTTTGTTTCCTCATGTCCAAAAAGAGAAAAAGAAAAAGAAAAAAAAGAGGAGAGATTTTTCAGTGTTGTTTCATTCATTCATGCACACAGATATGAAAATAGTGGAAAACTTCCAATATTTATCTTTTATAAGTAACAAATTTTTGTAAATTATGCAATTATTTGTTTCTAAATGTTTTTCACCGTCACCCATTTTTGATTTACTTTCAATTAGACTGCTTCTTTTGTTGAGGAAAAAAATATCTTTTATGTACTTTTGTTTGAAAGTATTTAAATTTATTATGATGCAGAGTCACCATGAAGTTGAATACTGTACGAGGAAACAGGTTCCATTAAAGACAAAGCAAGATTGGCATGAGAGATTGAAGAACATTAGAATAAGGAAAAAAGGTGTTGAAGATTTTGATAAAGCTGGAAATCCAACCATGTCATTTGCAATTTTTGATGAAAACTTGTACCTTATGAGCATGACCAATGTTTCTGAATCAAAGGTAAATTTTTCTTTCTCATTCTTTAATCAGATAAGAAAGGAATCTATGAAACATGTTGAAGTCTGTATTTGTTCCATAATTGGACCAGCTGGAGAGTACACATGAACCTGAGTCTTTAGATATGTAGAGTGTTCCAGATTCCCAATGGCCATTGTTTAGGTGTCTTTGGGACTTCACACATTGGAATAGAAGATTTGAAAATTTAATTATTATCCTACATACATGCATCAAATTCACACTTCCATGGGAACCCTAAAACTATTAAAATTTAAGATAGGACTATACTGTAATAAGTGGCTTATTTTTTATTTTTAACAATCAGGAGGAGGAGAAGGGGATGGGGAAGGGGAAGGGGCATCACGTAGTGGTGAGACTCGAACCCAGGCATCACACTTGGTAAGGGAGCATTTCGTCCACCAGGCCAATTCCTTGGTCTCAAAGAAGTCTAGTAAGAGTGATGTTTTATGTTCGTTGGGGCCTGCACTATTCCAGTGTGCTTTAGGTGGATTAATAGATTCTGGTTGTACTTAGCGGTTTGAAGGGTTATGGTTTTTGAACTAATAAAGTTGATTCTTAAAACTCTCGTCTTTTTGCTCAAAATGATATATTATTTTAAGATTTGATAAATTTTCTCATGAATGAGATCAATAATTTTCAGGGTTCAGAAACAGGTTCCTCGCCAGAATGTTTGAGCAACAGTAGTATTATTCCTCCAGCATCTGTCATGAAGCTATTGGCTATAGCTGTTGAGTAAGTATTTCTTTTTTTTTTTTTGGTTGCCATTTTCACAGTTCTTTCCTTTTCTTTTAGTTTTGTTGATCATCATCCATATTTGGTGCATTGCTATCATAGTAGATAAGAACTTTAAAAACTATTATATATGTTCAAATGTACTGATAAATGTATGTATATACATACATATATATATATATATATATATACATATATGTATGTTCATGTGCATAAGCTTTTATGAGATGATTATTTTTGTTATTTATTTTGTATTTTAATATTTTCTGGTCACTTTTTTGAGATGTACATAAAATGGTTACTATCTGGGACTTCATTTTTCTTCAATTTGCTGCAAAAGGATGCTTTGCCTATTTTGGATGTATCCTTTCATAATGCCATTGTTAGTAAAGGATTGTATAAGAACCAATCTTTGCTCTCAAATGGTGTTTCTGAATGTTGTGCCATAAATTGTGTTTATACATTTTTTTCCCTTCTCAGTTTTTGTCTGGACTCCTTCAGGGCAGGAAAGAAGTTTAACTCAGTGAAAGATCTTCTAGCATCATCCAGAGGTTCTTCGCCTGTGAGGGAGAGGGCCATCTCTGCAGTGAAGTCATTAGTGCTACGTGAAAAGGAAGAAAATTTCTCAACTGAGTTTGGTGGTGATGAGAAACTTCTTTCTCTGATAAATTTACTGCTTGATGCAGGTATATGCTCAATTTGGTGACTTTTGTAAATGCCAAAATGAATATTTGTGCTGTTTGCTGCAGCTTAATAGGCTGTGCATGTCTTTATTTTATTTATTTATTTTTCCCCGACTATGTGCCAGACCGTTTGTTGTAACTTCTGGTTACAACTTATTCTGTGAAATAGTTTAAACAAGTCGCAAAAAGTTGATTATCCCGAAGTTGGGGGCTATGAAGCACCAATACTTCAAAATGGGTGCCATATCGGTGTCAAACACGTATGGGATATGTTACTTTTTGTAATTATTCTTTTTTTCTAGGACATTTTGGGGGCACTTTACATAAGTGCATGTCTTGTGTTTGGACACGTCTCAGAAAAAATATATATATAAAAAAAAATAAAAATAAAGAAAGTTGATTAGGGGTCAAAGTAAAATATATGAAAACAAAGATGATTAGGGGTCAAAGTAAAATAAAAAATAAAATATAAGTGCGTGTCGGTGTCAAACATCTTTGTGAGTTTCTTTCTTATTTAAAAAAAATAAAAAATAAAATTAGAAAGTTGATTAGGGGTCAAAAGTAAAATATATGAAAACAAAGATGGAGGAAAGTGAAAATAAAAATATACTCACATATACATTGATGCCTCTTATATTTTGTGCCCTAAATTTATATTCATGTACATAGAAGATAAAAATATATATAAAAGTTTTATTTTTGCCCTATGAAGCATGGACACGTCAAAATGGAAGCTGTGGTGGTGTCGGATACGGGAACACACAGAGGACACGGGGACACGCCGAGGACATGTATGCGACACGCCAGATGGCGTGTCCCCTTGATTTAATTTAATTTTTATTGCAAGGGACATGGCGGAGACACGGTGGGGACACGCGTGTCCAAATCTGGACATGCCATGGGACACGGTCGGCGAGAAGAGTAAATGAAAGAGAAAAGGAGTACAAACCTAGTCGGCGCCGTAAGCCTTGCTCTCTCATGACTTCAATCTCGAGCCAATCGACCTCCATCCAGTCCATTTCGACTAGCGATAGGCCTTCAACTTCGACGATCCAGTCCACTTCGACTCCCTTCGACTTCGATGATCCAGAGCCCTTCGATTCGACTTCTCAGAGCTCTCTCTCTCTCTCTAGCCGTCGCCTTCTTAGAGCGCTCTCTCTCTCTCTCGCCTTCTCTTTCTCCCTTGCAATCGCGGTCGCGATCGATCACTCTCTCTCTCTCTTTATCTTCTTGACTGATATATATAACTATTATTATTATATATTATATAATAGCTATTATATGACACATAATATACTTATAAGATAATATATAATACATATTATAAGATAATATATACTTATAGATATTAATAAAATATAAGGCCTTGTTTGACATATACTAAAAAAGTCAAAAAGTCAAAAAGTCAAAAATTCAAAAAGTCACTATCTTATTTAAGTCACATCATCTTATTTAAGTCACATCACCTCTCTACAATATCACTTCAAACCCAATCCATACCCAACCCATATTTCATAAAAGTCAAAAAGTGCACTTATTTAGAACACCCCAAACCACCCCTAAATAAATACATGTATGTAAAATAAAATAAAAAAATTAATTAGAACACATTATTTAAAAAATATAATAAATAAATAAAATAATTAATGTATATTAAAATAAAAATATTTATAAAAAAATTAAAAAATTTGCCGTGTTCCTTACCGTGTCCATGCTTCATTTTGCCCCATATCCCCGTTGTGTTCATATCCAATTTTTTTCAATATTGTCAAGTCCCATGTCCTTGTCCGTGTTCATGTTTCTTAGGTTGGGGGAGGGGTTCTTTTAGTTTTTGCTTATAGAGTATCAGCTTTCAGTTTGGAATAATCCGTAGCAAACAGGCCCATTACATCGTTATTTATTTATTTTTATTTTTGCATTTTGCATTATCCCTTTATGATCTTTCACTTCCGTTGTAATATATGCAAGATATTCGCAGAAGGACAATTTCCTGGTAGGAAGATTGGCACTGATTCAGATATGCCAACAAACATGACATCTTTGCCAAAGGATATCCATGGTGCTCCTCCAGAAAGCTTTGTTGTTAGACTTTCTGAAGTCATTGGAACCTTTAAAACCCTACGGAAAATGGCATTCTTTTGGTACAAGGTTGTTAGCGAAGTAAGTGTAATGTATATCATATTAATATGAAAGGTAGATGACAAAGGAAACTGTGACCTATGTCAATGCTGCTTGTTCTAAAATGCATTAATAAGTGATTTATGTTACTTAAATTTACTCATCTTGTGAAGACATAAATTGTTTATTGCTCACGCATATTTGCAAATTTGTGTTTCCAGCAACTTAGCGCATCATCATTATTAAATTTATGAGTTTGACATAGTTAATACAGCGCACGATGGATAGTTTTGATCCATGAAAACTGTCGTTCTCTGTAAAATTTCATTTAACATGTCTATTAGGCTTATGTGAATGTACTGAAGCTGAGCATTTAAATTAGCCTCAACCAAGGCACAATTTGGCATTCCCTACAAAGTGTACTTTTTTATCTTTTTATCTTTTTAGGCACATCATCTCTTTACTTGCACATCTTTTCGTAAAAAGTCAATAATTATACTTATTTAGATCATTCCAAACACCCTCCTACTCTTGTCAGTTTACTTCTGAAAGTCATTCATCATGCTTCAACTTTTCCAACTTTTAGTATAGACTTCCTATCATAGCTTCCTCATTCATTTCACTTTGTAATTGGTATGGATATTGATGTTATAAAGGTGCATCACCACTCCAGAAAACTCATGGAGTTGAACTTCATAGCTACTATTCATTCAGGAAAAGATTGTAAGAGGATAACATATCAGTCCCACAATTGAACTATGCAGTCCTGTAATAAATTTACCTTTCCAGTGCATGTGTCACAAAAAAATAAAGTAAAATAAATATATAATTGAAAGAGGAAGTGTCACTTCCAGTGGACTGACTTAAAGACTACCTACTTTTGATGCAACAATCCTAGAGCTTTACCTGTAATTGCTGTATTCCCATTGGGAGAACTTTCTTCTGTAGAGGGTTTATAGTTTAATACTATGCATCTGGTGTACAGAGGTTATGCGTTTTTTTAAAACAATTACATAACTCGTAAAAAATTGATCCATGTTTGCCTGATGGTGGAGTTAACTAGTAAATACATCTCACATTTTCACAAGATAATTAAATTCCTCTGTGGCATTCAACTTCTAATTTCACCTTGTATGCCATTCAAACAAATTTGGGATTGATGAATGTCTGAGTTTGACTACTTTACTGCTAGTTGAGATAGAATAAACCATGCTACTTTCCCACTAATCTTTAGCTGATGGGTAATTTGTGAATCCTTTGACTTGCAGCTGAGAAGACTTTGGTCTGAAGGGCAATATGTTCCTGGCATCCCTCCTGACAATATTCCAGACTTAAATTCATGTCTTATCTATCAGAAATTACAGGTTATCAACTGTTGTATTTCCAGAAAAAGGCGCCGCGACATTGCCACAGAGTCATTAGAATCTGTAATTAGGCAAGCTAGTTCAAACGTTGAAGAATCAGCTGTTTCTGAAGGCACCGTTCCTGTGACCCCTGTTTTGTATGCTAGAATTAGCACGGGGGAACTTGTTCTCCGACTAGGAACTGATAAACAATCTGACAATTTAACAATGCTGGAAAATGGGGAACCTGTTTATACCCCTGATATGCAGGTTTGGCCTATCCATCAAGCTATAATAATTACCTTTTTTAACTTCATCTTATTGTTCAGATCTGTGTACATTTGTGAATGTAGGAAGGACCGTTGCTTACAGAAGATCTTATCAAAGAAACAGAGGAGCTTGTGCTACGAACAGGGAGGTCAGTGTATTGAGTAAATACCATCTAACTGGCCTATTTTTCAGATACAACTTATTGCATTACTTGAAGACTGTATATTTGATTTTGTAGCTGTATTGGAAACTAATGTTGTTAATTTGAGCTTTCCAACCATCTTGCAGCCCCTTTTTCCTGGTTGGTGCAGTTGATTTTAGATTTCCTCATTGAAAATGTGACATTGATGTTGAACTTTTATTTACTTGATTGATAAATCAAAATAGTTCAAATTGAAAGAAAGGACTATAGGTGTTGCTTGGTGACACTGTAAGATCGATTGTTTCAGCAACTGACGAGGAATTGTTGATTACTTACCTCATACTTTTAGTTCTTCAATAAATTAGCAATTTTGAGTCAATGCTTGGTTTTATTAAGGAAGTGGCATTATTAATCAAGAGTTGAGAGATAACGTGTGCTAGTGCAAAGTTCCGTGGTTAGAGAAAACCGGGATTTAGATCTATGAAATCCCATTGTTTTGTTTAT
This sequence comes from Camellia sinensis, assembly GCF_055761805.1. NCBI lineage: Eukaryota > Viridiplantae > Streptophyta > Magnoliopsida > Ericales > Theaceae > Camellia > Camellia sinensis. The sequence goes on from NC_138968.1 coordinate 189,523,334, forward strand.
GACTGCAATTCTTTTTGTTTTTGTTGATTGAAAGTGTACAAGTGTCAAGTTTATAAGAGCCAAAAACTTAGCAAAGGGCAGTGTTTAATTTTTTTTTTGATAAATAAAATTTATTAAACCAAGAGCATCAAGAAGATGCTAAAGAATACAAAAACAGGAGCCCTGAAAAGGGGAACACCTAGCCAATTACATCATCTATGAAATCTAAAAAAGAAAACAAATGTGGATCCACCCGCCTAGACACCCAGCCACACAGAACTCGGAGAAACGTGTTTTGTGAAGGGCAGTGTTGTTTATTGTTTCGTAATATGCACTTTACATTACTTTTATATAGTTAATATTTCTCCTTTCCTCTTGAGGCATTCTTTGACAAATTGATGCTTTTATATGTTCAGTCTTGGTGCTGGGTGTTCACAACTCCTCTCGGACATGCAGGCTTTTAAGGTGATGTATAATGAAAATGTTTTTTCTTTTTTTTTTGGGTAATGTAGAGGCCTATATACATGGTACTGTGGTAAAAGAATTAAAAAGGTCAGGATATTGTCCAACACTCAATTCTGTTTTCTTTCATCTTATGTTAGGCTGCAAATCCAGGTTGTATTTTGGAAGATTTTGTAAGGTGGCATTCCCCACCTGATTGGACAGAAATGGAGCCGAGTGGTGACGCTGAAGTCACATCTAATAATGGTGATTTATTGTCTACCAAAGGTCAACTAAGTAGTCGAATGCAGAAGGAAGGTTAATCCTCTTACTTCATCATGCATTGCATAATTAGGTAAACCTAAAATTTATATGCTATCGCATCATAGATTTGCTCTCCTAAATGGTTGCTCTGTGGTGTTTAGGTAATTTGTGGCGTGAATTGTGGGAGACAGCAAAGCCAGTACCAGCTGTTAAACAAGCACCCCTCTTTGATGAGGACTTGGCTGTGTATGTTGCTAGATTTTAGTTAATGCCATCATGTTAGGGCCCTTTTGGTTGAGCAAATTAAATTATTTCATTTGAATTAACTAATTCTGAATATTTTAATTTATAAATGAATAAATTCAAGTTTTTGTTAGTGTTGAACATAACATATTTTGAATATCTTTGTTTTAGATTAGTAATCCCATGTTTTAGAAGATTTTATAGTTGTTTCTTTTCACAACCATACACATCTTAATTCATGAATGAGCTATTTCTAAAATTGGCCAATTCATATTTTTGTGACAATCAAATGGACCCTTAAAATTTGGATCTCAATTATAAAGGCTGTCATGGTGCTTTGCACTGCAGGGAAGGGATTCTGAATGACTTGGAGGATATTCCACCTTCCGAGCTTTTTGAACAATTGTTTGTTTCTCTTGTAAGTCATCTACTCATCATGCATTATTACATTTTTTCCATTAATTTTTAATAAATTTCATTCTATATATATATAAATATAAATTGAATGTTCTATTCTTGAACTGATAGTTGTCATTAACCAGAAGTTTGTGGCATTAGTGAGTAATTTGCATCTTAGGCCATTAGCAGAGGTGGCGAATTCTAAATTACTAAAGCATGGCTCTTTTATTGTCCTTATTATGTATCATTTTTCTAAAATTTTCAGCTGGGTTGCGGATTTGTAATTGCTGAGGAGAAACTCTCCACAAACAATAATTTATCGAAGCTGTTCTGTGAGTGCAAAGACTACATTATAACCACTTGTCAAGGCAGTGTCTGGACTGAGAAAATTGATGACATATGCCAGGTAGGTTTGCACAACTGACTAGAGATTTATGAACTGGCTTTTAGGTTTTATAAGTTTTTGCAAAAAATGTGTGACTACGTGGTTTGGACTATAAATACTCCAATACTTCCGGAAGACTATTTCTGTATACTGTGTCTGCTCAGATTTGGATTTAAATTAATGACAAAAGCAAAATGGTTGTAATATCAATACTTGAAGTTGATTAATTGTCGGAACTCATTAGTTTAAAATTTGTGTGTAGGTCTATGAAACAGTGGAGATGATGATACTCAAGCCAGAGGAAGCTGTAAAGATGATAAAGCAGCCTGAGGAAACCACCACCACTGCAGGTGAACCAAGACGCCGGTTCAAAAGGCTTAGCGTCATCTTTGGCAGCAAAGATAGGCACTCGGGTAAACCAGCATTGAAAGACCAGAAGAATGGTGAAGATAACGCAACACGCCAATCATTCTCATCCATATTTTCAAAGAAGCCTCCTAGGCCTGATGCCCCATCCTCGGCTGAAAAACCAGTTTGTTCTGTTGAAAATGATTGGACAGTCGTTTAAATGTGCTCAATTTCACTTGTAAATGTAAATTGTTTTAGAACAACAGCTCAGGGTTGACATTTGTTTGATATTGGATATTTCTGATTTTTTTGTTTTTTGAATGGAAAGAAGAAATGAAAAAGTTCTTTGATCTTCACTAGCTCAAGTTGCCAGGAAGCCCATGTCATTTCTTGCCTTTTTTTCGCTTTCACTTCTTGCCGATTTGCTTTCATTCTCAACTTCTCAGGTATCGTCATCGTTAGGTTTCTGGTCTTTGCTTGCCTGATTGGATTGGAGATCTTTCAAGATGATATCTGGGACGATAAAATTGGCAATCCAGTACACGAACAGGAGTACAGCACTGTCATCGTTATCAAACATGTTTTTCAATGCATTAGCTATTGCTGTGATTTGATTTCAATTTTGTTCATGAATGACACAGAATGTAATAACTGACAACTGACCTCGTCTGGAGTAAGATTGATATGTCGGCAGGCTTGGCCACGGAAGAGACACCAAGAACAAGTGAATTTGTTACAGCCTTTGTCTTCAGAGAAGTGTTTTGATACTTGTAAAGATGGCTAGTAGGCTGATTGCTGGTGAGCCAAAGCAGTTTAGCTGTGTGTTTTAGTTGTTGCGTATATTTGGGGTGTGAAAGGATGGGATAGATTGGAGAGGGAAAATGTTGTATGGAAATCATAGTCATGGTGATGATATTCAGAGTCTGAAACAATTCTGTTTTTTTCTTCGGAGTTTCTATTTAGGTATCTGTATAGATGGATGTGCTGCAGCCAAGTAAGTTTGGATAATGTTTTGGGCATAAGGGCGTGTTTGGATGGAAGGTAAATTGTTACCCATCACGTGCTTTCTAGTGGAGTGTGACCTACAGTTATGAGGTGTGAGAGACGGCAAAGTTCTGTGAGTTGTAAGCATTAATAATGCACCCATCCCACCCACCTATTCATACTGATAACATTACTCCCATCGTCTTAAAATATTAATTTTTATTTTTTTAAATATTATTTATTTTTTAAAAATTAAAATAATATAAATTTTTTATTTTATGTTTTTTTAAAGAACTAGAGAGTTTAAAAATTTTACTAAATATCTTACATGTGTATGAGACTCACACAATGTAGGTCCATGTGAGATATTTAGTAAAATTTTTGGTAGAATTTTTGGGATCTCTAACATTTTGTTTTTTAAATTTATTAACACAAAAAGTACAATTACTCTCCCTGTTTCAAAATAATAGTTCGTTATGAGAAATTTAACTTTTTTTAGTAGTATAATTATTATTCCTTAAAATAATTAAAATTTCAAAAATATCCTTTGATAGTGCAATTTTTTTAGGAATATCAATTGCCATAATTATACCTTTTGTGTTATTAATGAATTTAAAAGAAAGATAAAATAGAAAATTTATATTATTTTAGTCATTGGTTTTTGAAAATAGACTAATATTTTGGGATAATAAAAAATGGAATAAGGGACTAATATTTTGAGACGGAAGGAGTATGACAATTGATATTTCTCAAAAAATGTACAATCAAAGAGTAATTTTGAAAAATTAATATTTTTACAGTGTAGTAATTATACTACTAAAAAGAATTAAATTTCTTAAAAAGAATTATTATTTTAAGACGAAAAGAGTATTTATTTATTTATTTATTTTGTAGTAACGACTTCGACCTCGTTATTTATGTATTTATTTATTTTGCTTGGGTTGACCTCGCTATTACACTAGGGTTTTTTGGATTCTAATACAAATTCTAGAATTAAGTGAAAATTTTCAGTCGTATAATCTGGACAAATGGAAAGTATTGATGAAAGTCGAACTTGAATTTAATACGTGAAATAAATTTATTGTGATTATAAAATGTTATTGTTATACTATTTATATATATATATATATATATTTTATAAATAAAATTTTGCGGTAACAATAATAACGTGCACCAAATGGCATAGCATTACAAAAAATTAAGATTTTAGATATCAAAATTTAAGGATAAAATTATTTTTTAGGGACCAAATATTTTTGTTGCGAAAAGTGTTATTATTATATTTTTAGCAACGAAAATTAAATATTAGTGATGAATTATTATATGTCCTTTTGGGACAAAATTTTTTGTCTAAAAAATAAACCATTTTGAGAATAAATTATTTTGTCCATAGAAGTCTATGTATTAGTGACATTTTCAAAATTTTGTCACTAAAAGCTTTATTTTTAACTTTTCGGAATGATCTTTTAACAACTATTCTCATGACGATAGAAATTAGTTCCTAAATGTCTTTTGCAACAAAATTTTTACTTTTAGAGACCAAAATATTTGATTTCTATAACTCTTATATGCTATAGTGTAGGATACACATTCACAGCAACCATGAAAGGTGCAAAACTATAAGGGAGGATCTCTATTATATTATCAAAATTTTAAATTTAAATTAGTGATAAATTCTCATAATTATTTTATAATTCTTTGATGATATAATAGAAATATTCTATTACAAACATATAATGGGACAAATTATGACGGTAGTTCATATACTGTGCTCCTCCTTGTGTCATTTTAGTTCTTACAATTTTAATTGACTTGATTTTGATCCTAAATTTATGACTATGTTTCAATTGGTTCAATTGATTGCTACTTTTAACATTTTTTTTAATAGAAAATACGTACATAAATGGTATCTGTTATAGTTTTAAGGGCAAAAGAATGAACTTACTAAATTTAATGAGTTAATCTCAACAAATTTAATAATAATTTTCTATTAAAAACATTAATATCATTATTAATTGGACCAAATTGACATATCATCTAAAATTAAAGGTCAAATTTAAACTAATTAAAATTGTAAAACTAAAATAACACAAGAGACAAAATATAAAAATACTAATTGATAGAGAGAGAGAAAACTACGTAGAAAGAGAAGAACACTTACTACTACTGAAATGAGTTAGTAGCTATTCATGAAAACAAACCCTAAAGATGCAAGAAGTTATTATGAGTAATATTAAGTTTGATGAAAGAAATATCATAAAAGAATTTATGAAATTTTTTAATCATCTGATTAGTTTGTGGTATTATTGAAAAGTCTTCTGAATGAATGGTAATATAAACTTGGAGAGGTCAGTCGTGGGGTGGTGGGGCAAGGATTATTAGGGTTAGGGTTTCCTTTTCAAAGTTGACAGTTGAATGCATTAATCCCTCTCCATGTCTCTGTCTTCGGCTGAGAAAAGATGGCCATATTTAAAACTTTCTCACCCGCTTACTATTCTTCTCATCTCTATAAATACTCTCTTTGTAGTTCTTAATTCTCATCAAAAAGTCATCTTCGCAATCACTACTTACAAAAGATGACTTCTTGTAAGTTTCTTCTTCTTGTTCTTCTTGGTGCTCTTGTTTGCTCCACCAATGCTAGAAAGCTTGTGAGCTCCTCAAAGGGCTCTTTTGAAGACGAAAAGTTGTTTGGTCATGGCGGCGGTATAGGTGGCGGCGGCGGAGGAGGTTTTGGAGGTGGCGGAGGATGGGGGCAAGGGGGAGGTGCAGGTGCTGGTGGTGGAGCTGGCTTTGGTGGCGGAGTTGGTGCTGGAGGCGGCGGTGGACTTGGCGGTGGCGGTGGCGGTGGCGGTGGTGGTGGGTTTGGTGGAGGTGGTGGGTCTGGTTTTGGAGGGGGATCTGGTGGTGGGTTTGGAGGTGGGGTTGGTGGGGGAGCTGGAGGAGGTGGCGGAGGAGGGTTTGGCGGGGGTGGCGGTGGTGGACTTGGTGGCGGAGCTGGCGGCGGATTTGGTGGAGGATCTGGTGATGGCATTGGAGGTGGATTTCCTTGAGAGGATAGGACGCTTAAGATGTGTTTCCAAACCTTACTCTGCAAATTTTTCTACTATTTGATTGTTATGTGTTGAAGATGTATTGTTGCCAGCACAGATGCTTCTATGAATGAATATATGCTTGCCTTACAATCCAATTGTTATGGAAGAACAAACTATTTTAAATGAGAAGAAGCTAATGTTTTCTTCATATTTGGACTCTCTGACTCTGACAAACATATTCAAAAAAATTTTTATTAGGGAAATAACCAATCAATGTATGATTTAAAAAAAAAAGAAGAAGATTTATGGTAAAATTTATAAATTTTAATTATTAAAGTCATAAAATTTTCTATGAATATGTAATTATTTTTTAAAATTACACATGATTTGTAATTTCCCAATTTTTATTCCTCCAACAATATTTTTATACAAAACAATAATATTCAGTGTGTTTGGTTTAAGTTTTCTGGATTAAGTTTTTTGAAAATTGACTTTTTTGATTTTCGTATTTTTTTTGTTTTTAGTGAATATTTTTAAAATTTTAAACATTTTTTTTTACTTTTTTAGATGTACCTTACTTAGATGTATCTAAAAAATAAAAAAATTATGAAAAAATATTTTAAAAAATTAAAAAATACATAAAAATACAAAAAATGTACTGAATTCTTGTATTTTTTTGTATTTTTGGTATTTAGTGAATTTTTAAAAGATTTTTTTTACAATTTTTTTACTTTTTAGGTGTATTTATGTTAGGTGTGTCTAACAAGTAAAAAAATTGCTTAAAATATTAAAAAAATTCAGTAAAAACAAAAAAATACGAAAAATAAGAAAGTATAATTTTCTGAAAAGTGTTTTTTGAAAAGTGAAAATAAGCAACATTTTGAGAAAAATCATATTAAAAATTTGGTTATTTGTTTGGCAAGCGTACGGAAAATTATTGGGTACTTTACGGTCACGTAGTTTAGGATATTATGATTGGTGGAGAAAATGATACTTATTATTTTGGCCTTGAGATTTAGGGAGTCTAAGGCGAACTTAAAAAATGGGGCCTCTCTTACATTGAAAAAAAAAAGGTTCATGAATAAAACGATAAGTTATAACTTTTTTATTTGCTTCTAATCATAAAAAATTTACTTACACATATAATTATTAAAATTATAAACAAATATTTACTTTTATATATTAAGATAGGAAGCAATCATTATAAATACTCAAAAAAATAAAATAAAATATGGTCGTGTTGCTTTATAATTTAGCAATATTTAGTTTACAATTGAACCAACTATCACATAAACATTATTCTTCTCACATTTTTAGCTGCAAAATCATTAATGAAGCTTGCATAATCGAATTTATCCACCATGTCCTTTTCAATGGATAGCAAAGCTAACCCATTCAATCCGTGGACTGTGTTTTTTTTTTTTTTTTGGCCCCATGTTTAATTAGGCCTATAATATTTGGGTATTTTTTTTTTAATATCTAAAATACAAAATTATATTTGAGGCCCCCTATTTTCAACCCAAATTTAGGAGCTTAAGGTTCAAACTTCTCTTGCCTACCCTCAAGGCCGAGCCTGTCGAGAAAGATAAAAAGGCATGATCAATATAATGACTAATAAAGAAATATGAACACGTAAAATACCCAATAATTTTCTAAACACGAGTTATGTACTTAATTAACACCCATTTGGATTTGGTGGGCTCCTCGACGGTGCATGTAAAATCATATGAAATGGACAAGTCATAGTTGTTCAAAACTGATTGTTATTTGTCGAGAATTTGATGTAGAAAGAAACTGCAAAACATTACAACATATAAACATTTTAGGGATTAATTTTTTTTTGTCTGTAAAAATAAAATATTTTATTGTAAAAAATATTAGAATATGAATTTGTTGTCACAAGAATCGTCAATAAAAAGGTTGACCTGAAAAGTCAGAAAAATAATTTTTTGTGATAAAATTTTAAAATGTCACTAATAAATGCAAAATAAATTTGGTGTAAAAAATATTTATGTTTTGAGAAAAGAATTTCAATCCTAAAAGATCGTATTTTATCACTAAATATCCAATTTCATTACTAAACTTTTGACAATTAAAATATATCACTTTGAAATTGTGATTTCATTTTTAAAATTTTATTTCTAAAATCTTAATTTCTACCAAAAAAAAAAAAAAAAGTCTCCCTAAAATTTTAAGTAGTCAACGTCACTCGAATAAATGGACATGCACAGCATAGGAACCATATGCACAGGGTGTGTCTGGTGCGGGTCGGTGCGGTTTGAGAGAAAAATAGAAACCGTATGGCGGGTGGCGGATTGATAAAAGTGTCACTAGAATTTGCCATTTTCCTTATCGAAAACCGGCGGTTCGGTTGGCAAATAATGGCGGATTTGCCTTGGCGGTTCGGGCGGATTGGCGGTTTATAAAAAATATAATTCAAATTACAAAACTTAAATCAAAGAGTAAAAAAAAGACGAGAGATATCGTAATGTTAAGCATCTTGTGAAGCTTTCTTCTGATGCAGCAAGTGTAGCAACAACATGATAATATCAACGACTATACCATCAGTTCATTACAAGCATCTGTGGAAGCTACAATGATCAAATACAATACATAAAATTTCTCTCGAGCAGTAATGTAATACTATATTCTAAGGTATAGAACAACAAGCAAACTTAAGTAAAAAAGAATTTTTAGAATCCTAGAAAACATGATTTAATAGCGGTGCGGGTCGGTGCGGTTTGGAAGAAAAATAGAAACCGGCGGATTGATAAAAGTGTCACTAGAATTTGCCATTTTTCTTACCAAAAACCGGCGGTTCAATTGACAAATAATAACGAATTTGCCTTGGCGGTGCGGTTCGGTGCGGTTTTGGCGGTTTCGCCGGTTTCGGCGGTATTATGCACACCCCTATGCACAGCGCTGGAACATTGCCCTGTTCAGTTTATTTTATTTTATATTTTTTAATATTTTTTTTATAAAAAAATAAATTCCGGAGATATTTATAGTTATAAAAATAGTTTTTTTTTTGGGGATATTTACCAATAAATTCCATCACACAAACAATTGCACCATTTGGTCCCAACGTTGTGTCTGTTGCTCTAATTGGTCCTATAAGTGAGTGAATTTAGTCTAGTTGATCGTTTTTTCCTTGTTTGGTAATATGTATTGGTCATTTATACCCTTTTTGTTCACGTGAGTTTTTTTTTTTTTTTTTTTTTTTTTTTTTTTTTTTTGTGTGTGGGTTTTGTTGTGTATATGGAAGTACAATATGTTTCCTTCATTGTGTTAGGGTTTTTTTGGCTGATGTGACGGTGTGTTTTGGTCATTGGTGTGTTTGTGAACAGACTGTGATTCGAGTTTCGCGTGCTGGTGTGTTGGAGGTTTTGTTTTGGGTATTTTCGTGTGCGTTGTGTGTCTAGGTTAATTGCATGGTGTGCCATATAATGTTCATATTGTAATCGTTGTTCCCCATTCGTATGGGGTTGGGCACATTCGTATTCAATATGTTAACGGCTTTCGGCCGTATACGTCGTTGTCTACATGACACATTGGTGTCGTGTATTGGTGTTTTGGGTGTTATACGTTTGTCTTACTATGTAATTTATACGATTTTTACACTCAATATGTGTTGATACACATTGCTGATTTTATGTGTATGTCATACACATGGCTAGGTTTTGCGTAGTATACGGGGGGTGGGGGTGTTGTTCACACATATTCGTATGTTACAGTCTGGTGCGTTGCATTGATTGTAATCTAAAACCATTTTGTTACATTGTTTGCATATTGTAGGGATGGACGCTCATGTTATGTTGGTGTGTTGTTACCATGGTACAAACTCTGCCATGAAGTTGCAATTTCCATTTCGATTTGATGATTTGGTTAATTCTGTCCGTCAAACTTTTGATGGTCTCACACATGCTAATGTGTGTTTATTTTTCAAGATTCTGGGATACAACAGTTTCAAATTACAAAATGATATCGATATGGAAAACATGGTATCTCTTGCACGGTCTTTCCATTTAGGACATATTGACGTTGTCGTTGAAAATCGATGCAAGCAAAGTTCAAACGGTTTTGGTGATGCAAATCGGAAACCATGTGATGTTACATTCAGTTCGCCAAGGGAAGGATATGAGTCCGACGATGACGATGAACAAGATGATTTACTCCCTAAATTTTGTCCTCATGTTGACAAAGTTTTCGTGTCCGCTCCATGGGCTAATGGCATCACACATGTGGGTGAAAGCTTTGAAGGCGGGGCTGCTGAATTCCGTAATGTTCTTCGTAAGTATGTAGTTGAATGTGGATTCTGGTTCAAGTATCTAAAGAATGACTCCGTTCAGATTACAGCTGTGTGCACGATGAGGGAATCTAAAGGATATATGTGGTCTATACACACAAGAGTCCTTCATGTTGATTAGTTCTTTTACATTCGTAAGTGGAACGCAGAGCATAGTTGCGGTGTTGCCATTCGGACACCAAAAAACCCGAGGGCAGGGTCTGATTTAGTGTCTGATGTTATCTCAGAACAAGTACATGACAACCCGCTCGCATGACCCTCCGATGTTGTTTATGACTTGAAGAAAGATTATGGATTAGAGATAAGCTACTGAGTAGCATGGTTAGGAGTTGAGAAAGCAAGTGGCAAGATGTTCGGTGCACATGCCATTTCGTTCGATCAATTACGGTGGTATAGTTATGCTGTTATGGAAAACAATCCGGGCAGTTACGTTAATATTGACTATGATGAACAAAATCACTGGTTTGTACGATATTTTATATCATTCAAAGCATTCATCGATGGGTTCAATCATTGTCGCCTTTTACTATTCCTGGACGGTACGTTCTTGAAGGGGAAATTCAAAAGACACTTGCTAGCTACTACTGCAAAGGATGGCAATCAAGGTTATGCTCATTCGTAACACACACTGTTATTAGCATAATTTGTTTTTTTTTGTTAAACTCAATGATGTTTGCGTCTTACCCATTTACCGAACCCACTATTAGTTTTGCACACAGGTTTATTCCCATTGGCCATTGCAATTGTTGACTCAGAGAACACAACTAATTGGGCTTGGTTTTTGGAACACCTCGCGAATGTGGTCAAAATGGACAAGACAATCACATTTATTTTAGACCGACACACAGGTATACTCGAATCTATTCCGATCACATTTCCATCTGCCCACCACGCGTTCTGCTTGCAACATTTGCAACGGAACTTGCAAGACAAGATACGATACACCAACAAGATGCACCGTGTCGGCTTGCTAAGCAAATTCGTGAATGCGCTTACGCACCGACCGTAACAACATTCAATTCTAGCTTAGAAAGGTTTAAGACATCGGCCGACAAGTGGCAACGGGTTTTCTGAAAGATTTACCTCCGGTGTACTGGGCAAATGCCTACTTTCGGCACGCACCCAATCATGAATATATTGCACCAAATTAATTTTGTACATGGTTCGGCTTAATGTATTTTCCCTTCATAAGTACATGAAACTATTTCTTACATTTTCATCTTTCTGTATGTAGGGGTGACCGATATGGCGAGATGTGTTCCAACGCTGCCGAGTCATTTAACTCATGGATCCGTGAGACACGACACCTCCCAATCACAAAGATGGTTGACAGCATTAGAACGAAAATTATAGACCAAATGTCAAAATGCCGACGCAAGGCAGCCGCATGGCCTGAAGTTCTTTGCCCCAAAATCGAGTCCCGGTTGGTAAAAGCATACAACAAAGGTAGGGCGTGGCTTGTAAGCCAATCAAATGAGGATGTGTACGAGGTCCATTGTAACAACCCTCACATTGTCTTAGTCATGCTTGCATGCATTTGCATGATCTTTGTCTTGATGAAGCTTGCATTTTGCAGACTTCGATTTGTTTTGCCTAAGTGTTGCTTGCATGCTTTGTTCCTTGCTTAGTAGGTGTTAAGCCGAGGTCGTCTTAAGCCTAGGTCACACCCTTGAACCTCTTACACCTAGGACCACCTTGGAACCACTTTGGTCGATTTCCACCTTCGCCCTGGCATATTGGCCGAGACGTCATCATCTAGGCCGAGGTATGCATCACCTAGACCGAGATGTGCATCATCTAGGCCGAGATGCTATCATCTAGGCGTCCTAGATCTTTGATCCTTGCACCTAGCGATCTTGTTCCGGGACTGGTATGACCTAGACCAAGGTGTGGCATATCTAGGCCGAGGTATGGCACAGCTGGGTCAAGTGTTATCCTTCCTAGCCGAGATCATTGAGACCTTACTTGCCGAAGCCTTTGTCCTAATCCAAGATCATTACTTGTCGGAGTGTCCATGTCACCTTACTTGTTGTATACACTTTGTCATGCTTTTGTCTTGTCAGTCAGTCACCTTTTTGAGGAGAGCCAACCAATCGTTCCCAACAGAGGGTTAAGTCAGCCGGCAGTAGAGAAAACATATCATTTTGTCATATCCTTGCCTTTGAAGAGAGAGAAGCTCTAGGAAGAGAAAGAGAAGTTCTTAGAAGTGAGAGAGTTAGAATCCAAGTTTGATCCTTAGAGTTTGAACAGTTAGATTCGTGTTTTGAGGTTAGATTCTTGATTTACTCTTGTTGTTCTTTATGTTAATCCGATCACATTGCATGATCTAGCACGATTCATGAGCCATGCATTGATTTAAAACTTGTTTTAGAAAGAGAAAATGACGTTCTTATGTTCTTGAAATAAAATCATGTTTTGATCAGAAAGTTTGTATCAAGATCCATGTTTTTGTGTTTGTTTTCATAAGATCTTCAAGTATGGGTACCCAGGTTCATGTTTTCAAGCTCATATCATGAAATCTCAGATTTTGAATAAAGAAATTATGATTTTAGCATTCATGTTTTTCATGTTTTTCATGATCATGTTCTTCTAAAAGGAAACCCAGAACTTCCAGACTCTATTTCCCTGAATGTGGTCATTGGGACCATACCTCGGCGAAGAGATATGGGACCTCGGCCAGGACTTGGTTGGTACCCAGCATGTTTTCCCGAGATGAGAAACAGTGTTTTAACTCTCAGCACATGTCTTGCCTTGTCTTGACTTGGAGTTGAAAGAAATGCCGAGATCATTTGCACTCATGAAAAGTTTATTCTTGGGATGCATTTCATATCCATCCTTGAGCATCTCTTCTTGTCTTCTTGAAATGCATTCAATGGGATTTATTATGTACTTGTAAGCCTTGGATCCTTGCTTGTAATCCCCACACCCGAAGAGCTATGTGAGTGGTATTTTTAATAAAGCTATGTTATAAAGTTTTGATAAAGCTTTGCTTCGTTTTGGAAAAGTATTTGATCAAGCATGAATGATTATCCCTAGTTTTTGTATCAAGTATTATCTTGTCTTGATGACATTCTTGGAAAGTCCTTAGTGGTAGAGGACTATAATGCAACTAGTACCCTTGTTTGAGATATCTCCCTTGCCACCGACGGCCTTGTGCGGGTGGGTTTGTCTAATCGATTCCGGGTCGATTATTCCCTTGTTTTGTCAGGAATGCCATCTCTTGTATTATATTGATGCTAGTAAGCATCCTTTGAAACTTTGAAAGGCTTAATAGATGAACTTGGTTCATCCCTTGATTTTGTACAAGCTATGACATGTATTGTTTAGAGAAAGATCTCGGATATCATTCATTTAAACATTTATTACTAATATCATTCACTGAGTATCTAAGCTCACCCTCTCCTTATGTATATGTAGGTGACGAGCAAGAAGGCGATGACGCCTAGATGTGTTTTGCAAGATGTTTTGGATTCATGTTTTGCTAGCATCTTGAAGATTATGCTTCTTAGCTTTGTATTTCACGTCTCTTGTATATGTTGGCTTGAGAAGCCTTTTGATCAAGATGTAATATGCACTTTATTTTATTCGTATTCGAGTTATAAAATCGTGTTAGAATGTATGTCATTTCATTTGATCTATGCACAACTCTTATGGACTAATTAGATTTAAATTTATCGTTTTCGCACATGTAAGCCCCATATATATATGTACTCTGATTGTGTGAACTTTGTGAGTTAGCTTTGGTAATCTCGGATTACTGGCCATCATGGCACCATTCTACTAGGGGCGGAATGGGGTCGTGACATCCATTCATACTCATCAGTACTTGTGAATGTTGGCAGGCGGACGTGTTCGTGCTTTTAATGGCAGATTAAACGACTTCCATGTGCACACGCGATGGTTGCAATCTGTAACAGCGGACGAGATTTGTATGACTTGGTTGAACCATATTACCATGTGTTCGAATATCGTTCCACATATGCTTCAAGCATAACCCCAATACCAACTGTTGAGAAACCACCGTTCAACACTGAAGATTTCATCATACACCCACCAGTTGTGAAACGACCACCGGGGAGGCCAAACAAAAAGCGAATTCTGTCTCGAGGGGAAGAAACACAGCAAATTCGATGCGGACGTTGTCAACGCATGGGGCACCACAACAGGAAGACATTGAAAGAACCAATTTAGCCGTCACTGCATGCAACATTATGTTTACTATTTTCGTTCATAAGTTTGTCATTGTGGTTTTATTTTTTCCCATTTTCAAATAAGTGGGTATGAACACACCGGACATACCATACTATTATTGTTTTCGTTATTACGTCGTCTTCATTATGTAAGTCGACCAAATAATTTGGGTCAGACACAATCCCAAACTTAACAGTTTACCCAACTATTTTCCTACTACTGCGTTGTTTTACATTTTCCAATTTTTTTTTTTTTTTTACGAACAGTGGTATATATCATTTTCGTTTTTGTGATAATTTGGTTGCATGGATGGCATTGAAGTCAAATGTGGTCCCATTTAACGCACATTTTCAGAACATGGTATGTTAACAACATCACACCTGCATCACGACACACATTTACCAAACTATAATACACACTTCAAAAGCTACAACACCACAATCACCTTATCACTTACTCAACGCACGATCATTACAATACGTAACATACCATACCCAATACACAACATGGTTCACCCATACCCCAGCATAAACATTTACCTAACCACCCTATACGTGGAACAACAACGACCCACATATTTTTGTTTTGCCACACAGACTGCTGCTGTTCAACATACCTAACCACATTACTGTGCACCAGACAAACCCACTGTCTAACAACATCACCAGACAATATCATGTGCATTTCATTCACAACTACATTTTCCCAATACTAAGCTTACATAAACACAGTGCCCATGCAAGTATCACAAGTCACAAAAAAACACAACACATTAAACGTAACCCCACATCATATTTACTACCAAATTAATATTGTTAACGTACGTTTACAAAAACAAAAAATCCATGCATATACCACTTGCTAATCAAAACTATATAACTGTACGATATTGTTTTCATATGTGCTTAAAAATAAGCATTCAGGTGGAATGTTTAAAACCCCTGATAATGTCGTTCACAAATCCCTTAACCATGTTTGCTCTCAACACGATGCCGTTGGTACCTTGCAATGAACGCTTTACATCAACATGGTGCACGTACAATTAAGTCTGCGTTGGGAAAACCCAAACAATTAAGTATTCAATTACATTGCACAATCACTTTTGTAAACAACGGAAAAACGTTGCAGTTACAACACCAGTTCACTTATGAGTCGAGTTTTTGCTGGGGGCAGTTTTCAACAGCCTCGAGGGGATGGTTGAATGACTCAGCGATGTTAACCTCGTCTATTCCATCTGCTCGTAACGACCGCTTCATTACAACTGACACACGTTCCTTCAATCACACACAAAACAACCATCCGAATTAAATTTAAACTCATAATACATCCATGACCTGATTAAAACAACAATTACATGTGTTCCTTACCAGGACAAGCGCTTCACTATAGTGCACGTCTGACCTGCCAGATGAACGTTGCCTCATTGTATTAAAATGTTTCCAACTTCCATCCTTTGCGTTGTACACCACCAGCGTCTAGTGTGCTTGGTTGCATATGGGGAAATGAATGTATCGACAATCCTTTGACGATGCAAAATTCTTCAGCACATAACTTTCCATTGTTTGCGTGCTGCCGGTTTTGATAATGTCCTACAAAACAAACATTTTATATCAGTAGATAACCCACTGGTCACCATACAACAATTAAACAATACTTTCTCACCATGCAAATACTGCTAAAGAAGTACGATTTGTCCGATAAAGCATCACTCGCACAGACATGTGCCTGCTCTGTCACAAATGTCTCAACATACGCATCAATCACTTGCATTGAGACACAAAAACATTACATACATAAATCAACCATATCAGTCACACATGGAGACACACAGTTCACAATTCCATGTAACACAACACAGCGCGTGAGACACTAACGTAAAAACACAACTCACATTGCCACAGATACTGTCTCCACGTACAAGACTCTTGACATCAGTAAAATACACTGTCACACCACTTTCAACACTAGCCCACATGACAGCCCTACACATAAAACAAACACAGCATCACATCCTCTCACCAAAACACGTTACGCGTACGGAAGGAAATTACATAAATACTCGCACATACCCGTCGCCATTCCGTTCGTACGCCTTTGTTATTTTCTCCTTCTACTCAAATGTCATTAGTTTCCACACCCCAAACCGGTTATTCAACTCAAACCCAGACCATTTAGTGGCAGGTACACCAACTGTGTCCACATCTACAACTGTGTCATTTACAGTACCTTTCTCCACCTCCCTACCTTTGCACCCGTGTGTGACTGTTTTCTTTTCGTGCCCATGGCCTACCTGGTAGTCATAATCTTTCAGCCTTAAGTCTTTCCTAACTTTGTTCTTAATGTTACGCACGAACGAATTTCTCACACTTTCCCCTATATTTGGAAACAACCTCATTTCAAGGTCTGACAGATTGACATCACCCACACTTTGTTGTGGCGCCGGACTAGAGTCAGACACTGTGTGCACAGTAACATTTTGACCACTAACACCCAAATTTACACCAACTCGAATAGGCGTAACATCATGCACCACCGTCACATCGATCCCACTTCCTCCTTGGCAATGGCTTGCACCAACGTCCCCAAAGTCGTTTTTCCGGTAAGCTTGCGTAACAGTGTGTACTTGCTGGTTAGCCAATTGGTCATCCAACATCGAAATTGTTTGGTATAATTCCTTGTTCTCACTTTTAAGTTTTCGTATCTCGTCATCCTTAACCTTCATGACACACCCAAACCCACTGACAATGTTCACGGCTTACATTTCTATTTTACCCTTTAAACTAACTACTTCATCCTCCAACTTTGATATTGTCCCCTCATTTGTTTTGTTCCGTGCTTCCATGTTTGCCATAGACTTCAAAGCCTTTTCCAATTCAGTTAAACCAGTGACGTCACTCACTGCATCACGCACTGTGTTATGCACGTCTTTTGCTTTCACTTCCATGTCATCCCCAACCTTATGCGCCACACATACCATCCCATCCCATCGCTACAACCAATAACCACATCCGTCACTCCATCTTCACGATGGCCAAGTTCATGCTCGTCTGTTGCCAAAATGTCACGTTCGTACTCCAAAGACCTTAATCTGTCGGTTCGTACCTGTCCATCACATAAACAAAGCACAACATAAACATCACAACATTCATATACCCTAATCAAATAACAATTGTGAACAAATATTACACATCATTATAGAGGTCATATATCTGGAATTTGCCAGGTGCTGAGAAATACAAACCCGTATCCAGGTAACTAAGACACCAATGTCCCATCTCATAAACCTTGGGAACATATTCTCCGTTTCAGGTTTCACCAGCGTTGAATGTTCACAAATCCAATACTGCGTTCCAAGTACAAAATTCTTTAAAACCAGCCATTATTACAACAACATATATACTGTAAAACAATTAATAAATTTGCAAAATAAACTAAAAATTACATACCAGCAACGCGACAACACACCCAGTGACCTTCTCCGGCGTATGATGGAAATCTTTGATTGAACCCATCAATATTTGCAGTATTGCACCAGTCCATTCGTATGCGCGTAAGGTCTTCAGGTCATCAATGTGTTGCACAAATGCCGAGCTTATTGTCTCTCTAGAATTAGCAAAAAACATCTTACCACACATATAAAGTGTCAACAACTTTGCTGCGTCCTCCTCGTCAACCCTTCTTTGCCCAGCCACGGCTTCTTCGAACAATGTCTTCATGAGCTTCGATGTTATCCTTACAGTGTTATGACTCCTCCGCTGAATGAAATCTGATGTTGGCCTTTGACAAGGAGACATATCAATATGCTTAGTACCACATTGAATCCCAAACAAAAGTCTAATATCACTCCTACATAGCTTCACAAAATTTCCACCAATGTTGAATGCGTCACAATGTGCATCGTACGTCCGTATTATTTTCAAAATCGCCTTGTCATACTTCCTGAATTCATTGTGATTCAGTTTGTTAATTCGGATAGCCTCAATCATGATCCAAAATGGAGTCCTCTTCAATTGTTCAAAGTGACCAGCCTTCAAAGAAGATGTTGTTACAAGCTTCATGATGCCCGCAATGTTTGAGCGGAAGTTAATCCTTGTGGGTGCAGTGCGTGACGGCCCTGCAACCGGTTTATTAACTTGGTCATGAGCTTGTTGGTGGTTTGTTTTGGATTGCTTGAACAATATGCGGCCCTGTATGTTAACACCCAGTTTGTTCAGTTTTCCTCCACATCCACCTTCCACATGCTTCCGTTCACATGAACGCGTCCACGGACTTCTGCTACTGTCACCATCTACATTTCCACAAAAAACAAATTAATTACATTGCATACACCCAAACACCTGCTCATTGTACGCACAAACTAATAAAATTGAAAAACTTTAATGACAAACATAACCCAGAGACTTGAAAAAATATTAACATATACATACAACTACATGACAACTATAACCAACAGACAACTCACAATAGAGAACATAAATCATCGCGACGACAACGTGTTAAAGGTTTTGCAAAAATGTGACACAACATAAACAACGTGTCTATCAAACCCACTAATTCCCTTACACATTTATTAGCTCTAATGTCAACCCCACCCAACTCACACCTACTCATATCACACTGGCCCCCCCTCCTATTTAACACCACAACACTTGTACATACCCAATACACATTCTCACATATCAACTTAGTTAGTCAAACCACCCACATACCAAACATAAAAACCCTGTGTTACATGTTCACTACATGCAATTGCCAACACGTAACAACCAAACTCACTTAACAATAAGACTGTCTAACAAAAAAAACACACAATCAACCAAAAAAAACAACAACACCACTTGCACAACATCAACACCACATCGTGTCACATCGTGAACATTACATACCTACTCAGAGGACATGTCACATCCAACACCAACATTTCATCCAACATCGCAACCCAACACTTTTTAATTCACCATAAACAGGCACGCCCATCACCATTGTTTCATGTATATGACATCTACAACATACAAAAACACACCCACAAACCCAACAACGTCAAGCACAATACACACCCACACACAACATACAACTCCTACTTTTTACAATCACAAAATAACTGATTCAGAACATCACACAAAAATCACCAAACTGCAACCACACAACGATTCAACCCTATAAGGAACATAACGAAAAGGGAAACAACAACAATATTGGTGACACGTAACTTTCGCAGATATCGTTCCACTCTGGCTGAGAAATTACAACGCCTCATTCAAATCCTCTCCCCGTACCCTGCTCGGAATACCTTCGAATGTCGCAATGTAAATCACCCAACCGCCGACGTACACACAAACAGATCACGATTGTTGATCGCACCTCAACATAAATGACAGACCTCCCACAATTGTAGAACAAAACAAATTGAATCGACAGGAATTAGGGTTCCCAAACATGCCTAAATGGGTTTAGGTTTACAATGGATTATGGCAACGGTTTGCCTAACGGGTCGGATCGTAGTATGTGTGGCATGTGCATTATGCTCCCAAATGTAAGAAAGTACTAAGGCCATGTTTGATTTGCAATACTAATAGTGAGGTATTAATAATCCTATCAAATTAGTGTGGTATTAACTATCCCACCCCTACCTCATTACTAATAATCCTACAAATTTGTTGGATTAATTATCCATTGGATTAATAGTCCTAAACCAAAATGTCAAAACAAACATAGGATGATTGGGCCCACGGATTAATAATCCTAATCCCATGCTTTAATCCTTCCAATCAAACATGCCCTAAAAGTCTTACTGTACTTTCCAATTTAGTGGCACTCACCAAACACCATCAACGTGCCACGTGACAATTGAATTTCAACCTCTCACCAACATTGGACTGTGTCACATTTACAAAATGTTAACGCGTGTAACACTAAATAACTAATGATATTTGTGTCATTTACCATTACATTTACCATTACAAAGGACCAAATAGATCATAAGAATAAATATTGAGACCAAATAGAGCACAATTTCAACATTTAGGATTTATCGGTAACTTTCCCTTTTTTTTTCCATTAAAAAAAAAAAAACACTTCTTATTATTACAAACATGATTTCCCAAATAATGACATGCCCTCTCATCCGTGTTGGTGGAAGAAAATAATCAATGATATTTGTGCAGTAAACTCTTTTCTTATTCTTTTTCACTTTTTTTTTAAAGAAAAATTGACTCAGAATTTTACTTTGAATGAAGATGGATGACTTAGCTTCAACTTCGGTTGATAATCATTTCCATCGGTGGAAGGGTGGCAAGCTTAAAATACTGGAAAGAAGGATCTGGGATGCTCTACCTCCAATTGTCCTATGGTTACTTTGGAAGCAAATGAATGAATGCATTTACAATGGAGTACAACCTAATTGCTTTGAGTTGAGTGAGCTAATAAAGCTTAGGCTTGCATTATGGATCAAGGCTTTAGTAAAAGACATCCATTACTCAGTGACTGACTTATTATTCAACCTCAATCATGTGTGGGTCTGCCTTTGAGAGTGTTTTTGTTACTTGCTTTCGGGAGTTAGGATGCTTTGCTCCTTTTTTTCTTTCTCTTTCCTTGTTTTTTTGTTTGGTTTGTTGTTGGTTGATTCCTCACCATCCTAGGTTGGAGTTAGCATATGATTGAACTTTCTTCTCGGTGCCAACCTACTTGGGATCATCTAGACCCTTCATTTATGTTTCTAGATAAATTTATGGAGAAAAATTCTGAATTTCTAGTACCATTGATATTTTTCTGAAGCAAATTACCAACATGTTGTGTTAAAAAAAAATTTATTCGAATAAATTTTTTGGTTGAAAAAACTAAGAATAAGTTTTATCCCTGCTGAGATCAAAGTAAAAAAATCAAGTTGAAATATGTCATTTAATTTAGGAGAATTACAATTCAGCTTATATTTTCAATAAATTTCAAATCAAAGATAAAGTTTATCAACTTTAATAATTAAAATTATAAACATTTTCATCACTTTGTAATTTTTTTTGGTCTTCTAACTGATTCGCAGTTTTCCCTTTAATTTATTTTTATGCTTAATTATTGGTAAATTATATTATTTATGAATTCATAAAAATAATATTATATGTTATATATATTGAAAGGAAAACAGACCAAATTTTTACGTTATGTTTGGTTATAGATTTAAGAAGAAATTTGAAAAGGAAAATGAAAAGGTGAGTGTAATGTATGTAAAATATAACTATATTTCACACACATTTTCTATTTTTCTTTCCAAATCCATGAACTAAACACAGTCTTAGGAAATTATTGAAAGACAACAATGCTATAAATTTTAAAAAATCATTCATAAAAATAAATTTGTGAATTATAATAATTTTAGATATAACTCATATCACACTAATTTTAAATCTAAACCATACAATTTGTTTGAAATAAAATTTTAAATCTAAACCATACAATTTGTTTGAAATAAAATTCAAGCGAGTTTACATGATTGGTAGCACATTTTATTGGAATACAAAAGTATCCATTGAAGGCAGTAGTTATACATTATTATTCTCAAGTTGTCATCTCATTGTGAAATTGATTTGTTGAACAAAATATTCATACAAAAAATTAAGATAATGGGATATCGGTAGTTATATGTTTGAATTATAATTGTTTTTAAAAAATAGATGATAAATATAATTTCAAGAATAACGATCCATTTTTTGTAATATGAATTTGATTTAAACATATAGCTATTGATATCCGATCATTTTTATTTTTTGTATAAATATTCTACTTAACGAATTCTAAAAAATGACCGGTTCGAATCATCGATATGAAACCCATAGTAGGCTCTATGCTGCTCCATCAAGTTTTCTCATGTCGATATAGGAACCTGAGAGAAACTCAACCATTAAAAAATATTATACAAAAGTATTTTAGAGGATTTGGATTCCCCTTTAAGATACTTACAAGATTGATGAAATTTAATATTCATTGATTTAGATAATTATAAGGGTTATTTATATGAAGACCCCTTAAATTATTAAAAAATATTTGACTCCTAAACTATATAAGCATATAAATAGACCTCTTAAACTACTGAGATGTGTAGTTGACCCTTCAAACTATAAAAACGTAACGATTAGATTCCACAATAGAAGTGGTTAAAGTGAAATACATCAATAGTTTAGATGGTTTATTTGTATGTTTTTATAGTTTAAGAGATAAAATAATACTTCTTAATAGTTTAAAAATTCATTTGTACGTTTTTATAGTAATTTTATTGGAATACAAAAGTATCCATTGAAGGTAGTTTTACATTATTATAAAATACTATAGAAAAGTATTTTAGAGGATTAGATTCCCCTTTGAAGATACTTACAAAGATAGCTGAAAATTATGGAATACCACATTAATACTCATTGATTTAAATAATTATATTTCAAACCAAATTCCCCACGCTCGCATGGCTCCGTTTGGAATTTAACTTTTTAATTTTTTAGTTGTTTTAGCCCCGGTTAAAATGTTAATTTAGATTGATTTTTTTTTTTTATGAGAGAAAAAGTGAAATTATTATGATTTATATGTAATATTTTGTTTTATTAACTTTTTAATTTATTTTATCTTTTTATGACTAATTTATTCAAAAACCCAAAAAAACTACATCCAAACGATTTCTTATCTTGTTTTTCAAAAGCAAAAGTGCAAGAAATTCGTATTTAATTTTTAGATGTCAAAAAAAATTTAAATTAATAATGTGTCTAACTAATAATAAAAACTTAATAATTCCATAATCATAAATATAAAAAAATAGTGAAAAAAAAAACTTTGGTTTGAGTTTTTTAGATTAAATTTTTTAAAAACTGCGTTTTTTTGTTTTTAGTAAATATTTTTAAAATTTTAAGAATTTTATTTTTATTTTTTTAGATGCATCTTATTTGGATGTATTTAAAAAGTAAAAAAAATTATGAAAAAATATTTTAAAAATTAATAAATACATAAAAATGTGAAAAAAAACAAGCAAGCTAATAATATCCACACGACACCCACGTCTAGACGTCTCCAGCACAAAAGTCTACCCATAACAACTAATTAAAGTGATGCAATGTTACAGACAGCAAGAAACACAACTCTCGCAATTTTTACTCACTTGTGATTGGTTCAAGAAAGAAAAAATAAAATAAAATAAAACAAAAAAATAAAAATACATGATTGGTTCACATTATTTTGGAAGTCATGGAGTTCCCCAACTTTGGGGGTCCCACGCATTTTTGTAAAGCGATAATCCAGTTGGAGACATGTGCATGTATTTGTCACTCCAGGAGTAATGATAGTGATCTAAAAGTTTTATCAAAATTTGAACATAAATATGAGATTCACATGAGACTCACATGACGTAAGTCCTATACCCATATAAAATATTTGATAAAAAATTTAATAAAAGTTTTAGAATTTCTAACATTTTTTTTCTCTCTAATCTATTCAAATGGATTAGACAGTGCAGTTAATAATTTAAGTGCATTGTTATTTGGGGTAATTACATGGCAGTTAGTATTTGAAAAATAAAATAAATATTAAAAAATAATTGTAATTTTAATTATTAATATGTATAAAATTTCTCTCTATTTTGTAATTATTTTTTTAAAACATCATTGATGTGATATTTTTCCTTGTTATTTTAATTTAAAAGTTAGACTCAAATTTTAAATTTATTAATCTGATAATCAATTAAAATATCTAAAGTAACTATCTCTCTCATATTTTTTTCTAATCATTATTCAATCATCTCTCTTAACACATTACTAGGATCTTGAAAATGGATATATATATATATTATTTTTCATAATTTAATCCATTCAGCGTAGAGAATATTTTAAGAGTAGATTATTAATACAAAAAAATTATGTTGATAGAACATTGATAACCACATGATTGGTTCAAAAACTGGGCCGAGCTAAGGTTACCTGGGATTTGATGTTGTGTCAAGTTGAACCCCACACGGAATGCGGTATCATGCTGAGCTAACTCAAGCATTGCGGTTCTTGGAGCTAGAGCAGAACCCTAAGGCGGCCGAACCATTAACGGTTCGGGCTATGGATGTTAAGAAAGAGGTAGACCATGGGATCACGGTATGTGGCCGAGATAACGAGCCGCGTGCCCACCCTTGGCCGGTTCCATGTGACACTAGTAAGGCCTTGACTGAGCACACTTCCTCTAGAAAATCAGCTTGATTCAGCTCGGCATCAAGGTGATCAAAGTGATGCTTATGGTTCACAAGTAATAGCTCGGCTAAATATTCCACGTAGGCCAATAACAACTAGAGAGGAATCCACTCCTGGTATGTGTCAATACCGTTTGGCGGTGTGACAAACACTGTTTGGTAGTTTTGGTCTCTACATGTGTAAAAAATGTAAAGGGGAACACAGCTGTTTGTCTAGTAAAGGATAGCAGAGGTAGTGTGTCCACGATCTCTGAGATTGCATGGCCAACCTAGAAAATGAGGTGCCTACAGTCGTTGGGGGTAAGCAATTTCCAGCGATATTCTCTCTCTCTACTGTGCGCTACTTTCTCTCTTCTCCAAGAAAGCTAATTTGACTGTTAGAGGGGTTTTCGGCAAACCCACCCGTCAGGTAGCTGTCACGACCCAAACCCGCCCTTATGGGTTTAGTATCGTAACCGGCTAGTAATCCTGAGATTACCAAAGGCCTCTGAGATAGATTAATATAATAATAGGGGCTAGCGGAAGAAAATAACAAATATACAACATCCATGGAGCTGTGCAGACTTATATGAGACAAAAAAATTTTAAACTTTTATATACATATCTACGCATCATCCTTACGACGTCATATACATATAGACTAGATAAAAAGGGACTTAGCCCTATTTACAAAATAAACGAAAACTTGTTTAACCAAACAAGAAGACAGCTTAAACTTTATGCACTTAGCCATAAATGCTAGACACGTCCGGAACCTCCACGGGAGGCACATAGGTTGGCTGACAGAAAGAAGAATCCAGGCAGCAGCTCTAGGACTAGTCACACGCCTGATCGCTTACATACATAAAATAATACAGTGAGCTGGAGCCTAGTGAATAATAACAAAGTAAAGGGTTTTAATGAATGTTGTCCATAACAGTTACAGAAAACATAATTAAGTAGTTATCAGAAATGGATTCATAATCATGTTCAAAAGTCATAGTTCATAACAGATACAGATTCAGAATCATATTCATAATCAGAATTTGCAGTTAATCATACGTGGTACATTCATTAGCATTAGCAGAAACAGTTGGCCCATAAAGGGACGGCCATAAAGGCATACAGTTGACCCATAAAAGGACGGCCATAAAGGCATACAGTTGACTCACGTGCATGGAGACGATACAGTTGACTCATGAGACGTTCAGTTGGCCCATAAATGGGACGTAACAGAACAGATAACAGATGTCATTTGAAATTAAGAATGCCACGCATACATTTCAGAAGCATTGCACAACCATTCATTTATACATAAACTAATATTTCAGAAATAGATCATCTTATATCATTCAAAAAATACTTAAAACTGAACATAGCTTTACAGAGTTACTACTCATAGTATTCAGATGCCTGGTTTGCCCTTGTAGTTGACCCTACACAATTCATAATACACATAGAAATCAGGTCACAATACAATTTATTCCGTTCTTAACTTGTTTAATTCTCTTTATACCAAATTACACATCAATTTGCAATTCCGCAAATTCATCACAAGTCACAAATAACATCATCAACTCAACACACTTCTCAACACAATCTACCTTTTGCCTACTTACTATGGCGGGATAGCGGATACCCAATTCATAACACTTTCCACCTTTTGCCGGCTACTATACGGTGGAAAGAGAACTCCTAAAAACTATTTTCTCAAAAGTCATTTTCTTCCAAAAAACCATATTTCTCCGAAAACCATTTTTTTCAATTTTTAATGTGACGCCCCGATTCTACACTATTGGTTGCAGTCAAGGGAGAGTCGTTAATGAATCCTATGGTCAATAATCAAGTAAGATCCCAGATCGCCAGAGGAGTCAAATTAGCCTCCCTTCTAAGTCCAGCTTTCTTAGGCAGCGCACTGCCCTTTTGACAGATCTTAAAAGGTATGGACACAAGGTCTCATAAGTAACGATAAGGTTCATACATGTAATATAAATACATAACAACCACAAATATACTTAATTCAAAAGCTTGTTCCATTACATTACATCCAAAAGAAAGTTTAAATCTTCACGTGAGTCTTACAAAATATCAAAAAGAAATTTCTAGCTTCCCTAAGATAGCCAAAAGTCTTCGAAAGTTTTAGGCTCGTCGTCTCCAGCTATGAGTTCCGCTTCGTTACCTGGCATGATACACCGTGAGCTTTGAATGCCCAGTAAACACACACACACTCCGTTCCCTTTTCCCAGTCCAATACACAATCACAATTTTAACATCAAGTAGTAAACATGATATTCAAATAAATAAAGAGCTAAGTTGGATGTTCATAAACTAGAAATCCCCTAAAGAGATTTCGTCCTCCCGACCACAAGAATCGGACGCAAATTATTCGGTAAAATAGGGCCTTGCCTGAATCCCTCCTCACACCAAACCACCTAGGGTCTGAATACAACTGCTCCGTTCAAGGGTCCCGAAAACCACTTGCGCAAGACTTTAACTTCCAAATAAGGAACGCATCCCAATAAACCATATATCACATATTCTTATCTTTTCATTACTCAAGTGTTCGAAAACCCAATATCCACCCTATTAGGTTTCCCGTTGAATTAAATATTTTAAATCAAGGTTAGTCCAACTTACAAGACAATAATATCCATATAAGTATGCATTCTTAAGATGAAAAAGGTAAATAACATAACCACAACACATATAATATCATGCCAAGATATGATCATAAGCTAATAAGCAATCTCATAAACTCAAGGGCATAAAACATCCACACATAACACAATTTTCAGATTTAATATCGCATAAAGATTAAAATGAAAGGATTATTTTAGATCTTTCACCGGACTCAGTCTTCCTATGGCTCGTAGAAAATTTGATCTAGTTTCTAGAACATATTTCGGAAATGGGATAGTCTTTCTAGATTTTAAGCTATTTAGAAAACATTCCAGCATTGTCTAGATTTGTCGATCGTTACGAAAATTTGATTTTCTTGCAAACCGCTCACTGTTTTTCTATGAAACAAATTTTAGTTGAAAGCTAACTCCTTAAGGAAGATTTTGACATAAAATAGAGGTCCAGAATAATTTTATACATTTTTCTAGAATTTTTGAAAGTGGGCTACAAAAATAAATTTTAAGGTAAAATGCTCAATTTTTTTAAATTATTTTTTGTATAAATGATCTACACAATTTACCTTGTAAATTGGACTTCCTTGAAGACATGGATCATCTTCATCATTCATCATCACTCCCCAACCTTTTTTTTTTTTTTTTTTTTTTGCGGAGAAATTCTCACTTTGTTTGGTTTAGAGTTTTTAAAAATTAATTTTTAATTTTTTAATAGTAATTTTTTTAATATATATATATACATATATTTTAATTTTTAGGTATACTTAATTTAGATATATTTAAGATTTATAAAATTTGAGAAAAAATATATTAAAATTTATTTAATACTAAAAAATACAAAAATTTAATATATTTTTGTATTTTTTTTTATATTTATTGAATTTTTTTTAAAAAATTTTCACAACTATTTTATTTTTTAAGTATATTTAGATTATGTCTATCTAAAAAAATTATTAAAAAAAATGAATTAAAAA
Organism: Camellia sinensis; assembly: GCF_055761805.1. Taxonomy (NCBI): domain Eukaryota; kingdom Viridiplantae; phylum Streptophyta; class Magnoliopsida; order Ericales; family Theaceae; genus Camellia; species Camellia sinensis. The sequence continues at coordinate 189,551,693 of NC_138968.1, forward strand.
ATTTAAAATTACTTTCAAAACTCTAAACTAAATAGAACAAATAATATTATGTATTACACTGTTATGTGTAATATTATGTATTACGAATAATTGTTCTTTTTTTACTTTGATTCCAAAAAATGACAACCTTACTTGTCTTAATGACTTCAGGCCTATTAGTCTCATAATTTCTTTGTATAAAATTCTTGCAAAAGTTCTATCAGACAGGATGAAGAAAGTAATGCCAAGTATTATTAGTGAATCTTAATCAACATTCATTGGGGGAAGAAATATTTTGGATGGAGTACTGATTGTGAATGAAATGAAAAAGTTGACGGTTGGAAGAAGAAATAGAAGAAAGGCATTGTACTAAAACTTGATTTTCAGAAAGCCTATGATTCCATTAACTGGGAATTCCTCTTCTCTATGCTTTCTAATTTTGGATTTGGCAATAAATGGATCAGTTGGATTAGAGAGTGTGTATCCTCAGCAAAAATTTATATCTTGGTAAATGGATCACCCACATCTGAGTTTAATCCTGAGAGAGGGCTGACACAAGGTGACCCATTATCACTATTTCTGTTTAATATTGTAGCTGAGGGTCTTAATAGTCTGTTAGTGAGAGCTCTGCAGAGGGGGTTGATTAAAGGGCCAATGGTAGGATCAAATGATGTTAGGATCACCCATCTCTAATTTGCAGATGACACAATTTTAGTTTGTGGGGCAAAATGGGAGGAGATTGTTGTGATCAAAAGGATTCTAAGGTGTTTTGAAGTATTATCTGGGCTGAAGATTAATTATTATAAGAGTGTGGTATGTGGGGTTAGGATTGATGATGATCTTACTAAAGAGTTTGCTACCAAACTGAATTGCCTCCACCAAAGTCTGCCACTAAGATGCTTGGGGCTGCCATTAGGAGCTAGTCTAAGAAAAAAGAGTACATGGCAACCAGTGATTGATAAATGGAAACAAAATTTGGCTTTTTGGAAGAGAAGGTTCCTATCATTTGCTGATAAATTGACATTGATAAAATCTGTGCTATCTAGTTTACCAATCTATTACTTATCTTTGTTTAAGATGCCAGAAGGAGTTGCAAAAGAAATAGACAAAATTCAATCTAGATTCTTATTGGGAGGTGATGAGCTTAGAAAGAAAATTCATCTGGTCAGTTGGGAGGAGATGTCACAGAGTAAAAGTCAAGGAGGCTTAGGAATTAAGAGAATCAGACTTATGAATAATTGTATTCCTTTGAAGTGGTGGTGGAGGTTTGGCTCTGAAAATGATGCATTGTGGAAGCAGGTGATCTGCAGCAAATACAGTGAGGCTGGTAGGGGATGGTGGCCACTACATGTGGTAAATTCCAAGTCTTCTCAGATCTGGAAAGATATTATGGGTGTTGCCTAGTCTATAACTGAACTGGTTGACTTCTTCAAAAGCAAAATAAGTCTAGTTATTGGGAATGTGATGAGAGCTCAATTTTGGGAGGACAAATGGATTGACAATGTCTGTTTGAAAGAGGAATTTCCTAGACTGTATTCCTTATCAGTGGATAAAGTTGAATCTATGAATTTGGTGCTTAGTAGGAGAAATGGGTTGAGGAGGGAAATCTATGTTTCAAAAGACTCCTATTCCAGTGGGAGGGTGATGATTTGAGGAGGTTATATGAGATGGTATTCAATGCACCTACTTTTAGGAAAGGGAAAACAGATAGGCTGAGATGGGATGCAGATACGTCAGGGCTATTCTTTATTTCCTCTGTATATAAGTAGTGTGAGTTGAGTTTTGTAAACAATAGTAAAATAGTAGATTTCATTTGGAAGAATGTCTCTTCATCCGAAGTTCAGTTCTTTGGTTGGTTAGCTTGGAAAGGTAGGATTAAGACATCTAGCTATCTCCAAAGAATTGGAGTTCTCAGTAATGCTATTGATATTAGATGTGTATTTTTTGTAAAGGAGATGTGGGGAGTGTCAATCATGTGCTATTGTTTTGCCCATTTACTTGGAAGATTTGGTCTAGAATTTTAAATTGGTGGGGTATACAATGGGTAATGCCTGGGTTTGTCAGTAGCCTTTTAAACTGGTGCACTGGTATTAAGCTCAAAAATCAGGAGAAGATGATCGAGAGAGCAATTCCTCTGGTTGTGCTATGGTCGATTTGGAAGTAGAGAAATGATAGCATTTTCAACAATGCACTGGTGGATCTTGATGGTTTGTGTGAATCCATTAAGGTTAGGATTGCATTGTGGGTTAAAACCTCTTGCCCATCTATCAATTACTCTGTTAACGACTTAGTTCATAATCTTCAGCAAGTTAGATTCTGCATAAGGAGTGGAACTTGAGTTGTTTGGGAGTCTTCTTCCCTACATCAGTGGAGGCTGCTGCAGTTGCTTGGTGTTGGTTGTTGGTGGTGTGTACTTTGATGGTTGTTGTGCTTTTTGGTGGTGTTTTTTTCTTTCTTTGTTGTTGGTTTCTTACCAACTTTGTGGTTGTGCTAGCAAATGATTGGGTATCCTTCTTGGTGTCAACCTAGTTGAGATTGGGGAGTTTACTTTGATGTTTTTTGCATTTCTTTTTCTTTATTGATGTAATTTCATATAAAATGTATGCCTTTTCGTCAATAAATTTTTTTTTGCTGATAAAAAAAAAACAAACACTATTATGTGTTGCCACTTCACTATTGCAAATGTTTTCTATGTTTATTTTTTGCTTTACTTGTGAAATGAGCTTTGTCAATCATTGCTTGTTTGTTGATGTATTTGGTTATCATTTGTAAATTTTTGTTACATCAATAAATTTATGTTTTATGCATCAAGAAGAAAAAAAATAATGCCCTCATTCTCTCTCTCAATATATTATGAATAACGTCACTATAATATTTTTTTAGTTTAGTGACATTTGAAAGTGTCATAAAACTATTCTTCTAATGACATTTTTTAGTCTTGTGACATTTTAAACAAATGCCATTCATACCAGTGCCACGGTAGATACTAGTGGTACTTCAGTGACACTTGCAAGTGGCATTACACCATCATGGCTAAAAACTTTCAATGACAGATATATACTATTTGTGACATTATCAAGTGCCATTAAAAAAAAACTTAGTGGCAATTCAGTGACACTTGTAAGTGTCATTACACCATCAGGGCTAAAAACTTTCAGTGACACTTTAATGTCATGGTAGACACTATTCGTGGCGCAATTAAGTGCCATTAAAGAAGATTTACAATCTAAAAAATGCCACTATATGGATTTTTAATGGTGCTTGTTATGCCACAATTGATATTTTTAACAATTTCATAAATGATACTAAATCCAATTCATTTGTGCCATTAAATTGATGTAAGTGCCATTGGAACTTATTCTAGTGACACTTTGCAAAGCTACTACCACTACTACAGAATGCCACTTATATGTTTTTTTCATTGACACTTTTAAAAGCCATAACTAAGCATGCGTAAATGCCTATAAAAATTGAATCGATTTTATAAACAATTGAATATTAATTGCCACATCTTATATTAATTTGACATCCATTCATCCTGTATTATTTTCATAATAATAAACAAATATTACCCCTATAGGATCATCACATCAAAAAAAAAATAATAATAAAAAATTCAAACCACAATTAATTTTTTATCAAAAAATATAAATTTATTTATATTGTAATAAAAATCATAATCAAAATTATAAAATATTCTACCACATGAACAAATTTAAAGCAAAAAAAATTTAAAAGAAAATTATTCCAACTATAAGTTCTGAAAAGCCATAGTGATATCCATATTTGGGAGAGACAAATTATCAAAACAAATTCAGTTCCCAAATTCTCAACCTCACCTGTATAAATATTCTTGGCTAGTATCCATAACTTGCGAAGTCTGCATCCAAAATATACACATATAAAGGTAATTGAAACTATATTAAGGTAATATAAATTTGTTATTGAAATTAGTATTTACGAAAGAAAAAATATACCACAAATGGAGCTGGCCAAGCAACATGAGCTCCAATAGCTTGTCCAATTGTTTTGGCATATCTATATGATCGGATCAAGCTCTTATTAGATTTGACTGGCACTTGAATATGTATCTCCCAATAGTTAGATTTTAGTTCTTCCCCTTCTACTTCTTTAAATGGGTCTGTGCTTTTAAGTACTCCGATTGCAACTATTTCTGTTGGCTTAATAATAATTTTTAGAACAACTATATCTCCCACTTATAAATCAAGATTTAACTACTTAAGTAATTATATATTTAAAATTAATAAATAATATTTAAAAAATAAACTAGTACAAAGTGCCAGAGTGAAAATGATCACAATTGAAAGTGATATGCGTTTCTTTAGTAGATAAGCAAGCCACATGATTTAATCACTTAATTGGTTCACTACACTACAACTAATTATATAAAAGTAAGAGCCGTAAGTCTTTAGACCATATCAAACAATAGCTTAAAAAATCAATAACTACTAAAGGCACTAATCAACAACAATCAAAACCATGCCCATTATCAATATCAAGATCTCCTAAACTCAACAATGTAAATCAAATGTAATTGTGAAAAATGACAATCAACTAATTACTTTCGAGCAAGATTTTGAAGGAATCAAAAAGAGCCCATGCGGTAATAAATGATGTAGAAATGTCTTGTTGAAGCTTCACAAGAACATAAAAATAAAAAAAGCACAAGTTTTGTCATGTCATGATTTTTTCTATGCAGATGGTCTCAATATACAGATAGTCTCAATAATCAATACAATTTGGTTCCGCAAAACATGCTAGTTCACCATTATAAACATAAGACCATAACAAATAGTTTACAGTATGCCAAGTTTACACATATTTCAGAAATAATTTAATTTCGTTGATACTATAATAATTTATCAAAACAGCTTAGTCCTAAAATAATAATTTAATTTTCTAATAGTTCATGGTATAGGGGAACATTTATAAAAATATGTAGCATGCACCTACTTACCTGAACATGGTATATTATAATCATCGAATAAAGTATGAAATATAATTCTCGAATAAAGTATGAAAGTCCAACTAGTGCCCTGAACAAAGTATTAAAATTACACGTCACTACTAATTCAAACATACTAAAAGGAATAATAAACTAAGGCCTCGTTTGAGAATAAGCTATTTTAGTAACTTTTTGGCTAAAATATGAGGTAAAAAAAATTAATATGTTTGGAATGACTTTTTTTTTTTTTACGAAAAAATGTGCAAAAAGTAGAGAAAAAATGAATCTTTGACTTTTTTGTATAAGTTATAAACTTTTTGATTTTTTTAGTAACTTTTTGGCTTTTAAACAAAAACAGACACATGTCAAATGAGGCCTAAGTAACCCCAAATTAAAGCATACTAACATAGCTCAATCCGTTTGCTAAATTTAAAAATTAAAAAACCAACTCCACATTGTTAGAAACATTCCAAAACCTCCAGATATCAACTAATATATCCTAAGTTTCAAACCCAATTGATTTTACTTAATTTGCTTATCAAAATAATTATTTACAATTAATTATATCCAAACAGGTCGCTTTTTAAAGCACTTTAAAGAAATTAATAGTTCTCTTAGTATACCCGAGCAATCAATGCGAAGCAAAAAATGTAAGAAATTAGACTCTTAATCGGTTCTAATGACACTGATTTGAAAATTTTCAAATTTATACCCAAAGAGAATGACACTTCTGAAGTTATTGTTTTGTACTAGTTTTCTGGACAGATTTGAATACATCAGTTTATATGGATTTTGACTCTCAAAAATTATAAGAAAATTGTGGTATACAATTCAATATATAATTAATCTACTATAAAAATTTAAGTTCAAAATTCCTCCGTTTGATATGATTTCTTAATTTTTAAAAGTTGTGGTTCTGTACAAAATTTTTAAACTATGAATTACTCCCATTACCTAAGCACCAATTTAACTAATTAAATTCCTAAAATAACAATACTATGGTATGTATTCTTATGCATGAATACTTGAATCTTAAACATTATATTTAGATGTTTAGGTGATGTTTGGTAACACTTACGTTTTTAGTTTTCTGTTTATATTTACAAAAATTTAAAAAGCTCAAATAAAAACTTATTTGGTAAATTTTTGATTTATAAATCACTAGTCTCAGTTTATAAATTTGGCCAAAAAATGTAAACTCAAAAAATGTGTTTCCGTTTTGAGTTTTCACTTTTTTTTTTTACCACCCAACACTAGCCACCACCCGCCACCATTTTCCACCACTGTCTTCGGCCACTACCACCCACCACCCACCACCCACCACCCGCCACCACCACCCACCTACCACCCATCGGCCACCACCCACCTATCACCCACTTGCCACCACCACCCACCCCTCGCCACTACCACCACTACCACCCACCACCCACCTGCCATCCACTTGCCACCACCCACCACCCGCCACTACCATCCATCGCCCGCCACCACCACTCGCCACCACCACTCACCACTTACCTGCCACCACCATCCACCACCACTAGCTACCCGCCACCCACCCGCCACCACTACTCACCACCCACCACCACCACCCACTCGCTACCACCCACCACCCGCCACCGTCACCCACCCACCCACCACCACCACCACCACCACCCGCCATCCGCCACCCACTTGCCACCACCACCTACCACCCGCCGCCACCACCACCACCCACTCGTTATCACCCACCACCCGCCACCCACCCACCCACCACCACCCACCCGCCGCTCGCCATCCACCATCCACCTACCACCGTCACCCACCCACCACCACCACCACCCGTCACCACCACCCACCATCTGTCATTCGCCACCCACCTGCCACTCACTACCCACTCATTACCACCCACCACCCGCCACCGTCACCCACCCACCACCCACCGTCACCACTTTCCACCACTGTCTTGCGCCACCACTTGCCATTTCTCACTTTTTTTATATTTTAAATTTTTTTTAAACATTTTGTCAATTACCAAACGCATTTGTATTTTATGCTTTTCTAAAAATAAACAAAAACCAGTTTATAAAATTTTTGTAAATATAAACTGAAAACGTAAACGTTACCCAACAGACCTTTAATAACAATACCAAACAAGAGCACTAGTGCACTGCCAACACAACACACAAAAGCTAATGCCACATTTTTTTTTCCCCACAGTGAGACTCATGACCTACGCAACACCTGCTCATCCCTCTCTACTTCGTGAGACCCACGTTTGACATCCTATACTTACCTTCACACTAGACCACAAAAAAATAAACAATTGAATGAATAACCCACGTGGATTGTTGAACTGATCAACTAGTGGAAGATAAAAGAAGAAGAAGTAATTGACTTATCCACAGTAGTGATTATGTAGAACCCAATGCTATAGACCTCTTCTGTCACAACCCAAACCTGTCCCTAAAAGTTTGGTCCACGACCGGCCTGTACATAGGCCTCAAAACTGAATTTTAAAATAATATTTAACCATATATGGGGCCTTAGGCGGAAGCAATATCAATAAAAGACAACATCCATTGAGCTTGTGCATACATGATGGTTTAATTGGATTTGAACATTTAAATACATTCCAAATATACCTATACAATCACAGATTTTATATAGATCTCACACATTCTTACATAAGACTTAATAATTTATAAGACTCCCAACAATAAATTAAGGCCTCCACGTGGAGACATACCTGAGGTGACTTGGCAGACAAGTGAACCTTAGTACAACTCTAGTGTCAATTCCCGATGGCTCACCTACAGAAATATACATAAAACAGAATGAGCAAGGCTCAGTGAATAATAGCAACTTAAGAAGGTTAATTGAATAAGCAAAACCTTGGATAAAATAAATAGACAGATACCAACCATATACAGGTCATATCCATAACTATATTTCAATACGGTCTCAGGTTCACATATATTATAGAACGGCCTCGGGCCCATATATAATACAGAACGGCTTTAAGCCCACAAATATGATATAGATCGGCTTTAAGCCCAGATGTGATACAGAACGGCTTTAAGCCTACAAATCTTACAGAATGGCCTCTGGCCCACAGATAATACAAAACGGCCATAGGCCTAACAGATACAGAACGGCCATAGGCCCAGATGTCACAGATTGACCATAGGCCCAGTTCAAATATGTATGGACTCAAGAGGTGTTTCGCACGGATTCTAGAGGTGACTCGCACTGCAGCACTTAGTTCCATACAGCACTTTGTCCCATACCAGAAAACAATTAGGTCTTAAAGACCGAACAATTCATATCATGTCATAGCATAAACGGAATGAATAAACAGAACAGAATAACCCCAGACTCATAGGAATACCATTCACAATAGTACACATAAATTTCCCCATGGTTTATCACAAGTTGACGTAGTTGCCTTACATATAACAAATCATTAACAATAATTATTAACATATAAAGCAATCCATAATTCCATCCGACTAGCCATTTCGATGATCCATTGTAAGATATTCAAAACATCATGTTCTTAGTAGGTGGGGCTTATATTCACAATTTCTTCCTGTCAACATTTTGTACAGTATTAATTCATGCAGAGACATAGGCAATCTACAGTTTCCAATCATTTATAACAGTTAACGTAATTAACATGCGAAGAACAGAGCGTTAATTATTATTAACGGTATGTAAATGTACAACTACAGTACTATTACTCACAGTGGTAGGTCTCTGATAGCGGTGGAACGATGTCCTCGTCTTGACCTACAAACATAATGCACATAACAGATTATGAGAATAAAACCAATCTCTTTTTATTCCTTACTCAATAGCTATGGTGGTTCTAGACTCATTAGTTC